>NC_045426.1:632987525-633338525 GCF_902635505.1 Sarcophilus harrisii | reverse complement strand
TTACCATATTTACACACCCTTACAACAAAGCTTGAGGTTAGTGCAGCAATATTTGAACTCAGGACTTCTTGAATCCAAGTCCTGTGCTTCTTCATTACTCCACCCAGCTGCCTTTCTAAGAAATATATATATTCCTTCATCACTTCTCCGCTAAGACCAAGGACTCAGGCTGATCCCAAGGACCTCCAGAAAGCTAGCCCGAACACTACAGGTGTCAGTGTCTAACCTGTCTTTACCTATTCCTCAGCTACACTGAAAGAGAGATGTTTCTTCCTCCACACAAATCCTAACATTTTTAACTACTCTGAAATTAAGCACACAAATAAGAATTAGTGGTGACCAGATTTTCTTTTATATAAAGGGGACAGTAAAAAATAGCAACCAAAAAACATAATGAAAAGATGAGGAACAGTTCCTTTATATAAGAAGAAGCCACAACCACTGAGGTAGAATCAACTTCTCTCCTCCATTTTACCCTCTCACAAAGGAAAGGAATATCATCCATTAGTTTAATAGAATATGAACTTTGAGGTAGTCCCTTTTTAATAGGCAAATGGCCGATAATATAAGGTTCTATCATTTGCTCTACATTCATAATACTGATCAGCTCCTGGACAAAGGGAAAGAGTGGCCTTTTTTCCTTAGCAGACACTTCTTAATTGTCTGCTTATTGATTCTTGCAGGAAAGGGGCAGGGAGGAAGCTGACACTCAAAAGTTGAGTGCCCCTCTTTATAATGGGTAATTGGAAAAATAGCTGTTCTTTCCACTTTCCAACTTTTTTTTTTCTTCTCTCAAAAGCCATCCAAACTATAGTCTCAGAAGTCTAAATTCAAAGATATCACCACCTGGTGAACATTGGGATAGCATATGTTTGAATCTCTTTTCTCCATAGCAGTATTCATAATGCAGGTGTTACAGTCCTCCCTGGGGCCAGAAATTTTGCAGTCCTTTACAAAATTGACCAGGGTATACTTAAAATATGTAATTACATAGCACAAGTATAAAAATAAATATCAAGACATTGTAATAACAAGGTTATTCTTATGTCCCAGGTAATTATCTCATATTACTGTTAAGAATGTACCTTACATGTCTTACATATCTCACATGTACCTTAAGAATAGTTGCACCAGACATGGCATTACAAAAGTATCAGGGTGCTCTAATGTCTAATATTTATATTACATTATATATACATTGTAAATGTCCTCAAGAGTGTATTCCTATTCATAGCCCACAAGCAAGTAATTATAAATGGCAAAACAAAGTTTGCTAAGTATAATACTATCAACAGGCCTATAAAGAACAAATGAAAGTATAATCGTTGGTTTATGTGCAAATGAACAAGGAAAACAGTGTCTAGTAGCAATAGGTGTTAATATACCATAAGCATAATGTAAGTACATAACTAAATAAACATGCCTTACAAAATAATAAAATGGAAGCATAACAATCATAGAAGTAACCTATGCATCAATAATTGTGCGATTATATGCAAGGTACACTTAGTTTAGCAATCTCTCCTGTTCACAAATATTTCAGTGAATTCTTGTTATACATGCTCAGAATTTTTCTCCTCACATGTAGGCTTTGAACTTTTCAGGGAAAGCCAATAACTCCAACATGTGGGTGGGGCACAAAATATCACTGTCAGTCAAACTTCTGGCAATTGCACTTTATTTCTGGCCCTCAATCAGTCCCTTAGGACACCTCCTATCCCCTCCAGGCAAGCATCTGAATGCAGGACAAAAGGCTTGCTTGGATTATAGACCACACTGGTATGAGTATAAATTAATTGACTTAAGTCTTTGAATGTTTGGTTATGTGGCTTTGTAGGTTTCAAGACAACTTCATATTTCTTGCTCTTCTACTTTTGGGTATCTTCAATCCTATGTGAACAAGGGAGATCATTTGGTGGCTCAGTAATTTCAGCATAGTTTATAATAAATCTGTAACCCCCATATTTTCATAGATGAAGAAACTGAAACTCATGAAGTTAAATTAATTGACTTGCTAAGTTTCCCTAGGTAGTAATCCCCATCCTCGTCCTCCAAAAAAAGGTGTTAGGTTGAGCCTTGAGTGGGAGACCTGAGTTCAAATTTGATCTCAAATTTGTACAAACTATGAGACTTTGGGCAAGTCTCTTAATTGCTGCTTTGGTTTCCTCAGTTGTAAAGTGGGGATTATAATAATCTACTTCCCAGAATTGTTGTGAGGATCAAATAGGATAATATTTTTAAAGTGCCTAGCACAGTACCTTGAACATGGTAGGCCCTATACCTTCCTTCTTTCTCTCTTCCCTTTTTCCTTTCTATCTTTTCTACCTCGTTCCTTCCTTTTGTCCCTTTCTCCCTTTCTCCCTCCCTCTTCCTTTCTTCCTTCCTTCTTCTCTCTGTCCTTCCTTCCCTCCTTTCTTTTACTCTCTTTTTTTTACTTTCTTTCTTTTTTTACTCTCTTTCTTTTACTTTCTTTTTTCTTTGCTTTCTTACTATTGTAGCACACTGCAATTTTCCAGTAAAGACTCAATAACTACTTATCCCATTTGTTTATCAAATAGATACATGTTCATGTCTGGCTTAAACTAAATCACTTCTGAGATATCTTCCAATTCTGAAATTCTGTAACTAAGGACTCTATTTTTTTCTGAAATTATTCTCATGGGAAATTGTGCTATTTTATATAAATCTCCCTTTTTGCATGTCTCTGTAAAATCTGAATTAGGCAATAAGATAATTTTATGTTTTTGAAAATAAATTTTTGATGCTATATTTTGTTTTATATTACCCAAACTTCCCTCTATATACTTTCTGCCTTCCAGAATATGCAGTGGTTTCTTTAAGTATATCTCTTTTTTTCCTTTGTTTCTCATTAAAATCTTTTGTGACTGTGTCAACAGAATTTTATCTTTGAGAGCCTCATATGGCTCCAATGACTTTCCTTCATAGATTCTCAGGCTACAGTGGTTTATTAGAAAGAATACAGGTCTTAGTTTTAGAAACCCAAGTTTGAGTCCTAAAACTCTTATCTGTTTTACTATGGACCAGTCATCTATGGTTCAATATTTTCATCTCCAAAATGGGACTGTAATGCTTGTATTTCCTCCCAGACAGGGCTGTTACAAGGAAAATTTATTAACATTATTCCTCTGAACTCTGATATCCATTCTCCTAAAATCTAGGATAAAGTTCATACCATGCCTACTAATGAGACTCATTTCCTTTTTAACAGGATTACTAAACTAGTATGAGAGGAATATAGCCTTATGTAAAGAATAGAGGGCTCATGTCAAAGCCAGGGCAATCTGCCTCTGAAATGTACTGCCCAAGGGAGCCAAACCATTACAGTCTAGAGACCTGAGGCCACTTTCTAAGATGAAGAGGAGGTGGCCACCTACACTACTAGAGAGAGTTTCCTTAACTAGACGTTTCCATGAAATCACAAGTGTATGCCTGTCCTCTTGAACTGGTTGATCAGGAGAATGCTGAATGAATAGCAGACTTTGATTTTTTTTTTTTTTTTTTTTTTTTTTGTAGTTCACAAAGTCTTTCATGATATTGAGGGTAAAATTGAGAGCTATGGTCAATATGGTATTAGGATAGTTAGGTGGATTCAAAACTGGTTGTACATCCAGCCCAGAACAGTCATTAAAGGACCACTTATAACCCAGCATGAAAGTCTTGAGTAGAGGGCTGTAAGACTCTGTCCTTGATTGTGAGTCATTCCACATGCAAGGGAGCATGCTTATCAGATTTGGAGATGTCACAAAGCTGGGAGAAACTGCAAACATAATGATGGTACCCATCAAGATGTCAACATATTAGAATGATGGGCTACATCCAAGATACAATTTATGGGAAAGAAATTAATTTCATCATTTCAATGACATCAGAATGGACTAGACAAGGTGTGGCTAGAACCCAGGATGATAGGTATTTTGTATATGTCTATTTCATGGCAGTCAACTCTTATGGGCCAGAACTCTGAAGTTGAAACAAAGGATTCTTACAAGGTACTAAGTCAGTGGAATTAATAGAGACAATAGTTATCTAATTTAGCATGGTTCAGTATGATTGATTTAATCCTACAAGGAGATGTTATGGGCCAGAACTTGAAATAAGGTATTAAGTGGAATTGAGGAGACTATGGTTAAATCTAGTTTAGCATTGATTTAATCCTACAACAAATAATGGTTTCCTAGTGATATAATGATTGGTTTGTACTCAGTGTGGATATAAGCTAGAAGCTCTCAGGGCCAGGAAGGCAGGCACACTAGAAACTCTCAGAGCGAGAGACAGAAGCCCACTAGAAGCTCTTGGAGGCTGAGACAGATTCGTTCCATCTTCCAACCTTTGTTGTGGCTGGAGGCTGAAGCACAAATCCTTGGAAGTTGGGGAGATTCAGAAGACAGAAAAGGCAGGCCGGAACTCAAGCTGTCGGAACCAAGGCCAGACTGAAAGGCTCTCCAGAAAGCTGCCCAGCCCCAGGAAGGAGATAATAAGGGATCTGGACTATAAGAAAACTAATTGGGTCACAGGAAAAGAGACAAGACTTGGAAAGAGACAATAAATGATTTGGACTTTAACCCCTGCCTGTAGTCTTGTGATTACTGAACTGAAACGAAGGCTGCTCCCAGAGAACCCCAAGAAAACCCCAACAAGAAGATTACATTTTAGAGAGAATATTACAGTCAACAATGTGACAATAGGCTTAAATGTTCATATGATCTCTTTCTGTCTCTGTCTCTCTCTGTCTCTCTCTCTCTTTGGAAGTGGGTGGAATTTGAACTTGTAATTTCACTGTTATAGGAAACTCCAGTTTTATAGGAAACTCTTATGCAGATTATCCATTATTCTGCAGTTTTTAGTCTTTGAGAGTTGTTAAGAAATTTGCTCAGGATCACACAGAGGTAGGACTTGAACCCAGATTTTCCTGATTTAAACAATAAAATATAGACTATAGGCAGCTGTTTGGCATAGTGAATAGAGCACTGGCCCTGGGATAAGGAACTCTGAATTCAAATCTGGCTTCAGACACTTACTAGCTGGGTGACCATGGGCAAGTCATATAACTTCTGTTTGCCTCAGTTTTCTCACCTATAAAAATAATAATAATAGCACCTACCTCCCACATTTGTTGTGAGGACCAAATGAGATATTTGTAAAACACTTAGCACAGTGCCTGTCACATTATAGGCATTCTATAATAATAGGTAGCTATTATTATAATTTATAAGATAGATAAGTTGCTAATCTTTATCACTGGATGTAGTTCCATGTGACTTTGGACTGTATTTATCAAAGTATTAGAATGGGAGCTCCTTGAGAGTAGGGGCTGTCTTATTTTCTGTATCCCAACATTTAGTTCAGTGCTTTGCACATAGTTAGCACTTTAAAAATGCTTCATTTAATCATACTGCTCAGGAAGAGGCAGATGATAATGACTACTGTTGGAGGGGATGTGGGAAAACTGGAACACTGATACAGTGTTGGTGAAACTGTGAATGGATCTAACCATTGTAGAGAGCAATTTGGAACTATGTTCAAAAAGTTATCAAATTATACATACCCTTTGATCTAGCAGTGTTACTACTGGGCTTATGTCCCAAAGAGATCTTAAAGAAGGGAAAGGGACCCACATGTGCAAATATGTTTGTGGCAGCCTTTTTTGTAGTGGCTAGAAACTGGAAACTGAGTGGATGTCCATCAATTGGAGAATGACTGAATAAATTGTGGTATATAAATGTTATAGAATATTATTGTTCTGTAGGAAATGACCAGCAGGATGATTTCAGACAGGCCTGGAGAGACTTACACGAACTGATGCTGAGTGAAATGAGCAGAACCAGGAGATCATTATATTATACGATGATCAACTCTGATGGACATGGCTCTCTTCAACAATGAGATGATTCAAACCAGTTCCAATTGCTCAGTAATGAAGAGAATCAGCTACCCTCAGAGAGGGAACTATGGGAAATGAGTGTGAACCACAACATAGCATTTCTACTCTTTCTGTTTGTTTGCTTACATTCTTGTTTTCCTTCTCAGATTTTTTTCTTTCTAGATCCAGTTTTTCTTGTATATCAAGATAACTCTATAAATATGTATACATATATTGGATTTAACATATACTTTAACATATTTAACATGTATTGGACTACCTACCATTTAGGGGAGAGGGTAGGGGGAAGGAGGGGAAAAATTGGAACAGAAGATTTTCAAGGATCAGTGTTGAAAAATTACCCATGTATTTGTTTTGTAAATAAAAAGCTATAATTAAAAATGTTTAAAAATGAAAGTAGTATAGAGACAAGGAGAAAGAGACTCCATATCTTTTCTTTCCCAATATTAGTGATTCCATCTTTAAAATGGCCTCCATTTGAGTGTAAAATGATCAGTCATGTCAACACCACTCCTTATATTTATGTGCTTGCCTCTCTATCCTTCCCCAGTTCCCCTGGTATCTAAACATAGGAAAAAAATTTTTTTTTTTTTGCTTTGCACTGGTCTTCTTGGGTCAACAACAGACTTTGAATCAACTCCAAGTTCTTTTATAGCTCTGGAATGGCTTTCCTCCATTTTTTTTTCCTACATTTTTTACCTTGGTAGGAACTTGAATTCAGAGCTCACTTACCTGACATGCTATTGATATTTCTCTGCCTTTGCTTATATAACAATAAGACTTCCGTATCTGACCTTTACTCAATATGTGTCTTATAACAACCCTCTATTTCAGCCTGATGCCATCATCTTCTGCAGTATCTTCTTGCTCTGGGCCTACTGGGCCCTCTTGGGCCAGTGCCTCTTGGCACTGCCATGACCAAATTGAGTTGCGTGTTCTTTATGTGAGCAATCTGATGATATAACACGAGCTATGCACCAAGTTCAGAGTGGAATGGTTTGGATAGTCATCATTATTCAATTATGGCTCAAGATCCAATGCACTCTAACAGAAAAGAAACCATAAATTGAATTGCAAAGCTTTTAATTAAGAATAATAGAGAAAGAAAAATCTTCGCAGATGCAAACTAGCATAATCTGCAATATCCAGACAATTTACCACCATGGCTATCAACTACAGTGGGTATGTCCACTGTGATTCCATTCAGTCTCTGCAATTGGCATTCCTCTGTGTCTCTAATGCAACCTCTTGTTCCTTCCTTTGAAGAATGCTGCTATAATATGCTCTGCTTCTCTGAGCAAATAAACTGCTGCCATTTTTTTGCTGGGTTGTTTCTTCCCTGCTAAGCTACTGCTTTTTATCAAAGCTGCTTTTGGCTGAGGAGTTTATGAAACTGCCCATATCTAGGACTATTGCAATTTGTTTTTTGCCTTTTTTTTTTTTTTTTAAATACTAAATTCACAGCCTTATCTAACTCATAAAGAAAAAAGCCCCTCAGGGAAAGATCTTTTTTCCATTCATGTAGTAAACATGTGCAAATTACTGTGCTAAGCTCTTAGAATTCAAAGACAAAAACAAAACCAGTTTTACCCTTAAGGAGCTTACATTCTATTGGGAGGATACTACATACACAGATAAATAAAAAGGCATGAAAAATACTAAAACAATAGTATCAAGAGAGAGAGAACTAATAATTGTGTGTCAAGAAAGCTCTCATGTAGGAGTTAGCATTTGAGTTGTGCTTAACTAGGAATCATCCAAAATAGATTGGCACCTTCATAAAAGCAGAGGCAGATTTATCTTTTTTTTTTTTTTTTAGTTAACCAGCATTTATTTTCCCTTCTTCCTGTGACTCCACCCTCCCCAAAAGAAGATACAACTCTTGTAACAACTAAGCATAGTCAAGAAAAACAAATTCCAAAAATGTATATATCTCTCTATCAGAAAATAGATGGTATGGTATATCTTAATTCCTTACAGCTAGTCACTACTTTGATGAGAATTCTTAAGTCTTTTAGAGTTGTTTGTTTTTACAATGTTATTGTTATGGCATAAATTGTTCTCTTGGTTTTGCTTACTTTCTTCTAAGTCAGTCCATTAGATAACAATAATAATAGTGACCCTTTCCATTGCTTTCATCACTTCTTCCAGAACAAAATCACATTACATTCATATCTTTTTTTAGTTTTATCTGTCATCCAGTTGATGAGTACTTCTTTGCTAGGACAAAAAGAATATATATAAATATTTTTGTATATATGGATCCTTTTCTTCCATCTTTTGATCTTTCTTTTCTAAACAACCAATTTTTGTTGGTGACTGAGAAAGAATAAATAATGTAAGGGAGAGGCCTGAGGCCTTCCTTGGCAAATCAAATATGTAGTTCATGAATCCAGATCTCTGTTCTTTGCCTTTTTCATTTGTTCTATCCTGCTTGTCGCTGAGTATCAGAAATAGTTTACTTATGAGTTTTGAAATGTCAGATTGGTGAACTATCCAAGGACCAGGAACTAGAGTTCATGCCAGGTTTTGTGTCCAACCAGACCAATATTGAGGTTCTGGAGGAACCTAGCCCTTCAGGAGAAGAAATGAAGGCTCATTTACCCACCATACTGCATTAGAAGTAAACCTGTTAGGTGAATGCTGTTTAGAAACTAAATTAAATTTGAACCTGTTATCTCCAGAGATCAACATATGGGAAAGTATGCCCCCAACTGTTGGAGGGGGAAAATGCAGGTACTTCTGTACTTGTCATATCTTTTCAGTATCTCTTCCAAAAATTTAACCAATTGATGTTAATTGGTTAAATTAGGAAGGGAGAATATGCAGTTATTAAGTGCCTCCTCTGTGCCAGGTGCTGGGCTAAAGGTTTGATAAATATTATCTTATTTCATCATCAAAACAATTCTGGGAAATAGGTGCTATTGTTAATCTTCATTTTACAGAGGAGGAAACTGAGATAGAGGTAAATAATTTGCCCAGGGTCACATAGCTAGTAAGTGTCTGAGACTAGTTTTGAACTCAGTTCTTCCTGACTCTAGGCCTAGCATTCTGTCTACTGAACCATCTAGTTGCCTTTGAATTGAGGATGAAGTATAATGATATCGGACAGGAAGTTTGTTCCAGTTGGCTGAGGGATTTTGTCACCAATGGAGGATAGTGTGAGGGTAGCACCAGAATGGGAACTCAAGCAGATTGAGGACATTAGAGAAAAATCACCCCTCTTAACTCCTCAAGGATACCCTAGGCTTCAGAGTGATATATATATCCAGTCTTACACTGGGATGATGAGTTCAGGGCAATCACTATATAAAGATGAAGACATCTAAGCAACTTGTTCAAGACCACATAGGTATTAAATGACAGAAGAGGGAATCAAATACAGGTCAACTAACATTAAATTCATTATTTTTATTCTTCCTCCTCGCTTCCTTACTATTTTAACTCAAAGGAATAGTGGATTTAAGGATTTATGTTGTATAGAGAGATTTTTCCTAGGGTCCTTTAATTAATTACATGTTTACCTGTTTACTTCATGTGTTTGAATGTGATATGTGTGTGTATATATATATATATATACATATATATGTATATGTATATGTGTATCTGTATATATATATGGGAGTTGACACTGTACTTATTTCCATGTGAAAGAAAAAAAAATTGGGGCAGCAATCCTTTTCCTAGGGCAAAGTAGTTTCAGCAAGATTCCCAAGGTTTGTGCCAAAAAGGAAGGATATAAAAAAGGCATCTAGATACTGGGGCAGCAGCTTAAGCACCCTAAGGTTGTCTCAATCTAAGTCAAGGAAATACTTAGAAATCCTTCAATGCAAAATGTTAGTTCTGAAAGAAAGAGAACTTAATGATCATTTCATCTACCTTCTCATTTTACAGATGAGAAAACAGTCAGTGATTTTTTGAGGAGTACAAACAAGCAGAGGTATTTTCAAAGTTGTATTTATTTACTTACATATTGAAATGTCAAAATTCAAAGGAAAAACTCAAGTGTAATGGAAAGAACTGAAATAAAACTCAGTAAGGGTTTTAGGTAAGCAAAATGTGTGAAAGAAACTTTCCAACCTTACAACCTGTCACAAAGAGATAGGAAATTGACCTGAGCCCTGAAATTTTAAGATCTTCAAACTTAGAAGAAATGATCAGAATTTTGTTTTAAGAGTTAACAACTGAGGACTTTTTACTTTCTACTGCCCAAGGTGGAGTTGGAGGGAAGAATCAATTCATTAAGTAATTCAGATTTTTAAAAATAAGTCTAAATTATCCGCCAACTTTGGGTAAAACCTCCTCAAAGTTAGCTTTGATCTACTCAGAACTTGTTGAGGGAAATGGAGCACCAAATGGATTGGTTATCAGTAAAACAGTGAGTGAAATGGAGTATGAAGGCAATTATCTGAGTAATTCAGCACAGTAGATATAGTATCTACTTAACTTCTTATGGCATCTGGTGGTCATGTTTGGCATTACAGTCCCTTCTATCAAAACCATTTTCTTTTTTATATTTTGAGTTCATTTTTACTTATGTAGAAAAGACATGAATCTTTGAGTAACTACATTTTGAAACAGACTCCTATGGGCAGTAAAAAATGTTTGGAGCCTGACTGTCTGAGTTTCTGGTATATGTAGTATTAAAAGTAAAGGGTTGGGGTGACGATTGATTTATTCAACACATTTATTCATCAAATGACCCCACTTAACGTAAGTAAAAAGCTCAATCAGACAATAAATCTCCTTCAAAGGTTTTAGACCAAGTGCAAAAAGTCTTTGAAAGAAATTGGATGAAATGTAATGACACCAGACAGGAAGTTTGTTCCAGTTGACTGAGGGATTTTATCACCCTGGGGGCCTGTATGAAAACATCAACTTAGCTGGATTTAATAAATTCCACTGACTGGAAAGCCAAGAGGTAAGGTTCCAGCAAGTCCCTAAAGAGAGATTTCATCCAGGGCCATGTCTAGTTGTCCTGATCTGTATCTTGCCATTGGATCCAGATGGCTCTGGAGGAGAGAGTGAAACTGTTCAATTCCTACAGCCCACCCTCACTTAAATTCAATTCACTTGTAAGTCATAACATTTTCTTCATATTATCTTGGCCCTCTTCAAGAATAAAGGACAAACAACAAAGAAGAACAGACTTGGGAAAGGACAGGTTTTGGATTTCTGCTTCTTCCCTTCCCAGCCTGAGCTAGAGAATGAATATCTTCAGAGGTACAAAAAATCTGGAAAATATTGAATACTCAGTCATCCTCCCACAGTGCTTTAGATACATCCTGGATCAATCAGTCAGTCAAGCATTCATTAACAACCTACTATGTGCCAGATGCTGTGTTAAGTGCTGGGGAACAAAGAAAGGCAAAAGACAGTCCCTGCTCTCAACATGCAAATAGCTATGGAAAATAATCTGTTCATAATAATAGCCAACATATATCTTGCATTTACCCTCTGCCAGGCACTGTGCTAAGTATTTTACAATTATTATCTCATTTTATTCTCATAATGACCCTGAGAAGTTGGTGCTATTATTATCTTCATTTTATAAGTGGGACAACTGAGCCAAACAGGAGCTAAACTAAGTCAGTGTCTAAGTAGATATTTGAACTCGGGTTCTTCTGACATTCAGATCTAGCACTTCATCTACTGAGCTACGTAATTGCCATTATCTCTTTATGTAGATATATAAGTATATATGTATGTATATATAAATGTACATCTATATCTATCTATAGCTCTTTCTCCATGAAGATTTATGTATCTCTATATATGAAGATATAAACATACAATACATATATGGATATATGTATATCCACATATGTATATATAATCTGCATATATACATACATATATTATATATACATTATCTCCATATACACATATATACAGAGATAGAGACTGAACAGAGAGAAGATGCTAAAATAATTAAGGGAGATTGAGAAAGACTTCTAAAAGGTGAGAATTTTAGCTAGAATTTGAAGCAAGATAGAGATGACAGAAAAGAGCATTTTAGGCATGGAAATTTAGGCCAGTGGAAATTTTCTGAGGCCAAAGATGGTGTTTCTTGTCTAAGGAATAACGAGGAGAATTGAATTGAAGAGTACATGTTGGGGATGGGGAGAGAGAAAGAGGTCTAAGTTTCTAGAAAGTTAGAGGGGCCACAAGAATGCCAAACAGGATTTTACATTTGATGATGGTGGTGAAAGGAAGCCACTGAAATTTACTGATTAACTGGGGGGGAGGGGGAGAAGTAGGAAGGAATGTGACATGATCAGACCTGCTTTAAGAAGATCCCTTTGGTAGTTAAATAGATGATGGACTGTCAAAGGAGAATCTTCTGGCAGAAAGACCAACCAGCAAGTTATTGCCATAGTCCAAAATGAGGTGATAAGGGATTGTACCAAATTATGGTAGTATTAGATGAGAGAAAAAGGTATATAAGAGTTTTTTTTCAAAAGTAAAATTGACAAATCTTGGCAACAGATTGAATATGAAGGGGATGGGTTGAGAGAGAATAAAGAGTCAAGGATTACACTTAGATTTTTAGCCTGGGTGACTAGGAGGAGGATGGTAAATCAGCCAACTGGATAGTTTGCATTGGGAATCAAGAAAAGATCAGAAGTCAGTTAATGGATCCCCATGGATCCCCAAAGAGACCAGATTTGAAAGAATGCTGTGGGGCAACTAGGTGGTGCAGTGGATAGAATACCAGCCCTTAAGTCAGGAGGACCTGAGGTTAAATCTGACCTCAGACACTTAAGACTTCCTATCTGTGTGATCCTGGACAAATCACTTAACCCCAATTGCCTCAGCAAAATTAAAAAAAAAAAATTATATATATACTATGCCTTGAGGGAATATTGTGAACACCCCTTGAATAAGAAAAAAAGAATTCCTAGAACATTATAACTGTTGAGTTATTTCTGGGCAATTATGCTTTCTGAGCTTAAGCCCAATTTTCCTTAGAATCTATATGTACTTGAGGAAGCTGTCAGATTTTTTTGAGGGATGTTTATAGTAACTGTTCTGACTTCACCACTATAGTGAATACCCCTAAATGCCTCTTATATCTGACTAACTAAAATGATTCTCAGTTTAAAATTTTAGGAAGTGGCCCAGAGGGCAGCATATTGGAGGCCTGAGCCAATAGCATTAAGTGAATCATCCTTGATTCCTTAAGAGGTTTTCTCTGAAAACCTGATGGACCTGAGGCTCAAAGGAGAATGGGTATTGTAATAAAAATCCTCACAGCTCATATAAGACAGGGGAAGAAACAAGAAACTGTGATAGAAATAGCAACAGAAAAAGCAGGCAGGGTCCACAGCAGAAATGATAGCAGTGAAGAGATAAGAGTAGTGATAGCTGGTGCAGGAAAATGGAGACTGGGAAGATGAACACAATACCACAAGTTCCTGTGGAAGCTACTGCCTGAGCTGGGAGACATGTAGTCTTTGCTTTCAGTGGTCAGAGTCACTAGTGATTGCTGACTTTCTTTTTGGGAGAATAAGTAACAGACAGAAGAGTGGCTACTTTCCATCTCCCTTTGTTGTTGCCTTAGATAGATGTTTATTCTAAAGATATTTTCCCTTTAAAGATATATTTATACCTTCTATTTAAATTAGTACCCAAAATGGCTTTCTTTAGATAAAAATATGATAAATAGTAATTGTTTTTGGATCCAAGCATATCCTTAATTGTGAGGAGGGTGTTTCAGGAGAAGAAAGAAACATCATGGAATTTGTATACATAGAAGAAATCAGAAGCTCTCTGTCTCAATGCTAAGTTTGGAAGTGGCTGTAAGGATAAGGAATCCTATCTGGTTTTTCTAACCAAAAATGAGAGAGAATTTTATTGGTTTGAGTATTTATAATTTTATAAATTTCCCAAAAGGTAGAATTAGATTGAATCCAGGGTTTTTCTGCCATCAGCTTAAAATGAGCCAAACACCATTTTTGATTCCTCCAAGGAGCCTGGTCTAGAGTCATGTTGCCTCATTCACTCATTTTTCATTCTCCTCTCAACTTTCCAGAGAAAGTTCTTTTCTTTCTTAATGACATAGAGTCATTAGGGGCTGACTAGGAAGTAGGAATTCCCTGGTGAGAAGAGGAAAAGTTTCACTGAACCTAGCTGACAGTCTACATTCCTTATGAAGACTTTTTCCCTTTCAGCTTTACCTCCTAATTTCTATCTTGATAGACAAAAAAGGCTGCATTTGTCTTGGAACAGAATAACTCTTTCCTTCCACTATTCTTTTTTTTTTGGGGGGGGGGGAAGGGGGTAATGAGTAAGGCAATTGGGGTTAAATGACTTGCCCAGGGTCACACAGCTAGCAAGTGTTTTGTGTCTAAAGCTGTATTTGAACTCAGGTCCTAGGGATTTCAGGATCAGTGCTCTATTCACTACATATCTAGCTGCCTCCTCTATTGCTTTTTCAAGTTACTCCTGGGATCATTTGAATCCCTGACTTAAATGTCCTGAAAGAAGATGGGAGAAAGGCAAAAAGAAATAGTGGAACAAGTTTCTTTTTGAGTTCCCAAGAAAGCTCTTTGGGAAACACTACCTGAGCAAGAGACTTACTACCTAGGCACTAGCTGAAGGAATAGATAAATGGTGGGCTTCACCCTAAACTGAAGTAGGTAAATAGAAGGCAGGTTCCCATGGCAACCTGGAAGTTGAAGCTGTGAGACTTGGATGAAAAGGTAGATGGCTGGAGTCGCCAAAGAATCTCCTAACCTCTGGCCTCCTTCCTGCATCTTCTCAGAAGAAGCGTGAATACCAAGAAGCACCATAACACCAGTTGGGAGCTATTATGAGCAATAGGAGACCCATTCCTAGCTTCCTTGCCTATTGGATCCCCCACCAGGAAAGTATTCTTAAAGGAACTGTACAGATTTCTGGGGACTTGAATGAGTTTTTTTTTTTTCTTCTCTACACTTTATTGTGTTAATAAAACTAATTCTATGTTTAATCCATTGTGAGTCTGAATAATTGTAAGAAGAGCTGATTTCTGTCTTTGGAAGACTATGCTGGATACTGAAGTTCCCAGGTTCTACTTAGGTGGGACAAAGTGAGTCAGGAATTTAGGAAGTCTCTTTGTGTCAAAAAGAAGTCCCTGATACAAGTATAATGATAAAAGTCAAACTTCAACATTAATTTCAAATAAATAAACATAAATTAAACATTTATGTTAACAACCTCTGAAATCTTGAGCAAGTTTTTCAATCTTCCTGGGCAACATGTTCCTCATTTGTAAAGTGAGGGTGTTGGGCTTGGGATCTCTGTGGTCCCTTCCCACTCTCTACACGTGCTAAGTACTTGGGGAGATATAAAATTTAGACAAGGCACGGTCTCTGCCCTTATAGAGCTTATATTTTGTCAAGGTTTCACCTACACAGTTGTGATAATAGAAAAGAAATAATAAATGATAAATTCATCAGAAGGTAAAAATCAAAGTGCTTTGTAAAGGAAGACTATTGATTGATGGCATTAGGAAATACTTCATGAAGGAGGTAGTATATGAATACAGCTTTAAATGATAGATTCATTTCAAATGACAGCTTTTGGTTGACAATTTCAAACACAAGGAATAATATAAGTGAAGGCACAGAATTGGAAAAATATATCGTACATTTGGGGGACAAAAAATAATCCACTTTGTCTAAAGTTGGGTTTATGTGGAAGAAAGAAGTGTAAAGGGTGGGGGAAGGGTTGTTAGGATGACATTAGATTATTATGGATGTCAAAATTATCTCACCCACAATAAAAGAGATTGAAGAACTCTGATCCAATGACATTTTATTAAAGAGTCCATGGTCCCTCTAATGAAGTGGACCTCAGATCTTCCTCATTATCTGAGATGCCCCCTCCTTCTAGGGCCTCATTTTTATAGGGCTAGATGTCCAGACATTCAAGAATAGCTAAACCAAAACACAAAATAATTCCATTGATCGATATATGATGTAAAAGCTAAAATAGACAAAATAATATGTCAGCAGGGTCATGAATTGGGTGAAGCAAGAAATATCTCCATAGACAGGCTTCTCCTTAGGTAAGGTAGTAAGAGATGATACAAGCTATCATAGATTGGGTAAAGCATGGGGCATCTCTACTAAGCAGTAATAAGATGGTCATCTGCTCATGTTGAAGAAGAGAGAATGAATGGTCTAGGAGGTAAAATAAATAAATAAATTGGAGGACTTTCCAAGAAATTGAGTCACCTCTTCCACACTGGACTTGGTCATCATTTCAAGGAAATACAAGAGAGGAGGGTTTCTGGGTAACTTTCTATGATTAAGTAAGTGAATTTAGAATCTGCTGCTCACAGCTTTGAGATCTAATATAGAGCACTTATAATCACTACCCCGATGGAACCATGTCAAATTGGTTAATGCTGAGTGGAATAGAATAGGGACCAAATGAATTATTTCTCACATTCTGGAATGCCAGACAAAGGAATTTGAGCTTTATAGACAATAGGGAACTACGTTAATATTTTGAGATAGGTAGTATGAGATTTATGCTGCTTTAAAGATTTAATTTTTCATCATTGCAGATAATCCCTTAATCAATGCAGATTGCAATTACAAATTAATAGATGATCTTAGCCTGATCTTACCTGAAGCCTGGTTATGAGCTTCTCCATATTAGTTCTGCTAGTTCTCATAGAGTGTTGTCTCTACTTAGGACCATACTCAAAAGTTTTTCCAGCTTGCTTAGGATCTGCCAGAGCTTACATCATACACTTCAAGAATCCAGGGTCACCTCCATGCCATGCTAAGGATTTGGAGTAATACTTTAGAGATTCAGATCAATGCATACAGAGATGATTATTGTGGAAGCAGTATAAAGGGTGGATTAGAAAGAAGGAAGATAAGACCTATTAGAAGACTGTTGCTCATATTCTAGACAGGCAATAATGAGGTCTGTATCAGGCAGTAGTAATAGGATTTCAAAAAGGGACAAATGTTAGAGGAGTAGTTTTAAAGGACTTTGAAAATCAAATGTCTATTAGAATATTAGAATAAAGAGAGAAATGAGATAAAGATTATAGCAAGGTTTAAAACTTAGGAGACTGGAGAAATCATAATGGCATTACCATTGAAAATAAATCATTTAGATGACCAGTTCTGATGGACCTGGCCATCCTCAGCAACGAGATCAACCAAATCATTTCCAATGGAGCAGTAATGAACTGAACCAACTACGCCCAGAGAAAGAACTCTGGGAAATGACTAAAAACCATTACATTGAATTCCCAATCCCTATATTTATGCCCACCTACATTTTTGATTTCCTTCACAAGCTAACTGTACAATATTTCAGAGTCTGATTCTTTTTATATAGCAAAATAACGTTTTGGTCATGTATACTTATTGTATATCTAATTTATATTTTAATGTATTTAACATCTACTGGTCATCCTGCCATCTAGGGGAGGGGGTGAGGGGTAAGAGGTGAAAAATTGGAACAAGAGGTTTGGCAACTGTTAACGTTGTAAAGTTACCCATGCATATAACCTGTAAATAAAAGGCTATTAAATTAAAATATATATATATATATATATATATATATATATATATATATCAGATCATTATTGCATCTAATAAACATGGAGTTTACATAAAAAATAAATAAATAAATAAATCATTTGGGGGCAGCTAGGTGGCGCAGTAGATAGAGCACCAACCCTGAAGTCAGGAGGACCTGAGTTCAAATTTGCTCTCAGACACTTAACACTTCCTAGCTGGGTGACCCTGGACAAGTCACTTAACCGTAATTGTTTCAGCAAAAAAAAAAAAAATAAAATAAATCATTTAAAATTTCCTAGGCTATCACATTTCTTTGGTATAGTTTTTAGAAAGTAAATGAGGTGTGACACCTGTGCAAACATTTTGCTTCTAGGTAAGTCCTTTTCCAAAGCCTCACTAAAGTATGGAGGCGATCTTGCTTCTTGAAGGCAATTTCAACAAAGCCAAGTTCTACTAGACCCACTAAATTGGAAAGTCTTTAAAAACTGGTTGCTTATGGAAAGCATATCTGTTGTCTGCTAAATACAGGTAAGGCCATAATTAGATCATCTAAAGGAAGATAATTTTTTTTTGGCTACAGCAACTTTTGAGGACCATCCATTATGTTCCAGAGTGCTAAATTGTTGTGCCACAGTTCTCTTTTAAAGTCCTGACCCAGTTTCCCTAATTGTCCTATTCAGTTACTCTGCCTCAGATTATAACCATCCCTCTTAATGTTAGGATAAAGGTCTTATATCTTAGACCTTAGGCTATACTTATTCCTTTTAATGTTTGATGGGATAAAGATTTTTATCCATTTTAGATATCATTAGAATATCAGGAGCCTCTCCAGTACCTCCCGTTATGTCATCCTAGGTACCTCCCCCATTATGTCATCGTTCTTATAAACCTATGAAGGAATCTCTATCTGATATTTGCTGCTGGATTCTTTGATTGGATACTCTCATTCAGCCTTGGGACCAAGCTATGGATCCATTTGGTCCCAGTAAATCTCTCCCCTTTAATAAGTTATTAAATACTCTCTAAATTCTATCTTGTTCAGTTTCTCTGGCATTACAAAATCACATTGAAAAAATCACTTATCTTTGGAACATCATCAATAAAGAATATTTATTGATATATCTGGTATTATGATTATTCTCAATTTTTTGTGACAATTACTAATGATAATCACATTTTTTAATGTTACAACCTAATCACATCAACTATTTGCCTCTCCAGTATCTTAAATGACACTCAGTTTTAATTCTTTGAAGATTGTAACATTCTATGACTAGTAATTGCAGATCACTACAAGAAGAACATTTTTGTGTCTGATCTGAACCTGTAAGGAAACCCCCTCCACCAAGGTAGATCAACAATATTCCTAATCTTTAAAAAATGGGGCTTTCTTATAGGCAGAATATTGGAATTAATCAATTAACTAATTGACAAGCATTATCAATATCCCTGTTCTTTTCTGCGCACATGCTAGGCCCAGAAGATACACATTTTAAAATGAAACAGTTCCTGCCCTTAATAAGGGGTTTACATACTCTTGAGGGGAAACAATACATACATATAAAAGTAAAATAAAATTATTAAAAAATAAATGTAAGTAATTTGGGGGGGAGGCCCACAGGAGAAGGTATATTTAGGAAGAGCCTTGTGGAAGAAATGTACAAAACTTATGAATTGTACCTTGAAGAATTTGTAAATAAGGAGAATCTCAACCTAATTGCATCTTAAAGGGAGGCCTCCAATATCTTAGATCTCTGGTCCGACCTAGACGTTCTGATGGTCTGATGAGATTAATTACAGGGAAACAACTATATCTGGAACAGACCAGATCTTGGATGACACCAAATTTACTCTAAAGATAAGACATTTGCCCCCACCTTAAATCACCTGACAACCTATTTGAAATAACTAATCTCTCAAATTTGAAAAGTAGGAAAGTGACAAAGCAGCCTCACCTCATTTTATATATGTGTATGTATAAATATATATATATATATAAAATATCATTATATATATATATCTACTACTTTAGCTTCAATATAGAGAATTTAAAGGAAAGTAATTTATAATAAATCTGGAAAGATATTGCCTGGTGCTAATTTGTGAAGGTTTTTAAATATCAAAGGGAGAAGATTATATTGTATTATATAGGCAGTAGGAAGCCACTGCCTTCCAGTACTCTATGAATACCAATCTAGCAGCTGTGTGGAAGGATGAATTGAAGAACAGAAAAGCCTGGAAGCAGGGAGACCAATTGGGATCATCAGTTTCCAAGCCAAGCAAAACTCATAGCTAGCTATGCCCAGAAAAAGAACTCTGGGAGATGACTAAAAACCATTACATTGAATTCCCAATCCCTATATTTATGCACACATGCATTTTTTATTTCCTTCACAAGCTAATTGTACAATAATTCAGAGTCTGATTCTTTTTGTACAGCAAAATAATGTTTTGGTCATGTATACTTATTGTTTGTGTATCTAAGTTATATTTTAATATATTTAACATCTACTGGTCATCCTGCCATCTAGGGGAGGGGGTGGGGGGGGTAAGAGGTGAAAAATTGGAACAAGAGGTTTGGCAATTGTTAATGCTGTAAAGTTACCCATGTACATATCCTGTAAATAAAAGGCTATTAAATAAAAAAAAAAAAAGAAAAAAACTCATAGCTAGCTATGTTCTTCTCTGAAACACTCTAGTTTTCAAGCAGAAGAAAGGAAAGCTTTCAGAATGTTGGGAAGGACTCTTGAGAGATGACATAGATGGATGGGACACAAGATGGGTTATAATTTTGCAAAGTTGGAAGAATATCCATATCAGTTAATCTGAATATTTATCCTAATAACTAATATCAATTAACTTTTACACAGAATATAAAGCACAGGATATGGTCATCCAGGCTCCCAACTCAAGAACTTTGTTAGGTGTTGGATATACAGAGACAAAAATGAATTCACCAACAAAGAGTTTACATTCAGGGACTGTGACTCCATTGCTTTCAGAAAATACTGTCTATTGAAGTAGGTTGTTGTCTTCTTTGCAACTTAGAATCTAAGGCTTGTGTCATGTCTTAGGGTTTATCAGTGTAGTGAATCTTACGTACCACTTCTCAGAATGTTTTTTAAATGAATAAGATAACATGCATACCATTTCAAAGGAAGTCAATTATATTGAATATTATCACAATATTAAAAAAAACAACTTTTCAAAATACAGGTGAAGAACTCCTGTCTTAAGTTGTATTAGGTAACTTCCTTGGGTCACACAGCTAAGTTCTTCCTGACTCCATAATGAGCTCTCCTTCTACTATAAAACTACCTTTTACACACATGTTTTACAAACACATATACACTGGGAAAATATAAGCTGATTGCTGGGATGAAGCTGGGTGGATCAGGAAAGAAAGGCCCCATTAGAAGGTGGCATTTGAGATAAATGCATGATAAGATTATCTTCTCTAAGCAGATGATTCTCACCCCTAACATGTGACATTCAGTCTTATATTTCCAATTTTCTATGGGACATCTCTAACTAGATGTATCATAGACATCTACAATTAAACATGAGCAAACTGGACTCATTTTCCCCCTCCAAACCATTTCCTCTTTCGAAAAATCTCTATTACTGTTTTTTTTTATCTTTATTTTATTTTTATTTATTCTTTCATATAAAATTTTTACACAGAAATTCATTAGATGAATGCTGAGAATTATATATTGATCTAAAATCTCTACTACTGTTAAGGGTACCACCATCCTCTCAGTCACCCCCACCCCCACTGTCATTCTCAACTTTAAACCTTCTCACCCCCCCATCCAATGAGTTGCCAAGTCCCCTTCCTAAAGTTACCTTCCTAAAGCTCTTTTAGGCTGCTTTTCTCCCCCTTCTGTAGCATGGCTACTACTCTAGTGCAGACTTTCATTACCTGCCTGGACTACCGAAATAACCTGCTGATCTCCCGGCTCCCCACTCCAAACCGTCCTCCACTTCCTACAGCTCAATTCTGACCATGTCAATAGACTCCATTTACTTCCGGGATCAAAAATAAAAGCCCTCTGTTTGTTTTTCATGGCTCTTCATAACTTGGCTCCTTCCTACCTGGAATTGCACCCCTCTTCCTCGTCTCCCGGTGATTCATAGCTTGTCCCCCATTTTTTGGAACCCTCTCCCTCTCATGCTACCTCCTGGCTTCCTTCGTGTCCTAGACGGAACCCTGCCTTGGATGTTTTCTTTCTAAGACGACCTCCAACTGATCCTGTCTCTCTCCCTCGTTAGAACGCGGGTATTCTTTGAATTCCCAGCTCACTTAACTGGCACATAGTAGGTGCTCGTTGATCTGACTTGTTAATGAGAGCACTGCTGACCCCTTTCCTTTCCCCCCCTCCCCCCCACTCCTTACTTCACCTGTGAAATAGGAAGAATGTCACCCGCGTCCATATAGAGCTCTAAATTTTACCAAGCGTTTCATGTCATCCCACCGACCCTGGGAGTAAGGCGCTATCGCCATCTTGAAGTTTTAATAAACATGAATGAAACTGGGTCTGGGAAAAGTTGAATAAGTTGCCCGGGGACAACGATAGTCAAACGTCTGAAATAGGATTTGAACTCGGGTCCAATACTGGGCCACCTAATAGCGACCAGACGGGTCCGTTCTAAGAGCTGGATAAAGAGTCCAAGCAGGAGGCCGCGATGAGGTATCCGCGAAGGTCACTGACGACTCCCCGCCCTAGGATCCAAACAATAGCCCGGACTTAGAGACCCGGGACAGAGCCACGACGTCAGAGACGCTGGGGCCAGAGAAGCCGAATGACGCACACCCGACGCAGGCTAGCTGATCGGTTTCCAAGGCAACTAGACCTGGTTTTTTTTCCCCCCCCCTCTCCCCTAGCCCGGCGTCACCTCGGTTGTGCGTCATTTCCGGCTGTTTCCCCGCGCTCCCTTCCCTCCGCCTGTCTGCGTGACTCATTCGTGGTTCCGACGGAGAACTTGACTTTCTTTCTTACCTCACGGGGCATTGCCAAGGGCGGGTGGAGTGAGTGGGCTGTTCGGAGTAGGGTCTTTACCGCTGGGAGTGTGTGTGTGTGTGTATGGGGGGAGGTATTTACCTAAGGGGTGGAGTTTTACTTTCTTTATGTGTACACCCTGGCGGTCGCTTTGGAATTCGAACTCCCCCATGGGACCTGGAGCGAGAAAAATCCTCGCTCGAGACACCGCGGGTATTGGGCATGCGCGATCTTCACCGTGGATCCCGTCCGGATTGTGCCACTCCGGGTTTTCGCTCTGTCCGTCCCGAGGCCAGGAGAGTTCCACCCCCGGTTGGAACCCTAGGAAGCCGGCGGGGAGGCGATTGGCTACTGGGGTTTGTACCTCTTCGGGGTTTTCTAAAGCAGCTGCTGGGGCTCTCTTTCCCTGCTGAATATCCGTTCTAGTGAACTTCTCCGAAAGAGACGTTCGGATTTCTCATTTTACTGCTGAGAAAACGAAGTCCCAGAGTAGTTCCATTCATCCTTTCGTTCCTTCATTCATGCCGAGATCATAGTATTTGAGGGCTGTAAATCAATCAGTAAACATTTATTAAGCTCCTACCACGTGCCGGGCACATCACCGGGAATACAGGGACAAAAGACATTTCCTGCTCTCTGGGACTTCGCGAGAAACTCTGTGAGCCTCTATCGAGTCTCACTGCTCTCACATAGTCTACGTTTATCCAGATTGTGCTTGAATTTGGAAAAGGGAGCCCGCTAACGTCTTGAGGCAACTCAAATGGAAACAATTCCCTATGGTTCTACTGCTTAGGAAGTTTCTTCCTGACTTCGTGCCTAAACATGCCTTTATTATTTTTTTTTTAATTTTTTTTATTTGTAGGACCTTACCTATTCATTATTCCTTCTCACGTCAAACAGAGCAAGTACAATCCGTTTTCTATGGCCATCCCGTTCGGATGCTGGAAGATAGCTGTTATGTCCCCTTGAGTCTTCTTTTCTCCAGGCTAAATTTCAATCAAGTATTTATTATGCATCTGCTATGTAAATTGGTCTATAAAGTGGTCATACAAATAAGATGATGCAGTCCCTATTTGAAAGGAATTTACAAGTATCTATATAAATAAAAAAAATATATATATATATAGAGAGAGAGAGAGAGAGAGAGAGAATAAAGAAAAGAAAATTAAGTTAAATATCGGGCCATTTGAAAAGGAGGATATCAGCAATTGAGGGAATTAAAAAAAAAATGCTTCATGTAGAAGGTGGTATCTGAACTATCTGTTGAAGAGACTGTTTCCATGACTCAGGGGTGAAGAGGGTCCCTGGCATAAAGTTCAGCCCTAATTCAAAGGTACAGAAATGGTAAATAGAATGTTCCCTTTGAGGATCAGATAGAAAACCATTTTGTCTAGATGACAGAATGAAAGAAGGGGAGTATATACAAAGGTTTTGGAAAGATAGATTGAGGCAAGATTATGATAGGTTTCAATTTTTTTAAACCTCTCCCCACAGTAAATTAAAAAAGAATTATTTTCATTTCTAAATTCTCTCCCTGCACTCCTCTCCCATTTTTTGAGAAGGCAAGAAATAGGATATCTATTGAAGTTGGGCAAAACATTACACATTGCCCCCTTTTTTGGGGGGGGAGAGATGAAACAAGAAAAAAAATGGGGAAAATATGCTTCACTTTGCCCTTAAGAGTCCATCATTTCTCTCTCTGGAGGTGGATAGCATTTTTCATCATGAATCATTAATTGGCTACAGACTTTAAAAGCCAACAAAGGGATTATATTCCAGAGGCTATTGGCAAACTGTTGGAGTTTGCAGAATAAGAGAATTGCATAGTCATACTTGTGCTTTAGATGAGAGTAAAAGGACAGATTGACTGAAGTGAGGAGATGGTTAAGGAATGGGAGATTATTGCAATAATAGACGTGAGACATATTGAGAGTCTGAACAAAAGTGTGAGTAGAGAGGAGAGCTAAATGTAAAGGGTGTTGATGAAGGATAGGAACAGCAAGATTTGGCAATTGATTGCATATGTGAGGTGAGGGGGCAGGGAATTGAATATAACTCAGTGTATGAACCCAGGAGGTTGGAAGAATAGTGGTGTATTCCATAGAAATAGGAAAGTTTTAAAGAAGGATGGGGAAGGGTAATGAATTCTGTTTTGGATATGTTGAGGTTGAGATGTCCCTGAGACATTCAGTTTGAAATGTCCAATCGGTAATTGATGACACTGGATTGAAGCTCAGAAGATGGTCTGGGCAAAATATGTAGATCAGGGAATCAATGACATCAAGATGATTATTTGATCCATGAGGGCTGATTAGAGCAAGTGTAAGAAAAGAAGAAAAGCCCTGGGAAATATGCACAGTCAGGGGGATGTGATCTGAGTGAGGAAACAACAAAGAATCTGAGCAAGAAGGTTAGATAGATAAGGTGAAAAGCAGGATAGCATAATTGAGAAGAGAACAGAGGAAAGTGTTAATAGTATCAAATGTAGCAAATAGGTTAAAAAGGATAGAGACTAAAAAAAGGTTGTCTGATTTGGCAATTAAGAAATCATTTGAAACTTTGAAGAGAATGGTTTCATTTGAGTTATGTGAGGGAAAATGGGTTGAGGAGTAAGTGAGAGCAGAGGGAGTGGAAGCAGTCAATGTAAATACTTTTTCAAAAAATTTGAGAGAGATGATAATTGATGAACTAGTATGTAGTGTGTTGTCTTAGAGCAATGGAAGGGAGAAATTGAAGATTCAAATGGGGAGACCAATTGATGCAATTTATGGAAGAAAGGGAATGGGACCAAGTGCATATGAGAAGGATTACTGTGTATTAAGGATGAGAGAAAAGGAGAAGTGAAGGATTACATCAAGGAGTTTATAGATAAAGAGAAGTGAGAAAGGAGTTCAATTTTCTCAACAAAATGGTTCATGGGAATGGGAGTGGGAGGAGTGGTGTTGAAGAGAAAAGATGTCTGGAATAGAAAAGAATGTCTGTGATAAGGGAGATAGAGAATCAATTAAAGAAGAATAAAAGGATTGGGTCTTTTTGTAGTGAGGGCTTATTTGAAGTTGTGTAAAATGGATCTGTAACATAACCAGTCAACAGATTAAGTAAGATGGCTTTCTCTAGCTCAATTCAGGCTCATATAAATTGAAGAGGTGGCAGATGGTAGAAGTAATCAAGTAATTTGGCTGGGGATGAGAAGTGGGGTCTCAGATTTAAGGGGGCTAGAGTTTTTAGCTGAGGAGAGTTTAAAGTGAGGACGGTTTAGAGTTGAATTTGTAAACCGTAGGGAAGAAAGTGAAGTTGGGTTGGAAGTATTTAGGAGTGGGGGAACTGGAGCTTTCAGGATAGATGAGGAATGATTTAAAGAGGGGTGAGGCATAGGGAGAGATAACATGATAGAAGTTGTAGTCAGGAATCAAGGGAATGATATGCAGACTATGTTAGGCCTGCATTTTGAGATAAACCAACTTGCTGATACTATTCTTCTGATGCTATTCATCTATAACAAATGGGAGGGGTGGTGGTGAGATAGAGTATAGAAACCCTGAACAGGTAGTGCTAATGTATCCACGTCTGGAGGAAGAAATACTTAAGTCATTCAGTCAATAAGCATTTATTGACTTCTTTGTGCTAGGCACAATGCTAAGCAGCAGGAATACAAAAAGAGGTGCTAGAATTAAGAGACTGGAAAGAGTTTATTTTGGAAAGCAAGTTTTTAGTTGGTACTTGAAGAAAGCCAGTAGGTGAATTTGAGGAAGGAGAGCATTCTAGGTATGAGTGATAGCCAGAGAAAAATGCCTGGAGTGAGATGTAGCAAAGAAGTGTCACAGAATATGTGGGGAAGACGAAAGTATTTCTGAGAATAGCGAAAAGACTTTTAACTCCAAAAAGATGATTTTGTATCTGATCATAGAGGTATTGTGTGTATGTGATATTGAGGAGGGGAGCCTGGAAACTCTTTCTCTTTCTCTCCTTTGACTTTGGGAATGAGCCATGAGGTAGAGCACTAGAGAAACTCCTTCAAGGAGAAAGTCTCCTTGAATCCTGCCTCAGTAGGGGAACCTCAACCAAGGGAACTATCTTAATAGCTTCATTCTGTTTTCCTGAGATGGGTACCACCCGCATTGATAACATTACTTATTAAGCTTCCCATTGAATTAAAGATCCAGCCTAGAGACACTCATTCAATTCTATTTAATTCTAGCTCAAGCTGACCAGCCCCTATCAAGAGCAAACCTCAGCTTGTAGCCAACATTTCTATTATTAAAAGAGCCAATTTTAAACTCAGTCCTTGCAGAAGACCTAACATGCCATGCCAGACCATGCCATACTATGCCAAGGAAACCTCTGCCGGCTAAAATAATATTCTCTTTCAGTGTTATCCTCTCTTTATCTCCCTCAACTATTTCCCTATCAAGACTTTATATCTCTCTGTTGGGACCTTGCCACCAAGGAATTCAGCCTTTCTATTCATGCATAACAAAGGCTGACTTCCCAATGCCAATAATAAACTAAATTCCTTTATGAAGGACTTCTGCACTGCCAAAAGGGGGTTCCCACAACTCCCTATCCTGCATCGAATCCTAAAGGGGATTTAGGGGAGCCAAACCTCTTCATTTGGTTCCCTGAACCCCAAACTTGCCACTAACCTCATCATTTAACTCCCTGACAACCAAGAACCCTAATCTCATTATTTTGGTTCTCTGAATCTAGACCTCATCATTTGGTTCCCTAACGGGGAATCCTGAAATCCAGACCTCATCAATATGGTCAGATTAGTGTTTTAGAAAAATTACTTTGGCAGCTGAACTGGAGGGTGGATTAGAGTGAGGAGAGACTTGTGACAGGAAAATCCATTAAAAAACTATTGTAATAATCTAAGTGAATGGGACTGATTGGATGAAGTATTTCTCAGTATTGTCACATGATCCCTGTTTCCAGAACTGGGACCTTGGGGGAGATTATTTTTGTCTGGAGGAATGAATTTTGAACCTGAGATGCAGGAAGTTGCAGGAAATGACATGATCTGTGGGAGGCAGCCAGCACTGGTGACTATTGGTCAAGGATGGTTACATCCTTTTAGTCTATTCAATGAAAAGGCTCGATTCCTTTGCCTTTTAAACCCTGGACAAGCAGGTCAGGTTCCAGGGGCCCATGGCAGGAGTTGGGATGGCTCCCACATGTGTGTCTGGGCCTCTTCCCTGCAGGGATTAAATAAATGCTTTCTCTTTGTACCTGATGATGTCTCTGACTAATTAATTGGATTGGGAAGGGGGGCCATGAACTGTACCTTGTACCTGAACTGTCCCACACATAAGTATGAGGTAATGCGAACTTCTGTCAACTTGAGGGACTGGGAGAATGGTGGTGCTCTAAATAGTAATCAGCAAGTTTGGAAGTGAGGAGAGTTAATGAGTTGGATTTTAGATGTGTTGAATTTAAGATATCTACTGGACATCCAATTCAAAATGTCTGAAAGACAGTTGGAGATTGAGATTGGAGGTTAGCAGAGAGATGTGAGTTAATAAGCAGATTTGAGAATCATCAGAATAGATATAGCAATTAAATCCATGGGGCCCATATGAGCTCACCAAGTAAAGTAGTATAGAGGGAGAATACAAGAGGGACTAGGACAGAGTCTTGTGGGACACTAAGGTTAGAGGCCATGACCTAGATGAGAATCCAGTAAAGGAGACTTAAGAAGTATCTTTCATGGATGTCTTGGACTCAAACCTCTCAATAATCCTGGTTGCTCTCTTAAGGACTTAATGTTCTTTTTTAACTGTGGTTCAGGAAATGACACAGTGTTTTTTAAATAAAGTCCAACTAGGGCTGTCACTTCCTACTGTGACTTGTGTTGAGTTCACTAAAACCTTCAGATCTTTTGTAGAATCTCTGCTGGCTCCCCTATTAATTTGTGAAATTGATGTTTTAAACTCAAATGTAAGATTTCACTTTTATCTCTACTGGGTTTCTTCTTATCACTTTTATTTCAGTGTTTTAGGCCAGGGAATAACAAACATTTTTTCTAAAGATACAGATAATAAATGTTTTAGGCTTTGTGGACCAAGAAGCAAAATTGAGGCTGTTACATAAGTACTTACATAATGAGAGAAAACAAATTTCAGGTTTTTTATTAATGAAATTCAAAACAAAATAATAATTGAGTAATTTTTTTTTTTTTTTCCAATACTGGTCTACTAATAAGAATGGAATTTTTTGGGGGGATAACATTTCATCTAATTAGGATTCATAGTATTCTCTATCATCAAGACTGCTTTTCTGTTAATGTTGATCTGTAAATGAGGTTTTGTATATTTTATTTTGAAAATGTCTTTTTACAAAGATAGGCTTTAATAAAAACTGGTATTATTTCATGAATATATGATTTTAATTGAGTATATTTATTGCTTAGAAAGCATTTTTCAGAATTCTTTTAGATTGTTCTCTTGATATTTTCTTTTTATCAGGTCATTGCATGTTAACAGTTTCCATTTTAAGATTAGTGGAAGTTCCTCAATTGAATAGCCAAATGGATTTTGAAAGATGTAAAATTCTTTTGCACTTATATTGAAGTCTGAAAAACATTGTTAGAACTATAGTTCAAACATGGAAAACAGCTTGATATTATTTGTGATTCTAGCTGTTTAGGTGTCGTTGAATTGTTTTTGTCTTACAATTTTGGTTTGATTTCATTTTAGAAGTATTATCAAGTCTACAGCAAAAGCTAATTTCCAAAGTTATTGAATCTTTGATAATAATGATTAAAGATAGTTCTCATTCGGAAAAATTTCAATCTCATCTCTAAGTAAAAATAATCATAATAAGCCTATTTTTTCCTCATCTTTTTGTTTTGACATGATAAGTATGCATTGATAAAAGAAAAAAAAAGGTCATACTATGGCGATGGGACTCAAAAGATTATCCAGTTATAACTGTGTCACTGGGATTTGTAGTGTACTGAGCAGCTGTTTGAAGTGAGGAGAGCACCACATATGGTCTCTGTCACAAATACTTAACTCTGTTTTGGTGGTGCAAAAGCAGCCATAAATAATGTTTAAATGAATGCGCATGCTTGTGTTCTAAGAAAACTTTTTTTATGGATACCAAAATTTGTATCTAATATTATTTTCATGTGTCCATTTAAAAATGTAAAAAAAATTCTTATTTCCCTGGCCATACAAAGATAAACAGCAGGTTAGATTTGGATCATGAGTTATAGTTTGCCAATCCTTATTGTAGCCTATCAAGATGCTTTTGGATCCTGACTGATATTCAGCATGTTAGCTTTTCCTCCTGGCTCTATATCATCTGCAAATTGAACATACTATCTTTAAAAAAAAAAAAAAAAAAAATTAGTAAATGTTTTTATTTTCAAAACATACGCATATTTAATTTTTAACAATCACCCTTGTAAAACCTTGTGTTTCAATTTTTTTTTCCCTCCCTCTCTCCCCATCCCTTCCCATAGACAGCAAGTAATCCAATATAGAACATATTTTCTTTATCCAAGTCACTGGTAAAAATTGTTAAACCTTGTAGATTTCTGGGGAACTCCACTAGTAATAACACCCAAACTCACAACCCAGGTGTTCTACTCTCTCTTCTGTCCCTATCCCTAATCCAATTAGAAGTCATGTCGTCTTTTCCAAGCTTTATGGCATTTCTTCTATATGTCTCCTTTCCTCTGACACTACCAAACACTTTAACGAACACTTTCATCACCTCATACCTGGATTATTGCATTAGCCAGATGGTTAGTCTCCCTATCTCAAGTCTTTCCCCTATACCAGTCCATCCTCCATTGTGTTGTCAAATTGATTTTCTTACCTATTACCTCCATGATCAAATGTAAAATCCTCCATTTTGCTTTTAAAACTCTTTATAGAACTCTGGGTGATGACTAAAAACCATTACATTGAATTCCTAATCCCTATATTTATGCCCACCTGCATTTTTGATTTCCTTCACAAGCTAATTGTACAATATTTCAGAGTCTGATTCTTTTTGTACAGCAAAATAACGGTTTGGTCATGTATAAAAACAAAACAAAACAAAACTCTTTATAATCTGGTGCCTTTTGATCTTTCCAAGTTTTTTTTTTTTTTTTAAATATCTTTCTTCCCAAAATGTATGTTACAATCCAGTAACAAGAGACTCCTTCATTTTCTGACTCAGTATATTTTCACCGTGTATCTCCTGGATTACTATCTTTGGATTTTTCTGTATATTCTGACTAAAAATAATAAATCAAGAACTAATTTCTGTTTTTTCCTCAGTGCATTTCATTCCCCATGCCTGGAATTCTCTCCTCATTTCTGGCTTCTTTCAAGTCTGAGCTACTGTCCCATATTCTGCAAGAAACCTTTCCCAGTCTTTATAGTGCTTTTCCTATAAGACTATCCTCAATCTATCCTTAATATATCTTGCTTGTACATAGTTGTGTACATGTTGGCTTACTTATAAGAATATGCACTCCTTGAAAGCAGGTGTTGTTTTTATTGTCGTGTCAATACTTAGCACAATGCCTGGCTCATGTAGTAGGCACCTAAAAAATGCTGCTTAACTGACTGATTGAATTCCTGCCATCATGACCTTGAAGCATAAAAATGACTCTTTTGGTTCTGCCGTCTGATTCATTCTGAAAACTTCTTATTGTATTGTCTAATCTAGGACTTCTTAAACTTTTTCCACTAGCCACCTCTTAGCCTGAGAATTTATGTGGCAGGAGCAGCTAGCTGGTGCAATGGTTAGCACATGAGCCCTGAAGTCAGGAAGACCTGAATTGAAATGTGATCTCTGACACTTAACACTTCCTGACTGTGTGACCCTGGGCAAGTCACTTCACCCCAGCTGCCTCAGGGGGGAAAAATTTATGTGGGCTCTGTTATATAAATATATAAAATGAGTATGCCAATCAAACATTTACTGATAATAACATAATTTTATGATCCCCCACATTCAGTTATGAGATTCCTATTGGGTCATGACCCATACTTTAAGAATCAATCCATCTTCATAAGGGTATTGGGAGATGTTTTGCTGATCTAGGTAAATATCTAGTACATTGTCTTCCTCTCTTAGTTTGTTTATCCTGACAAAACTGGAAATGAGATTGGTCTTGGCACAACTGCTCTTAATGAAGCCAGATTGGCTCTTTGTAATTGCTGCATCCCTTTTAGGTATATTCCACCATTTCTTTAATAACTCATTCCAAAGTTTTCTCAGGATTTGAAGTCAAGCTCACTGGCCTGTAATCCACAGATTCTATTCTCTTCTTTTTTTTTTTTAATCTGGACAGCATTGAGTCGTTGTGTCTCTCTTGTTTTCCAAGAACCTCTTGACTAGATGGCCTTTGAGTTTGATTTTATGATCTTTAGGAGTGATGGTAACAATTTTCTTTCATGCATTTCCTATAGTTGTAAAGGATTAATCCAACACACGTGTTTATTAAAACTCAGTTAAATTACTTTTATAGTTAATAGCCTTCTCAAGCCAGTTGCCATCTTATCCAATTATTAATTCATAATTAGATAGACTTTTGGGAACAGTGCTGGAACCATATTCTTCCATAATGTCTTGGCTCCAAGGGAATTATTTCACCTGATTTGAGATGCTATCCCCAAACTAAGAAAAGTGGCTATATTACCCTCTACTCCAGGAAAACAATTCAATAAATATTGGTCAATTGCTTGTTCACCAAAAGTAGGCAAAAAGTATCTTAAGGAATGACACCAAATTCACCAAGAGGTGAATGTTACAATCCAGAATCCAGATGAAATCCAAATTTTCATTTTTCGAGACCTCTGTTTCATTATCTACAAAATAATAATAGTTGCCATATATATTATATATGATATCTCTATATATCTATTCATGGGTATATTGTATATAAAGTGTTTCCAATTTTCCCAATAGTTCATCAGGGTCTAAGGAAACCATGCCAGAACTCAGAACCCTCCATAGCCAAAGGCTCCATGGAACTTGCTACACCTGATTTGGGGAGCTCTTCCCAACCTAAGAAAGCAGGCTATTTTACTCTCTCCTTCCCCCCAAAGCAATAAATAGTTTGTTTCTTTACCAAAAGTAGGGCAAGTAGTATTGTCTTTAATACAGAGTATCACGATTTCATAAAATTTTAAAGAATAAAATAAGCAAAGTATTAGATGCATAGCAGATAGTTAATGAATGCTTCATTAAATTTATTAATTACTATTACTACTAATTTACTGTGATCTGCATATTGTGCATGTGTGATTATTGTTTATAGAGATTACTCATTGGTTAGTTCTGGAGTCCTGAAGTGAAAGTGTGTCTGTGTGTGTGTTAACTTGTATCTGATCAGAATTCAAATCCTGCCTCAGACACTAGCTGCGTGACTTGGGGCAAGTCACAACTCCGCTTGCGTCATTCCTCAGTCGAACACGACGATGACAAATATTGTATACCCGTGCATGTGTGTTCATAGGTGTGTGATGCAAATGCACACATATCTCGAAAATCTGCAAAGACTTTTTCATAGTTATTTCATTGGCGTTCTGGGGCAAGTCCTTAGAGACGGCTTGGGAGCTCCCTTCCAGCCCTAATTCAAGTTCTAGCACCCGCCCTCCCACCTCCCTAGCTTCCTCTTTCTAATCCCTCCTGCTCTCCCTCTCCAGGTGAGAGCCCCCGGCTCCGCAGGGCGGGAGCTTCTACTCCCTCCTCCTTAGAGGCTCTTTCCAAAACCCGGAGAAGCGGATCTCAGACGCCTGGGACTGGGCTTCGCGGGGCTGCACTGGGCATGCTCAGAAGCTGATCGGCGGGCGGGGGTTTAGGGCACAAGTAGGAAGCTCCGCGCACGCCGGGACCGCCCGCCCCTGAGGAGGCTCCTGCTGCGCTCTCCGTCAGCCCGGCTGGTCCTCTCGTCCCGGCCCGGTCCGGTACCACGGCCGCCGGCTGTGTAAGTGCATCCATGGGGCCTGAGCCTTCGGCAGGAGCGGAGGAGGAGGAGGAGCAGGGACAGGAGCCGCAAGCGTGGGGAGCCGGGGTTTGCGCTCACCTGTCCGCTGCTCGGGCACCTGCCTCTGCCCTCCGGCCCCTCCCGGCCCTGCGCCCCGCCCGCCCCGCATGCCGCGCCCGGTCCCTTCCCCAGCTTCCTCATCTCCCCGCTCCCGCCGCCTGCCCCCTGTCCCTCTCGTCGGCTGCTGTCCCTGAGTGGCCGAGCTGCGAGGGACCTGCTCAGAGAGCCGGTCCATCTCGCCCCGGTTTTTCTAGTGGGGAGACTGAAGCCGAAGAGAGGGAAGTGGCTGGTGGTGAGCCGGTCGCAGCTGACTGTTGACATTTCCGTGGGGCTGATGTCAAGTTTAAAAGTGCATTTCTCATAACAGCCCTTTGACGTAGCCCGGGACTGGAACCTGGCTCTGCTGCTTTTGTGTTTTTTTTCTAGCTGTGAGATGACTTCGGATAATTATCACTTTGTAGGATCACAGATTCAGAGTTGGAAGGGCTCATCCTAATCAACTTTTCTTTTTTTTCCCCCAATTTTCCCTCGGAGACAATGAAAGGCAGAGATTCCACTTAGCTATTGACATGTCTGTGGTCCCCAAATCAACCCTTTTTAAATGCCTGCTGTGTGCCAGTTCTTGTGCTAAGCTCAGAGTCCAGAGAAAGGCAGAAGAGGGCTTCTTGTCGAGGAGCCCACATCTAAAGATGGAGAACACAGGCACAAACGAGCCCATGTGCCGGCTAAAACAGGGAAGGCATTAGCGTTGGGGCTGTGGGTAGTGGCTCCCGTGGAAAGTGGCATTTTAGCCGGGACTTGAAGGAAGCTTTGGAAGGCTGCAGGAAAAAGATAAGAGAGAGCAAGCATTCCTGTTTTGGGAGACAGAAAATGGCTAGAGTTGGGAGAAGGTGTGTCTCCTTGGAGGACCTGCAAAGAGGTGGGTGCTCCTGGATCAAAGTGTGAGTGGAGGTGAGTTAGGTTAGAAAGAAGACTGGAAAGGTGGGGGAAAGGGCCAGGTTATGAAGAGCTTTTCAATATTACAGGATTAGGTTAGAAAGAAGACTTTGGAAAGGTGAGGGGAAGGGCCAGGTTATGAAAAGCTTTGGTATTAGAGGAGTTTGGAGTGAAGGGATGAGTTTACAAAGTTCACAAGAACTCTTGGGATTAGATGAAACAAGTGGTACTATTTAGGAGTTACACAGCTAGTAAGCATCTAAAATAAGATTTGAACTCAGCTCTTCCTGACTCCAGGCCCAGTGCTCTATCCACTATGCCACCTAGTTGCCCCTATAACAACGTCGATAAAAAAGCATTTATATAGCATTTTAAAGTTAGCAGAGTGCTTTAGAGATGTTCTTTCATTTGATCCTCACCACAACCCTGTAAAGTTGGTGCTGTTTTACAGATGAGAAAACTGAATTAACTGGTTTGCCAAAGTCACTCAGCTAGTAAATGGCTGAAGCAAGTCACAACTCTGCTTTGCTAACTTTAAACCACAAAATGGATTTGAACTCAGGTCTTGACTCTAAGTCCCAACACTTGGACTAAGTAGTCCTCTAGCTGCTTCATTTAGATTAAGTCTTTAATTTTGCATATAAGAAATTAGGGCCAAGATAAAAGCAATGACTTGTCTAATGCTGCAAGGTTGTAAGAATAAAAGGTAGATTCAAGATTTGAATCCAGATACAGAAGTGAGTGCAAGGGACAATGTTGAACAATTACCCATGCATATGTTCTGTCAATAAAAAGATGTGTGTGTGTACATATATATATATATATATATATATATATATATATATATATATATTAAAGAGGTCATGGATGACTTTGGAAAAAAAAAATTTAAATCCAGGTGATCTAGCTCCAATGGCATTTTAAAAAATTGTTATATAACATTATTGTGATCACTGCCTGTGCTTACTAAAGGTAGCAGATCATAGTATTCAAACTGAAGTCTTATTTAAAATACATTTTATCATGTTATAGTCCAAACTTCTTATTTTTTAGGTAATAATGTGGGCTCAGAGATGAAATGAAATCCACATGGTTATTAACTAGTAGAACTAGGAATCAGACCTAAATTTTCCTTTTTTAATTTATTTTCCAATGTTTCACATTCATTAAATAGGTCATCTTCAGGTTCTTCTTTGTTTATGGTTATCCTCTATACTCTCTTGCTATCTGCTTTGCCCCTTTCCCCTAAAACGATTCTGTCTCCTTGGGAAACCAGTAAGAATTATATCCATTTCAATAAGTGCTGATAACTAAAGGAAATTTTTTCCTTATCGGTGACCTGTATTGCAATGTATGTCTACAATGACCTGTCTAAAAAAGGGCTGCTTTTCTCCCTCCTTTCCCAGTATATCTTCTATGAATGATGGCTCCCATTCTTGGTTAAAGTGCTTGCAATTTAGGTGGAAAGAGCACTGGACTTGGAATTAGGAGTGGCTGGTTTGAGTTTTGAGTTTTGAGGTTTGAGAAAGCTTCCTTTCCTAGCTGTGTGACTTTGGAGAGTCACTTTACATTTTTGAGTTTAAATTTTACACGTATGGTCATTTTTGTGCTACTCTTAACAAGGTTTTTGTGAGGAACATGTATAATACCTTCCCTCTGTTGATTATTGCCAACTTATTTCTCTTCTGTTTATTGTTAGTTATTCACATGTTTATTGATCCACAAGAAAGCACTTTGCAAGCCTAAAGTGCCCTATCAATGGGCAAGCATTTATTATGTGTTTACTGTGTTGCTAGGAGTTGTGCTAGTTCCTGTTCTCAAAAAGTTTACATGCTATCAGAAGAAAAATGTTAACATAAAAGTAAATATAAAATAGACAAAATATCAAGTAATTTCGATGTGTGTTGAGGGAGTTACTATCAATAGGGAGTATCAGAAAAAGCTTCATGTGGCATTTGAATCAAGCTTCAAAGGCATTTAGGGTTTCCAGTAAAAGATGATTGATGAGGGAATGCCCTCTAAGCAAAGGATACCAGTCTGTGCAAAGACACAAAGTTTTAAGATAGAGAAGAAATGTCATGTGTAAGAAACAGCAAGTGGGCCAGTTTAGCTGGAATACAGTCTATGACAGAGGAGGTACAAAGCTTGGAAAGATAGGCTTGAGCCAGACTATGAAAGAAAGGCTTTAAATGTCAAAGTTTGTATTTTATACTAGGAACAACAGGAACCACTGAAGCTTCAGATTGAAGAATAGCATGGTTAGGGTTGTGTTATAGGAATATAATTTTGGCAGCTGTGTGCTGGTATATTGGAGAAAAGAGAAACTTTTGAAAGGGATCAATTAGGAGGCTATTGCAATTGTTCAGACTTGAAATGCTGAGGGTCTGAAGTAAGGTGGTGACTGTGTGAGTGAAGAGAAGAATACCAGAGTATAACTGTGGAGCTAGAAAAATGATGCTTGACAACTTATTGGAGATGGGAGGGTGAATGAGAGGATGACTAAGCTTGCTGACTTGAGTGACTAGAATTGTGAGACCCTCAAGAGAAGTAGGGAAGACATGGGTTTAGCAGAAAGATTTCTGTTTTGGATGTACTGAAATTGAGATGTCAGTGGTTTATCTAGTTGGCAGAATACATTAAGCAGTTAATACCTTGGTACTAGAGCTCAGGATAGATTGATTTGGTAACTGAACTCATGGAATTTGAAGAGATCAACTAAAATAAAAGAGAAGGGAGCTTAGGAAAGATCCTTGGGGAACATACATGGTTACGACGAGACCATGTATGATCTAGCAAAAGATCCTGAGAAGGAATGGTTTGACAGATAGAAAAAAAATCAAGAAGCAATGAAATAAACTGTACTTTCAACTCTTGACAGTTTCCAGAAACTGTCAAGATACGAAAGTCACTATCAGTACTTCCCTGGTTCCATTTTCTTCCTTTTTTATTGAATTTATTGAATTATATTTACTTAATTTCCCCCTGATCATCTTTCCTAATAAATACTTTTAAATACATTTTGAATGTTGGATTTCTAGTGTAAGAACTGGGCCTTTATTTTTGCTTTTTGAACCTTCTTGGAGAGTAAGAGTTTGAGACTGTGGTATAATCAATCACTCAGTTACCTACTAGCACTGTGTTTGGAACAGAAATACAGAAAAACAGGTGAAATCATCTTTGCCCTCAAGGAATTTAATGTACTACTGAAAGAACCTTGGGCTTAGAGTCAAAAAAGTTTAGGTCAAAATCCAAATCCTGGCTCTGTTGTTTTAAATCTCTGTGATTTTGAGCAATTCACTTAGTACCCAGAGTCTCAGTTTCTTTATTTATAAAATGAGAGTAATGAATTTGATGATCTTTTAAAGTCCATTTCAATTCTGATATTCTGTGATCTTGTGAAATCCACATGGATGAAGGTTCAAATGAAAGGAACTATTGTTACTTTTTATGAAGGAAGAAAAGTGTGTGAGGTTGTAGTATTTAGAAGGTGAAGGAGTGCCACTATTCTGAGTATTACATGGGGAGACTTTTAGAATGCTGTAGCCAACTATTCTCATGTGTTGGAAAAAGGAAAAAATACAGTGTATTACTAATTAGGACTTGGACACCAGTATTGTGTGCTGATAGTGGGTTCGGTTTCATCATACTCTGCATAGGGGAAGTTAGCAATCTTCAGTTGTTTGGGTAATTATGGGAGACGTATTACCTTCTGCATAGCAATATTTTTGGGTCCTAGGCCAGAAGTAAACTGACAGTTTGGCCAAAACCTGGGCAACTATGGGGCTTTGTTGCTTGCTGAAAGTTTGGCATGGACTTAACTTTCTTTATTTTGGAGTTCTTTTACAATATTGGAAAGGTCCCAGGAAAGTCATTTTGTTCTATTACTTTATCTCCAGGCAGAACTCCCTAAGCAGTGCTTTTTATAGATGTTTATTATACTGAATAGTAAGTGCATTCAAAATATCCTAGAAATTTAGCTTAATATATGTTTGTGTGTTTGGTATTAATACCTTCACAGAATAAAGGCATTGTAAGAAGTAATCACATGGTTTATAGGTTGAAGTAATCTTAGGATTTTAGAACTTCTAAGAGACTTTAGAAATAATTTAATCCATTCTCTTGTTATAAATGAAGAAACCGAGGTTCACAGAGTTATATCTAAGGTCACATAGTCAAGGAATTAGTTATACAACCCAGTATCCTGACTCCTGGTTGAGTTCATCTTTCCTATACCATATCATGTTGCCTCTCATTAAATTAAGTAAACTATTTGAGAGTTAAGAGAGTTGGGTTCTGTGTGTAGGCTTCTTAATGCTTGTAAGATCAAAATACATTTCTTTTTTTAGTTGATAGTGCATAGTGCATTGCCTTGCCTTCAAATGCAGTTGGCATTTCTATCCTAGGTCTGTTTGATGCATGTCAGACATCCAGGATCAATGACAATAAGTAGTGTGTTAATGATGTAGATCGCACTTTCCTTTATGCTTCAAAATTTTTACTTTTCCACAACCTAATTTTGAAATTTGGGACCCAAATCCTAACCTTTTCATTTTAGAGGCCATGTAGGAACTAGACCTGTGATTTCATTAGTATAGAGAATTTCCAAGTGAAGAAATTCCCTCTACCAGTATATGTTAGCCCCTTCTTTGTAACTTGTGGTCTTAGAGAATTGTTCAGAGGACTGAGAAATAATCAGAGTTATTATTTATCAGACATAAGCCTTGAATCCAGGTCTTTCTGACTTCAAGGTCTATTCTCTAGCCACTACACCAACTTGTCTCTCTAGAGGTCACCTAGTCCAATGTTATGCCTTTTGTAGATCTATCTATGTTAAAGATGGATGATGGAGACAGCCATAAAATGATACAGGATAAACTGGTGAGAAGATTATCTTTTTAAGTCTTCATAAGAGCTTACTTCTAGGGCCAGAGGTTTATTCTGCATTTGTATTGTCCTCTTGTTCATTGTCACTCTTATCTCTCTATTTGTTTTATTTTGAAGGTGCCTGGAAGATATAGGTGAGTACTTACATCTATCAGTGTTATGGCTGGTTGGATATATACACTTGTTGGAGTAAGACACATGCCCACTGGTCCAAAATGTCCCTGTGACCCAAAGCATATATATATATATATATATATATATATATTTTTTTTTTTTTTTTACCAGTTTTCTAGGATACCATATTTTATCCATTAGATAAGGAGATGCTGTAACAGATATTTACAACACACAGGTCTATCCATCCCCATCCATTGTCATCTAATAGAGAGCAGGGCTATGAGGGAAGGGACATAAAATAGATTAAGTTTTAATGGGGAAAGATGGAGGAAAAGAAAATTATAGACCATACAATGGATAGTAAGCCTAGATATACTTCAGTGAAATGAGACTTTAAGGAGCTACAAACTGCATGAGAGTTTTTGTAGAGGGAGAAGCCAATGAAAGGGGCTAAAGGGGATTCTTGAAAGGAGAGGCAAGAGAATACCAAAGATCTACTCTACCATTGTTTTTATTTTGCTTAGGCTTATTATTGTACTACTTTGGTTCTGTGAAAATGCAGCCTTAGACTACATACTAGTGTGGAATAAGATCAATATCCTAAATGGATGACTGGCTGAATGAATTACAGTGTGGTCTTTGCATTTTATGGTAAGACTTATTTACAATGGAGTACTGGATAGAGTTAACTTTGAAGCCAGGACAGCCTTATAAGTTGAAAAGTAAGTACCATACTGCAGTGGGAGAAGGAATTCTTTATACTAGTGAAATCTGCTGGTCCAGACTTTTTTCTTATCTTCACTTGTAATAGCATTGTCTGCGTCATTATTATCAAGATCTGCCTGTATAATAAATAGTGCAATTAATATATCCCAAAGGATTAGGACAAGCATTAGAAATCATTGGCATTTTATGTTCTCTTTATTATTATTTTAAAATTAGTTTTTAATTAACAAGCATTTGTTTTGTCCTCTCTCCCCTATTATTTTGTTCTTCCTCCCCCAGAAAAAAATTAAAAAGAATAAAAACTCTTATAACAAATTAAGTAAAACAAATTCCCATATTGGCTCTGTCTAAAAATGTTTTCCCTTCTGTATATTTAGCTTATCATCTCTCTTTTAGGAGATGGGATGTATTCTTTTTCCTTGGTCCTTTGGAATCGTAGTTGATTAGTTTTTAAGTATTTCAAAATTATTTTTATAATGTTATAATAATTGAAATTTTTTTCTTTATTCTGTTTGTGTGACTCTACATCAATTCATACAAGTTTTTCCAGGTTTCTTTTAATCCATTTCTTTCCTCATTTCTTATAATATAAAAATTTTCCATTGCATTCATATTTCACAATTTGTCTCACCATTTCCTAACTGAGAGCCACTCCCTGCTTTAAGTATTTTTGTATGTATGAGATCTTTTCCTCTTTAATCTTTTTTGGAGTGTGAGCCCCAATGGTATCTTTGGGTCAAAGAGTATGCACATTAAGAGTTTTTTGGATGTTGTTCCAAATTAATTTCTAGAACAGATAGATCAGTTTACGTTCTACCAGCGGTATATCAGTGTACCTATTTTTCTGAAAGCCTGTAACATTTGTTATTTTACTTTTTTGGTCAGCTTTACTAATATTATTGGGTGTGAAGTAAAATTTTAGAATTGTTCTAATTAGCTTTTTCTCTATTAGTGATTTGTAATAATTTTTCACGTGTCTATAGATAGATTGAATTTCTTCCCTTGAAAATTTCCTATTCATATCTTTTGACCATTTATCAGTTGAAACATGGTTGTTGTTATAAATTTGAATCAGTTTCTTATATATCTTGAAAATGAGATCTTTATCAGTTATTCTTTACTTTTGAATAGCACCAGTGGCTCTACAATGAGTGTTCCTGATTACATGCAGTGTGCTGAAGACCATCAAACTCTGCTGGTTGTGGTACAGCCAGTAGGGATTGTTTCAGAGGAAAATTTCTTCAGGATCTACAAAAGAATTTCATCTGTGAGCCAGATAAATGTGCGAGATTCTCAACGAGTGTTGTACATCCGCTATAGGCATCATTACCCCCCTGAGAACAATGAATGGGGAGATTTCCAAACCCACCGAAAAGTTGTGGGCCTCATCACAGTAACAGACTGCTTCTCTGCCAAGGATTGGCCACAAACCTTTGAGAAGTTCCATGTCCAAAAGGAAATTTATGGTTCTACACTCTACGATTCTCGGTTGTTTGTTTTTGGGCTGCAGGGTGAGATTGCAGAGCAGCCTCGGACTGATGTGGCATTTTATCCCAATTATGATGAGTGTGAATCAGTGGAGAAGAGAATTGAGGATTTCATTGAATCCCTTTTTATTGTGCTGGAATCTAAGCGTCTGGATAGAGCCACTGACAAGTCTGGAGATAAGATTCCTCTCCTGTGTGTACCTTTTGAAAAGAAGGACTTTGTAGGATTAGACACAGATAGCAGGTAAGTAGTGTTTACTGCCAGGCAAGACTGAAGTAGTAGCCTTGAGGCATAATACTTTGGAATTCCCTTTCTAAAGAAAAGGATAGTCACTGAATTTGAGAGCTTGAAGGGTCAAATATTGCTTGTATAATCTAGCATTTCATAAACTAATTTGATCATAAAACATTTTGGTGCATGAAATTTATAATAGGAGCCCATGAATTCAGGTCCAGAGAAATTCAAGGTACAAAATATTTGTGGGATTAAAGATAAAACAGAGGACAGTATCAGGGAAATTTTGATATTAAAACAGACTTAATTCAGCAAAATTAGCTGTTGTCATAGCAAAAAAAAAAAAATCCTTGTATAAATGCTTTAAAATAAAATTTAGTACTTAGCACTCTAAAATGTGAAACCCAGATATTTCCTCTTGGAATACTTGTATGCACCACCAGAGTTCTGTTCAAGCTAAATTTGGAGAATGCTGATCAGATTTAGTTCCCTCATTTTACAGATGAGGAAACTGAGGCCCAAAGGGATTCAAATTACTTGCCCAAGACCACACTGTCAATTAGTGGCAGTACTAGAGTTGAATCTCTTGATATTTGTCTGCTGCTTTTTCATTATAATGCCCTGCCTCTCCAAAGCTAATGTGTACTGTGTCTCATTCTTCCCTTCTGCTCTTGTAGGGAGGTTGTGGTGATATATGTCAGATAGAGAACTACTCTGTGCTAATAGTAGTTTTTTTTTTTTAAATCTTTAAGCTTGCTGTATGTTTTTATTCTCATTATAAAATGGCTGTCTGATAGGTGGGAAAGGAAGGATTCAGACTTCCTTTTATAGCAATGATCTTGCTTCCTACTTGAAGAAATTTCTTCTATCATCTGACTTACTCTTATTTGCTTAAGTCAATTCTAGGCTTTGTAATGAAAGGGGATGAGTTCATAAATAGGAGAAAGTGGATGATCCTTTTGGTCCAACTGAAATGAGATGTAATAGGTTGTAGATAAACCCTGAGCTAAAAGTATAAGTAAGAACCAGAGAGAGTGGGCTCAACACAGTATTGCGAGTCTTGAACAAAGCAATCCAAGCCTTTCCTTCTTGCCAGCTTTTATAGTTTGGAGAACAATGTAGAATGTAAGCTTCTAGAGACCTAGGGAATGTTTTCAATTTTGTTTTGTAGGTCTAGGGCTTAGCACAATGTCGGGCACTCAGAAGGTGCTTTATAAATGCTCAATGAATGAGACTGCATTGAAATTTTATTTCCTCACTTAGAAAAGATCAAATTTATTTGACTTACTTTAGGACATGGTTGGGAGGAACAAATCATAATAATCTTTTAAAAATGGTAAAACCCACAAATCCATCTATAAATATTAAGTACATCAGGATATCAAGTGAAATAGTTCTCATTGTTACCCTTTTATTTGAAAAGCAGTGATAAAGAAAAAGTATTGTAGTCAGAGCTAGAAGATTGGAAACTCCAGTAGGGCCTTCCATGGTGTGTGACTCTGGGCTGGTCACTGACCCTCTAAGCTTTGGTTTCCTGGTTTGCAAGAAAGGACCACACTGCTGGTATAAGCAGCCTACTTCCTGTCTCTCAGATTGTGGTAAGGCTCATGGGACATGTAATGCACTTAAAAGTCTTTGAAATCACAAGTGCTATGGAAAGGAGAGCAATTGTTATTCCTATTTGGCACAAAGAGACCTATCCAAATTGACTACTCAGAGATAACTCATAAAAACCAAAATTATTTATTAGAATCTCGAGAAGCAGATCCCATACTGGTCTGTGAGCCGAATTTCACAGCAGAAGAGAGCTACTCTCTTGACAGCGCTCACAGGTTTTATACATTTCAGATAAAGAACCCCCAAAATTCCACCCTTTATATGGTGTGATTGGTCACATAAGTCTCTATTCCCCTATTTGGTCAGTGGAATGTAGTAGATGTATAGCTTCCTCACTAGTATACTTTTTTTGGACAATGGAATGTAGTCCAGGTCTTATCTAAAATCACATACTTCCGGAGAAACCAAAACTGAAGCCTTTAAGGCTTCAATTAATTTGGCTAACAGTCTCTGATCAATATGTGCTTGATCTGTAAGTTCTTCACCTTTTCCACACATTCCTTCTGAAGTAGCAAGGGGCTAAGTACTGATGTTTCTTTCTAAGGGCAAATTGTATTAGCCCCTCTTCAACTTTTACCATCTGTAGAATAATTATAAGTTCAAAGGATTTTGTATTCAATAGGCACAGACTTTAAAAAAAGTGAAATACAGAAGTTTATTACTGCTCAGAACCATGATTTCAGCAAGATATAAGAAAAGAGGAAGCTTATAGAATAAAAGTAATGTGCAATTAACAAATACAGTGATCACCAAGACGACATAAGAAACAGACAACATACAGCATACATTATCACTTCTACAAGTAAACACCAACATCTGAATTCCTTAGCTGGGAGAACCTGGGTCATAGCTATTCAGATTCTTTAGTGAGAGGCTGTTAGGCAAGTGGCACCAAACTTCCTGAGTTCTCAAAATCCCTTTCCACCAAAGAGTTTTTATAGGCTGAGAACAAAGAAGGTACTATTCAATATTAAAGCATTAGGAGGATGATGGTTCCCCCCTAATGTTTCCTGAGATTCTCTTAGATAAGTAGGAGCATATTCCTAAGTTCTCAGCAAACAAATTTATACAAAGGCATGCTGGAGACTTACTGGGATTCCTCACTAGGATTTTATACCTTCTAGCCTTCTGTCATTTGGGGAAAGAAATAAAATATCTTGGGCATGCACAAAATCAACAAACCAACTATATTGTTATTTGGTACTTGGTAAACTTTTCCTTCTTTCACTTTCCTACCTTATTCACTACTAAGTATTTGACTTTACAACATGTTTTGAATGAAGATTCCCTGGTTTCTAGCTTTTGCTTGTATCCTTCTGCAGCAGGGTTATAGCATGGCGCATGGTGAATGTGGAATCAGAGGAATCCTTGGCTTTGCCACTTGTGTGACCTTGGGCAAATCAATTAACCTTCCCAGGCTTCAGTTTTCTTATTTGTTAATTAGAGGTTGGACTAGATGATCTTCCAGATCTAAATCTATTATCCTTGGAACCCCACATTCATCCTGAAATGATCCTGACTCTTGTAACTTGTAACTCCCGGAGCTCTCATCAAGTTTTGCTTCCAGTGACTGTCCCTTGGCCTGTTGTATTGTAAGTGTGATTGATTGCCCTACAGGTATACTTTACTTGGAACTAAACTTTTGCCCCCAAATATATATACACAAGCTGGTGGTAGATTCTTTGTGGTTTGGATGGTGTTGTAGCTAGTAAAATTTTTTTGTTCCTGTGTGTTTCTAATTTTTGCTTGTTCCTTTTTTCCTTTCTTTTTTTTCCTTTTCTTTCTATCATACTGCCCTGTGAGTATGTTGTTGGGTCTGAAAAGGTAGGCTGTGAATACAATGCATTTAAAACCTAGTTAGATTTCTGTATTTGCTGCCTTCCCATGCTCTGTACTGCTTCTAAATATATATATATGTGTGTGTATATATATAACCATAGCTTAATGATGCCTAGACCCATATGTTAACTTAGTAAATTTTTTTTGGCCTTTCTGCCTTAAGCCATTGCTGGTGCTTCATGTATATTAAAATAATTGCTTTGGGGATCCTGCTTGGTCTTTAGAATATGCTGGTACCATGGATATATATATATATTTTTTCAAAGGTTGGAAATGCTAATTGTGTCAGGTATATATTGTCTTAGTGGGTCATATTAGCTTAGGGAAGTCTAAAGTCACTGAGCTTGGCTTCATTTGAATCTTTTAATTTCATCTATTAGGCATGTGATTCATGGCTGTCAATATTTTACATGCATGATATGACTTATTAATAAGCATACAATTGAGCGTAGTAAGACAGTGTACTGTAAGGGAAGGTTAGAAGTTAGCTGAGGTGCTAAGTTCTGTTCTGCATTTACATTACTATGCCATTCAATTTCCCTTTGCCTCAGTTTTTTGTTAAGATATGACTGTAGCAGACCATTTGTGTTCTTGAGTGGAGGATGGGGGAAAGGAGGGAGACATGCACAGAATTTTAGACTGAGGTTGAAAGACAGCCATGAAGGTGACAGGTTGATCCATGGACCTGGAATCAGAAAGAGTCCTTGATCTACTAGTTCTGTGACCTCGGAAAAGTCATTCATTTGGTCAGCTTGATTTTAGTTTCCTAATCTGTAAAATGGGGGCACTTCAGTAATAGCACTTTCCCCAAAGGGTTGTTTTGAGGATCAGATGAAATAATACACATAAAACATTTTGGAAACCCTAAAAGATTATTAAAAATAACATACTATTATGTTAAGGAATGTTGGAGGTTCAGTTCTCTAAAGTTCTCCCTCTTTTCTTAGATGAAAAAAGTGAAATGTGATTTGCCCAAATTATATATTGAGAAGTCCTCAAGCCATGTCTGTAATTTAGGTCTCCTGGCTCCTTTCATGTTTGTCTCTCTGTCTTTCCTTGGAGTAAGTATTTCAATCATCTACCATTCTCTCCCCCCAGCTTTTGCCTTATTTAAACATCTCTTTAGACTGGGTGAAAAGAAAGTAATTCCTTTAGGATTCAAATAAGGATTTGAGGGTTATCCATTCTTATTTCTTTCTGTGTAAGCCTAGGAACCTTCTTGCCTTCTTTCTATCTCTTGCCTGAGGGCTTATGAATGGAAGTGTTACAAAATTTTAATGAAATATTGAAGCTTTTTTGTTTCATTGTTTTGTGTGTGAATGTGTGTATGTATGTGTGTAGGTTTATATATTTTGTATCTGTTAACAATTTCCTTCTATGGTCTGTTGAGGAGAATTGCCTGCATTGACAATTGAATGAAATATGCAAAAGAAAAATACCAAAATAATTCACTTCAAACTGTCCTCTGGATTCCTCAATTTGTGTGGAATTCTTTTGCCCATTCTTTGTAGCAGGACCAGCTGGGTATATTTTATCTATATTTCCTCAGTAAAATGCTGGTTGCTTTAGTATGCCAATGCTATGTCCAAATTTCATTCTATCCATTGTTTATAAGAGCATAGATTTAGAGCTAGAAGAGACCATTTTACCTTCTACACAGGAGCCAGGAGAGTTGGATTCTAGGCCTGGCTCTATCACTAACTAATATATAATCAAGTTAATTAATTTTTTCTTTCTGGGTCTCAGTTCTTCATCCATAAAAACATGAGGAAACTGAGGACCAAGGACATTAAATTATATCCAAGGCCTATATATAGATAAGTTATTGGATAATAAGGAAAATTGGATAATAAATTTATTAGACAGTATTTTAGTGTGTGACTTAGGATAATTTCATATGATGTTAGGTTTTTAATATTTCCAACCTAGAAAGTCAAACTTAGGGGAAGATTAGTGTAAGAAACAAAATATCTTAACAAGAACTCCACTAGAAAGATTTATTTTACATTCTTGCAAGAATAGGTGCCTAGATTAGTAGACATCTTTGAAACTTCAAAGGCAACATTTTATTTCCTATCCTGAAGTACAAGTCTCCCCTAATTCACCATTATTGTATGTTACAGAAGTTACACTACATGAATCTCCACCCCTCATTACATAGTCAGTCCCTCCCTCCTACATGCTTCTATTCAAGAAGGGGAAGGTAATTGAGGAGGGCCAAGGACAAAGAACAAAAAATACTTTTCAAATGTCAGGCCACTACCCCTGATTACAAAAGTCAGTCCTAGCCCCCAAGGCGCTTACATTCTTTTGAGAGAACATAACTTCACCCTTGATTATTCCTTGATGTCCTTGTGGGTTTCAATTTTCTAATTTAAGTTTTATTTCTCCAATTTAATTTTCATAACTATGGAAACCAACCAAATGCCCATCCATTTCTTACAGTAATATTTTCTCACAATAGCACAATTGTTATAAATTGTCAGATCAGAAATTAATTTTTGATGTAATGGAATCATCAACAAGAGTATTGGAGCTGGAAGAAGCTTAGAGATGTAGTCCAACTCCTAAGTTTTATGGAGGGAAAAAATGGTTTTGTTTGTTGAGATTAATGTTTGCTTCCAATTAGCAAGCCTTCCTCTTCCCTCTTCCACTTTTCCTCTAGTATTAGTGATGAAAAAGATGAAAACTTCCCAGTCCTTACTTTCCACAGCAGAAGGGGGAGATATTAGCTATGGGTTTAGGAAGAATCAAAGTGCTCTAGGAAAATTTGATAAAGGAATGATTATAGAGGTAATAAAACTTACATTTTTTAACTTAATGATTTACTTTAGTTATTGCTGTTATTTTCTTTAGATCTGCTAGTATGTTAAAATAACATTTGATAATTTTGCAGAGTGGTAAATAAGATTTGTGTTGTAATTCCAGAGAAACTGAGGCAAGGTAGAGATTAAAGAGTTTTTAATATTTTATTTGAGGGAGAGATTTACTGTGGGCAAAACAGGATCCATGTTGACCCCAGGAGGCTGGATTGAACTCTTATCTCAAAGTATCCAGCAGGGAGGTAGGGATTCCAGGGATTCTTATAGGGCTTTGGCGATAAGGGAAACAAAGGCAGAGGGGGGTTGAGCTCTGGTGAGTGGGAACTTCCAGGAATGGACCATAAATTTGTTTCTGACAGGTTGGGGGTAAGGAAAGATCATAAATTCTGATAAGTTGGGAGGACCAGGAGCCAAGATGTCTGGTTCAGAGGGTCCCATCTAGGTATCTGAGATAAACTATCTGAAGTTTATGACTCTGGAATGCTAGAGTAGCCAGGACTCCCAGCCTTAATTATCTCTGTCCTAATGGTCAAAGGGGGATTGCCATCAAGAAGATTGAGGCAGAACAATTCAGGGAAACCGAGGCAGAACAGTTAAAGGAAACTGTGGCATAATAGTGTGTATTTTTAAAAAAATATTTCATTTCCCAATTATATGTAAAACCAATTATTAACATTTGTTTTTTTAATTTTATTTTTAATAATAGCTTCTTATTTTTCAAAATAATGCAAAAATAATTTTCAGCATTCACCCTTGCAAAACCTTGTATTCCAAATTTTTCTCCCTTCCTTTCTCCTTATTCCTTCCCCTAGACAGCAAATAATCCAATATAGGTCAAACATGTGCAATTCTTCTAAACATATTTCCACATTTATCTGCTGCATTAGAAAAATCAGATCAAAAAGAAAAAAAAAAATGAGAAAGAAAAAAAACAAGCAAGCAAATAGCACCACCAACAAAAAAGGTGAAAATACTATGTTGTGATTTATATCCAGTCCCCATAGTCCTCTCTCAGGATGTAGATGGCTCTTTTGGAATTATCCTGAATTACCTCATTTTTTAAAAAAGCCAAGTCCATCAAAGTTGATCATCACATAATCATATATAATTAATTGCTGAGTACAATGTTCTCTTGGTTCTACTCACTTCACTTAACATCATTTCATGTAAATCACTCCAGGCCTCTCAGAAATCATCCTGCTGATCATTTCTTTGCTTTTCTTTTTCTTTTTCTTTCTTTCTTTCTTTTTTTTTTTTTTGGCTGAGACAATTGGGGTTAAGTGACTTGCCCAGGGTCACACAGCTAGGAAATGTTAAGTCTCTGAGACCAAATTTGAACTCAGGTCTTCCTGACTTCAAGGCTGGTACTCTATCCACTGTGCCACCTAGCTGCCCTGGAACAATAATATTCCATAACATTCATATACCATAACTTATTTAGCCATTTCTCAACTGATGGGCATCCACTCCTTTATTTGGCACTACAAAAAAGACCGCTATAAATATTTTTGCACGTGAGGGTTAACATTTGTCTTTTTTTAAATTTTGAGTTCCAAATTCTCTTTCTCCTCCCTTCCCCCTTGAGAAGGAAAACAATTTGATATAGATTATACAGGTATAGTAATGCTAAACGTTTTCATGTTGGTCATGTTGTAAAGAAAACATAGACAACTTCCCTCCCTCCCCTGCAAGAAAAACACAGAAATCCTAACAAAACACAGAAAGAAACTCAAGAAAAATAAAGTTAAAAAAAAAAGTATCTTTGATTTGCATCCAAACTATATCAGTTCTTTTTCTGGATGTGGATAGCATTTTTTAAAAATCATAAATCCTTCATAATTGTCTTGAATCATTGTATTGCTGACAAGAGTTAGGTCATTTATGGTTAGTCATTTTTCATCAATTCATAAAAGTCTTTGCAGATTTTTCTGAAAGCCTACTGCTTGTAATTTCCTATAACACAAGGATATTCCATTACTGTAATGTTCTCTTTGGTTCGGTTTCCTAGAGGTTTCTGTGAGCAGCCTTTGAGGTTAAAGTAGCTAGGGGTTAAAGTCCAAATCCTTTATTATCTCTTTCAAAGTCTTGTCTCCTTTCCTGGGGCCTGGTTAGCTTTCTTAGAGGCCTCTCTCCTTGGTTTGGAGATCTTGAGCTCCTGCCACCAGTCCTTTGTCTTCTCTGCCTCTGCCAGTTTCTCTTCTGTGGCTCTCAGTTCCTGCTTATATGTTCCACACTGAATACAAACCAAACCAATCATTATATCACTAGGAAGCCATTATTTGTTGTAGGATTAAATTAGTGCTAAATTAGATTTAACCATTGTTTCCTCAATTCCATTTAGTACCTTGTTTCAAGTTCTGGCCCATAACTTATCATTTTCTTCAGCCATTCTTTAATTGATGGGCATCCCTGCAATTTCCAATTCTTTGCCATCACAAAAAGAGCTCTATACATTTTTTTTTGTACATATAGATCCGTTTAAAAAAATCTCTTTGAGATATAGACCTAGAAGTGGGTCAAAGGGTATGCAAGCCTTTTGAGTACATAACCCTTTGAGCATAGTTCCAAATTGTTCTCCAGAATGGTTGGATCAGTTGACAACTCCAGTAGTGCATTAGTGTTCCAATTTTCTCACATCCTCTCCAATATTTGTCATTTTGTTTTTCTGTCATATTAGCCAATCTGATGGGGATAAGGTGGTACCTCAGAGTTGTTTCTTATCTGCATTTCTTTAATCAGTAGTGATTTAGAACATTTTTTTTTCCACATGACTATAGATAGCTTTATTTTCTTTGTCTGAAAACTGTTCATATGTTTATTCTTTTTGAAAAGTTTTTTGATGTGCTAACAGATTACATCAACATGAAAAAATTTGTTATTGAAATATTTCATTTTTACATCATCTTTATTTCTTAATATATTCTTCTCCCTCCCCTTTCCAAGGACCCATCCCTTGAATGAATAAAAAAAGGGAGAAAAAAACCATCATGCTTTTTAGCATAACTAACCAGGCATCATTCGTGTCTGACAGTATGTGTAATGTCCAGTGACGATAGTTTCCTACTTCTGCAAAGAAGGGAGAGATTTTTATTTTCTCATTTCTTCTTTATGGACAGTTTTGGTCATTATAATACCCAGCATTTAGTTTGCTTTTGTGCTCTTTCCATTTATATTCTCATAGCCACATATTGACATTTAAATAAAGTATTAGGCTTGAAAATAAAAGCCATTACAGAACTTCTGTAAAATTATTTATCATTGATTAACAGTTGTCCATTAGCCATTTAAAGTATGTTCAACTCCAACTGCTTCCTCATATTGAAAAGGAGCATTGATGCGTGTGATTGAGCTTGACTGTAACTGCATTAAGGTTCCAACCCTGCCCTTTATGGCATCAAAATTGCTGCAAGTAATGTGCTACTGATGGATTGATGGATGATGGGACCAGCTCAATAAGCTCTACTTCTAGTGGGAGATGTGTGGGTTTCCATGAGATCTGTATAGTGTTGTCATAAATGAACATAAAATATGGAGGAATGTTAAGAATAGATTACCCCAGGGCAGCTACGTAGTGCAATGGATAGAGCACCAGACCTGAAGTCAGGAGGACCTGAGTTCAAATCTGATCTTAGACATTTAATACTTCCTAGTTGTGTGACTTTGGGTAAGTCACTTAATCCCATTCGCCTCAGCAAAAAAAAAAAAAAAAAGAATAGGTTACCTGGCGCTCCCAATGAGGAGTTGTGTTTAGGCTTTATGATGCATTATTGGCAGATTATAGCTTTATAATTTCACATTTGAATCTCTTTCCTCTTGTCAGTTGGAACTTAATAGGTTCAACATTAAAAAAAACCTAGAAATCATATTTAAAAATATGAACATACAGAAATTTCTCATTGCTATTATATGTGCACATACCATCTGGTACCTATGTACATATAACGGATAAATGCTAGAAGTAAAACATATCTTAAAATAATTTTCTAACATGCAATTATAAGCTCTATCAAAGAAGTTTTAAATCCATTTGCATAGCTTGTCCATTTGTATATCGTCCCTGCCATTGACCAGTGAATATTCAGTGCTTTGTAACAGGCAAGCCTTGTTGTAAATGTGATCTGTTGGTGGCAGCATAGTACATACAAAAAGCCCTCTAGATTATCAAATAGCAGTGTGCTACAGCTGGGTCAAATTCTGTTGCCACCACAGTGCAGGAGAACCAGATATAAAGTAAAATCGGGAAATATTTAATAAAAGAAATAAAATAGAGTAGGACCTAGATAATATTAATATGTCATTTTCTAAGTCACTGTACTGCTGGCAGAAGTTAATGGTCTTGGAGTCAGAAAGACTTAGTTTCCAGTACTGCCTCAGATTCCCGTAGGGTGATGATGGGCAATTCATTTAACTTTTGTAGGCTGTATTTTACTCATCTATGAAATGAAGGAGTTGGAATTGATGGTCTTTAAGGTTTCTAGTTCTAAATCTCTTTTTCTGTGATTTATATTTGAATTCTGACTCTGCCATATATTATCTGCATAAACTTGGGCAAGTTATTTAAGGTTCTTTTGGCTCCATTTTCTTAAATTGTAAAACGAGAGGGTTTGACTTTCTCTGAAGCCCCTTCTGGCTCTAAATTGATCTAGAATGATAGTTCATAGTATTCTATTAATTTATATATACATATATATAGAGATAGATAGATAGATAGATTTCTTTACAATAATAATATGGTAGTGTATTATGTAACAGCATTTTGTATACATCATCTCATTTGATTCCAGTAATCCCAAGAAGAAAGTAGTGTAAATTCTATCTTTATCATTTTATAGATGAGGAAACTGAGGCTTAGATTTTCCTGCTTGTGGAGGGCAGATCTGAGATAATAACCCAGGTTCTTGTTCTTTAATTCGAGTGTTCTATTTCACTATGCTATGTTCCCTTTGTCCAGAATAAAATTCAGATGCATCAGAAAGTTGAATCATTATAATCTCTGTCAAAGAACTATCTCCCTGTGTTTAGTTTCTGACACTTAATAAACTTAACAGGAAAGTATATTAATTGTTTTAGAAGGAATATTTCTAGAAGCAGAGGCAGGATGATGTCCTTGAAACCAGCAAAGACTGAATTGAGTCCTGCCTCTGATACATACCATCTTTGTGATCCTGGGCTAATCATTTAATGTCTCAATGTGTTAGGCAGCCCTCTAAGATTATCAGTTGTATAGAAAATATCAACCTGCACTGGTAGAGAGTTTTTTCACCTGAGGATTTTCTATGCCAAGGAAAGTTTCTGTTCCTGTCCCTAGTATAGAATATAAACAATAAGGGCTGAAACAAAGTTATTTTTGGTTGATTCTTGATTAATGAACCCTAGAGTACTTTGGGTATTATGGTTAATACTTATTATATTTAGAAAATTATACCCATAAGGAATACACTTATGTTCAGTAATTTTTGAGTTGCCTCCAAACATCCCTATTTCCAGAAAGGAGATCAAATAAGGAGGAAAATCCTGAGGTGGCTGAATAAAGATAGGTATGCATCCCTAGGGCCTTAAAGATATAGCCTTTGACAAATGAATGACAAATGACAAATGACAAATGGCTGGTCAAAACATGCTTGCTTAGGAAGGCCCTTGCTTTCCTTTTGCTATACTCTTGGTCTGCACAAATGTCTCCAATTCCTTTAGACTAGGACTAATTCTGAGTTATCAGAAAATAATTATTAACTATCTGCTTGTGCATTTTATCATGCATTAACACAGCAAGTCAGACATCAGTGATTGTAGTCATTTATAGTCTAAGATCTTCCCATTCTAAAGGTCCTCATAGTCATTTGGGATATGGAGAGTGACAGGAGAACCCTGACAAACATCACTAGAAAATTCACCTTTAGCAGACCTCTCTGTTATTTAGTAAATGTTTTTGAGGCACTGAGAGGAGAGGTTCCCAAAAAACTGCAAAAACAGTGTCCAGGTAGTCCTTTGCATGGCTGTGAAGGCAACTGTTGGTAGTAGTGCAGTAGTAGTACATACATTATTCTTCCTTGGTCAAGTTTTTCCTCTAGTGAAAGTGTGGAGTTGGGTGGGGACAAAGTAAGAAAAGTATGGGTAGAAAGAGTGAAAGACAGACACAGAAAAAATAAAAGTATATCTAGGCATCAGCAGAAGGAAAAGTAAAGGTAGAGCTAGTTTGAGTAGGTTTTAAAATGTTAGTGAATATTTATATTTTTCTTTTTTGCCTCAAAATAACTAGCATTTATGTAGTGCTTTGAGATTTGTAAAGTATTTGTATATGTAAAGGATCTTCCTTGATCTACACAACAATTCTGGGAGGTAGATGTTATTATCCCCATTTTACAGAAGAGGAGACTGAAGTTGAGAGAGGTTAAATGATTTGCTTACAGTCACACAGCTTCGAGATTTCTTACTTCTTATAATTGTGCTTTGAAACAATTAGTCTCTTAGCCATGGTTTCCAGCTCTTTATCTGTTTTCAATCTTCAAATCTTCAAAGACTCAGCTCTGAATGTAGCCATTAAGGAATTCATTAGGAGTAATACAAATCATGTTGATAAAATAAAGGGTTTGGAGTTCTCTTATTCTTCCATTCCTTACCTGATAAAATATTGTTATAAACAAAAATTCGTATTTTGAATATAACCAAAACACACTCAGAATCTCTCAAGAAAGTTGCAGTGGAACTTATCCATTTTAATAAAAATTCTAAATCAACACTTAAAAAGAATCTTAAGAGATCATCTGCCCCAGGCTTCTATATTGAGGTTCTTTGCAGATGAAGTGAAGGAATTTAGCAATGACATGAGAAGAATCCCTTACTTTTTAGTTTGGTGTTCTTTCCACTAGCTGCCACTATTTTTAAAGGCTTTGCATTATTCAGTCAAGATTCTTATCAACTTTTAAAGAGCTAATGAAGTCCCATTCAACCTTCCTTTAACATTAGCCTTCAACATTAAGACCTCCTTATAGAATGGTGTTGGGCTAGGGTCTCATGGTAGAGCCAGAAGATCATTATACAGTGAAGCTGAAGTAGGAATCTCTTGCCCCATAAAAGATATATTATCTAAGTATCATTTTAAGTGATTTACACCTAAATTTGTGGATTTTAAGAAAGAAAAAAAATCAAACTTTCTTAAGCTTATATTGTTGTCAGAAGAGATGAAAAAAAACCTATATCCTTTTTCCTGACAACAATTCAGCTTCTTCCCCAGCCTAATCAGTAATAGTTGTTGCTGACTTTGAATGTTAGGGGAGGAAGCCTGGGATAGAATGGAGGAGATGGAATTGGGAATGCCAGCCGAGACCCCTTCTAGTGGTGTGACTTAGCAGGTCTTTTAACCTCTTTGGGCCTTAGCATGCTTACCTGTAAAATGTAGGAGTTGAACCTTTCTGGATTCTTCTTTTAGCTTTGAATCTAATGATTCTCCAATTAGATGAAATTTTCTTATTACTTTTTTCTAGCATTTTTTCTAGTCAGAGGAAAAGCGCTTAAGTTATATGCTTGCTTATGAGATAAGAAGTATAGGATAAGAGATAAAACTAATAATTATCCACTTGAATTGCACTTTCTCTTCTAGACACTATAAGAAGAGGTGTCAGGGGCGTATGCGGAAACATGTGGGTGACTTATGCCTTCAGGCAGGGATGCTACAAGATTCCTTGGTTCATTACCACATGTCTGTGGAGCTTCTACGATCTGTGAATGACTTTTTATGGCTTGGAGGTAAGATTAATGAAGATCTGGTGGGATGATAGCCTCTCTTTGTTATTTGGAATTCTTTTGATTTTTGCAACACTTATGAATAAAGAACCTTGTTAGGTGCTGGGGGAAAATGAAAAACTATACATTGAACAAACCTCATGCCTCCTATGTGTTGAATATAGTGTGTGTATATATATATATATATATACTGCATTTTATATATTGTAATAAAAATTATGTAAAAAAAATTTATCAGATGCCCAGAATTTAATACAGGCTGAAAAAGATAGAATGCAAGAGGGTCAGTCACTTCCTTGTTCCCAGAAACTATTTCTTTTAATATTACATTAGGTTTTTTTTTAATGGTTTTCAGTACCATGCTACTGATTCATATTGAGCTTGTCATCATTAAGCCCCTATTCCCCTAATTTTGTACTTGTGAAATTGATTTTTTTATATGATTTTTTTATTCTTACAACTGAGTAAGAATTTTTTTGTTCCTAATGTTTTTCATTTTATTAAATTCAGCCCAATGCTTTAGCCTACCAAGATCTTTTTGGATTTTGACTTTTCATGCAGTATGTTAGATTTCAGTCAAATCAGTTGGTAAAAATGTTAAATAAAACATAGCCAAAGCCAAGATACCTGAGGCATTCATTCCACTGGAAACTTCTTGCTATATTAATAATGAACCATTTGTCATTTTTAAAAAATCTGGCCAGTCATTTAGTTCTGAATTCAGCTAATTGTAATCTCTATTATATATTTGGCCATCTTTTCTACAAGAATAGTATGAGATACTTTATCAAAAGCTTGCTAAAATCTAGATAAAGTGTACCTATAACAAACTTTTCTCTTATCTGCCAGTTTAGTTATTCTTTAAAAACTGAAATAAGATTTTTCTTCTGATGTGACCTGTTCTTAATAAAGCCGCTATTCTGGCTTTTGGTAACCACCGTTTCTGTTTAGATATTCAGCAATTTTAATGGTTTATTCTAGTTTTTTGGGGAATTGAAGTCAGGCTTACTGGTCTATAGTTGTACACTGTTCTCTTCCCTTTTTTTTGAAAATTGTGTTTTTCCTTTTCTAATCTTGTGAAACGTCCCTTATTTTTGTGATCTTTCTACTTTATTGACAGAGGCTCAGAAATCTCATCTTTCTGTTCATTCAGTTTGCTTTGGCCACGGTAGTTTTATTTGTTGTTTAAATGGGTCACACTTGAATTCATTAAGGGCAACTAAATATTCTCGTACTATCTCTTTACTTACCCTCAGTGTCAACTACCTATTAGCTTTTTTTTTCTATTATTTCCAAGGTAATATTTTTCTTTGATAGAGGAAAAAAAAAACAAAACAAAGCAAGATTTTAAGATCTCACTTTCTTTCTTTTGACAATCATCATTGTGTCCACTCCAAGCAAAAAAAGCTTTTTAAAAAATCCTACTTTTTTCCTAACAAATATAGCTAAAATTTGTTTTCATCGTCTTTAATTTCTCTTGTCAGTTATATCTCTTTTTGAACTTTATCAGTGTTGATATTGTTTTTACAGTTTTTGGTCTCTCACACATGTCTCTCTATCCTCACACCTTTGCCTATTTTACATTGATGTCACTAATTCTCAGAATGTATATTGATTTAAAGGATCTTATTAAGTTCTTTTTAGAATTTTGTTACCATATTATTCTTGCAATCAAATTTGGTGCATAATCTGTAATTATTTTCATTTAAAACTATTACTTAGTCCTATAATGAGTGATTACCACATATCCCATGGAGTAATATTTCTTGTTGCTTTTAAGAGTACAATAAAACCCACTCTACTAGCTCCTTTCTTTATCTCTCCAAAAAGTAACTATAAGCTATTTAAAAAAAATTTACCCTCAACTTACTAACATCTTTTGATTTTACTTAGCAATAATCTCATGATTGATATAATTCAACACATGTCCATTTACTAGACAGGGATCTCACATTTAATGTACAGTAACCAAATTAATGTTTATTGATGGTCTAAAAAATGGTTATTAGGAACTACTACTACCTTTCTAGTCTTTCTGCCTCTGTTTCTGCAGATTTATCAATGTGTAATTTTTCTCAAAACTTCAAATTAATGGGCATTCCCACAGTCCAGTCATGCTACTGTTGCTCTCTAGTCAACTTTTATGACATAGTCTTGGGTTCTAACTTTCCTTCTACTTGCGTTATCTTACTTGAACATCCTGGATTCCAAGATAGCCCATTCTATTCTATAAATTGTTCAGTCTTGAAATGGGATATTTCTGCTTCAGATTATTAGGAAATCATAACAGTTGACAGGATAAATGATTGTAGAGTAACCTGAGGTGGAATTCTACACCTATTATAAGAGGTAGAGCTGTCTTTGAGATGGAGGCCAGCTTTCAAACAGCGTGTCAACCATTGCTACAAACTGAACCTTAGGTTTTTTTTTTTTTTTTTTTTTTATAATTATAATAACTTTTTATTGACAGAACCCATGCCAGGGTAATTTTTTTACAACATTATCCCTTGCACTCACTTCTGTTCCGATTTTTCCCCTCTCTCTCTCTCCCCTCTTTCCCCCAAATGGCAAGTAGTCCTATATATGTTAAATATGTCGCAGTATATCCTAGATACAATATATGTGTGCAGAACTGAAAAGTTCTCTTGTTGCACAGGGGGAATTGGATTCAGAAGATAGAAATAACACAGGAAGAAAAACAAAAATGCAAATAGTTTACATTCATTTCCCAGTGTTCTTTCTTTGGGTGTAGCTGCTTCTGTCCATCATTGATCAGTTGAAACTGAACTCAGGTCTCTTTGTCAAAGAAATCCACTTCCATCAGAATTCATCCTCATACAGTATCATTGTTGATGTATATAATGATCTCCTTCCTCGTTCTGCTCATTTCATTTAGCATCAGTTCCTGTAAGTCTTGCCAATCCTCTCTGTATTCATCCTCCTGGTCATTTCTTACTGAACAATAATATTCCATAACATTCATATACCACAATTTACTCAGCCATTCTCCAATTGATGGGCATCCATTCATTTTCCAGTTTCTAGCCACTACAAAGAGGGCTGCCACAAACATTTTGGCACATACAGGTCCCTTTCCCTTCTTTAGTATCTCTTTGGGGTATAAGCCCAGTAGTAGCACTGCTGGGTCAAAGGATATGCACAGTTTGATAGCTTTTTGGGCATAATTCCAAATTGCTCTCCAGAATGGCTGGATTCTGAACCTTACTTTTTAAGGGGACATGTTATGGAAAGGTCTTTGCCATTGTAGTGGCTTCTTGAGCCACATGCTATGAAATGATAGGGGATACTCTATCCATTCTACCTTCCCCTCACAAAAATGTGCATGTATGTGTGTGTCCGTATCTGATTGTACATGTGTGTGTGTGTGTATATGCATATATGTAATAGGCATTTAAAAAAAACCATGGGAACCACTTCATTTGTGGGGAGGGAAAATGGGCAGGGAAAAGGAATCAGAGGACAAGAAAGTATTTTTATCTTCAGAGGGAGCAAAATTTCCTGTTCTCATGCTATTCTAGGACCCATCTAGTTGAGAGAGTCCTTGTGACAGTATGTATATACATGTGTATATGTAAATGTACATATACACATACACACTCATATAAATGTATATATGTATGCATATAAACATAGATATAGCAAAAATACTGTAGCCTTCAGTTTTGACGTTTTGCTATCATGAGGAAACTTAGCATTTATAAGTAATTGAACCACTAAAACTATTGTTCATTTCAGCAACTATGTAATTGGTAGCAAGTACAAGAGTACAATTCCAAACGCAGTTTGAGTTGATGAATGTGCCACTTCACTGATTGCGTGCTGTTTCTTTTTTTGCTGCCTAGCTGCCCTTGAAGGCTTGTGCTCTGCGTCTGTTATCTATCACTATCCTGGTGGCACAGGGGGCAAAGCCGGAGCTCGACGGCCACAAGGTAGCTCACTTCCTGCTGATACAGGCAACCGGCATCGACCAGGTAGGTCTAGTGCTTGTCCTTGATTTGTGGTATTTCTCAGGCTTTGAGAGAGAGAGAGGATAGCATTTCATCCCCTCTTCCCTTTCTGAGTTGGACAGGATACTGTGCTAAATTCACAATTTGTTGAGTTAGCAATCTTGCATGCAAGGCAGTTTCTTTCAGCTTCTCTTTAATGTCCTGTACAGGCTGATTAGAATGCCTGGTTGAATGCTAGAATATTTGCATAAAATTTTATGGCAGGTGAGTCATAACCAAAGGTTTTGATACCAAGTCTTTTTTATCATTTCTAATTAGTAGATGAAAGTAAGTACAGAAAACCATGAATCCAGAGCCCCTGATAGTGACATTTGATTCAGGACATGTTGGCTTTGTTTCCTCCCTGGTTGATCAAGCTCTTATTGACTTAGAAAGTTTGAATGAATTATTTTTTGTAATACTACAGAAGAGTTAAAAAAAAAAGTTAGTGCTGCTATGAAGTATCAAACTTGTGAATTCTTAATTTCTTTTCAAACAGGGAAGCAGCTCCTAATGAGTACTTCAGGATATAGTTTATATTGAGAGAATAGAGAAATTCTGTTGTACAGTTCTTAATCTTTTGGATGAGATAACAAAAGCCAAGGCTTTACATGTATCATATTAATAAGTAGATTTGTCAGTATTATGTATAGATATTGCCCTTCTTATTTGCAAAAAATTAAAAGTGAGCACTGGATTGGGAGTTAGGAGACATGAACTCCCACCTTTACTTGATTCGAGCTTATCTGAATGACCTTGTCAAGTCACTTTTGTTTCTTCCTCTCTAAAATTAGAGGATTAGACTAAGGCTCCTTTTAGCTCAGGAATCTTTGCATCTAAACCTAGGTAATTCATGTAAATCCAGTGGTTAGAATACCTTGAATTTTTCATTTCCTTTTTTCAACTTGTTCCCAGCATCTAGCGAGGAATATAGATAGAGTATTTTTGATCTTTTGTGAACTAGTGTTATTTCAATATTCATAGTCAGTACATAGCTTTCTTTAATCATTTGCATTTTATAGCTCTGTTAAATCTTCCTGAACCTGTTTAGACTTCTTCAACTTAGGTTTCTTCATGATCTTGGTTACTTGCCACTTTCTTGAACAGAAGGTGAAGTTGACTGAGATGTCATTTATAAAAAACTGCATGTTTCAAATGTGAATTATACCAGTCATTTTCCTTATCTTTCAATTTTGGTTTGCATTACATTTGTACAATTATTCATTACTGTCAGTTTTAGCTTACTGTATGACATGGTGGTATTTTAAGTTTTTCTTGTCATTTTAAGTCAAGTTCTAATTGCAAAATCCTTAAGAACCTTTAGAAAAATGAAAGTACTTCTTTAAAAGAAAGTTTACATTTTCTTCTTCTCCATTTCCAGAAGTGCCTTTCATCTGGAAGGATTTTGCTGGTCCTTTTGTCTATTTATATAATTTGAAAAATTATCTTGTAAAAGCATGTTCCTATATTAATTTGATTTTTAGTTTCTCTAGAGAGGCTTATTAGGAGATATAGTCTCTTTTTCTTATTGTCGAGTATAGGCAAAGTTTTAAAATTGCCTTGTCTGTAAAATGGAAATGTCTTTATGTAGCTTTACCCAGTGTGAAGAATCTGAAGAACTTTTTGCTGTTGAACACAGACTATGAGGAAGCACATCCTGGAGATTCCAAGAGAGAATTTAGAAAGCAAGTCTTGTCTCATTCAGAGGCTTCATCATTATTGTAGTAACTTGAAGTTTCTTATCTCTCAGATCTTTTAAAAAGTGTGATGATATGAGCAAACTTTGGATATTAATTTTAGGATCATACAGTTTGCAGAAATCCCAGTCTCAATCCAATCCATAATTTATTGTATTAACTCTGGAATTGAGAGTATTCATTCAGATTAGCAGTTTAGCTCCCTGCTTTGTATGTGAGGTAATTGCTTTTGCAATTGCTAGGGTCAGTCAGCTGAAGGAAGTTAACACCATAAAAACTTTTAACCACGTAAGAATACGTCTTTTATGGCATTCATGAACACTTTTAAGAATTATATCCTTTGCAAATCTAAAATATTACTTATTCTAAATAGAAATTTCTTCTGAGAAGTACTAATTTTGTTTTGGTTAAGATTGAGATGATTGTGCAAATGTTTTAAAATTCTGTATTCTCTATTTCTTTATACTATTACGTAGTCTTCTTTGATAGTGAAATTAACTGAGCTTTCACTAGACTCTAGAGCTGTTCTTTAATTAATCTAAACTTTAAATAGGGCTTCTTGGTGCATAAACTCATAAATGACCAAGGAATAAAATTACATTCGTTTCATACTAAATTTAACTTTGCAAAATCACTTCTGGAAAAAAACTGAATTGTTGACATTCAATGATGTTTCTTCTATGCCTTTTTTCCCCACTTTTACTCATTTCCTGCATTTTAACGAGTTTTCTGGGTATGGTGATTTGGAAATCGATTTTTAGCTATTTGTATTTTAGTCAAATTTTTGGAGGAGATATCAGCGAAAACATCAGAATTAATAGCACCAAAGAGCAAAGGGTTGTGCACTTTTGTTATTTAACAACAAAACCTCCCCAACTACTTTTAGTTCTTTGCTCTGTTGTACCACTCTGCTGCCTTTTTTTAAAGAAGTACACTTCAAAAAAATGTTGACAGCACAGAGCAGAAGGTGAATCACAGCTCAACCATAAATAATGAATTTGATAATTATGTTTTTTCCTAGTAGTGTTTGTTAATAAGATAAATTTTAAAAATTCTCAATTAGTTTTGTGTATTCCTTTAATGTGTGTGTGGGGTAAATTAATGACTTTCCTCTTGAGAGAGAACAAAAATTTATGTGTTTTTTTATTGAAAATTAATTTAAACTTTTTCCTTTGATTTGTGTTCATCTTTGCTCATTATAGAAAGGACAAGTAGTCTTCCACTGATCTATTTGGCCATACCTTGCACAGACTATGATTAACATGGAGCTTCATCTCAGAATACAGTAGATGATGATATACATATACATATGTGCATGTATATATATGGATTTATTTAAGAAATTGAGGTGCACACAATTTTCATTTTGTTAAAATCTTGAAGAAATCACGTATTTTTGTCTTTGTATTAAAGATTACTTGTACTATAGGGTACATGAGAATTACTTTTAGATGCTTCAATAACTTTTTCCACTGTTGAAAATATAATTGTGCTGCTCAAAATCCACAGTGTCATATCAGTGCTTTTCAAATCTTTTAAACTTTTAGTTCATTGAAAGTTGCCATTTAATCTTTTTACTTTAGTTATATTTTAGCTGTTTTCTTTTCTCATTTTGAGAAAGTTTAATTTTTTTCTCTTTTTATATGCTTTATATTTTGCTAAAGAAATAAATTAAAATTGCATATTTTATATTACATATACCAATTTTTCTTCCTTGTTAAAATGGGATAATATTGGTAAGTGAAGTGCTGGTGTAAGGAAGGTAACTATTTCTTTCCAAATTACATGTTTTTATCATTATAAATATTTTGGTAAATATTTATAAGATACTTCATCATAGAATCCTAGCCTTGGAAGAAGTCATCTAGTCCAACCCCAGTAAATCTTTACAAGCATAAATGGAAATGACAGAATACATACTTCTACAAATGTAGGATTATTTTAGAGTTTTGTAATTTTTCAGTTGAGTGGAAATAAATCTTGATTTTAATCAATCTAACCAATCTTCTAGTCCTGACTTTGTTACTTGCTGTGGCCCTCAATGTCTTTATCTGTGCAAGGAAAAATGATTCATGTCTAAATATATAAAAACATTTCTAGTTTAAGACCGAGAGGTTTACATCTTAGAGTGACTCTTGCATTCACATCTTTCAGTATTTTTAGGCTTAGGATTGAAAACCAAAGACTATTAATTCCAATCTTTGGTTTGCTATCATTCTCCCTTTCCTCACCCATTTTATATTTTGGACTTGTGGCTGATCTTTCTCAGTCACAAAGATTCAATTTTATTGCACAGTAGCTTTCTCATTTTTGGCCATAGATGGTGCTGTTGCATCTGATTCTACACCTGTTTCCTCCTAAATATTTTGAATATTTGGAAAAAAAAAATTTGTTTAAAAAACAAAAAGCTACCCAAGAACAATGTAAGTAATCTCACAAGGTAGACTCCCTTTCATCCCACTTATTTATATCACCAAATCTACATAGATTTTTGAATGTAGTAGAATGTGCCAGAGGATTTGATAGTATTTCTTATATGTCTAATTATTATTCCCTTAGACTTTTATTATGTTTCAACATTGACATCTTTCTGTACTCCTCCCTCCAAAAAATAACTTCATATATATGGACGATCACATAACATTCTTCTGAAGTTTATATTACATTCCCACAAAGATTTTCCCTCTCATTTGCACATTCATGGAGTTTATTGGAATCAAATGAAGACTGTTTGCCTTTACATATGACAGCATTGTCATGGAAGTGTTCTGGCTCCTTCAGAAATGACCTTTTTTTATATCAAAATTGCATTTCACATTTAAATGGGAGCTTCCTACCTACTAATTTCCAAATTTGAGCTGTTACTTAAAATTTGGAACCACTCTCCATAAAACAAAGAGGCAACTTCTCCCCAAACTTTAATTAGATGATACATGTCAGAAGCAGGTTCTAATATCTATATGTATGATATCTGACTGAATTATTAAGTCTGTGCACTGCTGTTGTACATATATTTTATAATACAATAAAAAAAGATAATACTGAAGAGTAAAACTAAAAAAAAAATTTCAAAAAATGAAGAGTACATCTTAAAATGTACAGGAGATATCAATTAGGTAAAGGCAGTAATCATAATGAAAATACTACATTGAGACTATTGATTAATTCTAGCTTAACAAATAACACGTAGGAATAAACCATTCCTTTTTGCAGCTTATTAGCATATTTATCTTAATTTTTTCTTTTGGTAATAATAGATAATGAACTTAAATCTTTTTTTTTTTTTACACTTTTTAAAAAAAATTTTTTTTTATTTAATAGCCTTTTATTTACAGGATATATACATGGATAACTTTACAGCATTAACAATTGCCAAACCTCTTGTTCCAATTTTTCACCTCTTACCCCCCCACCCCCTCCCCTAGATGGCAGGATGACCAGTAGATGTTAAATATATTAAAATATAAATTAGATACACAATAGAACTTAAATCTTGAAGATAGTACTTATACCTTTGTATTATTATGATGAAAAAATTAATTTCTGCAGTATAGTTTTAGTAGTTATCCATATTTGGACAGCTTGATGAAGGATCAAATTTTTTTTTAAAAAAAGCTTTTGATAACAAAGTGAAGGGATCTTTTTTTTTTGGTACCTTAATTGTTTTTCCTTTGAAACTGAGAAGTTCTTAGTATGAGTTTAATACATAATAACTCATTCTATTATCTGCTATTTATAAATTGTTATTTTAATGGCAGCATTTTCAGTTTTAAAAGATAAACTTAACTGTATTACAGTAATTTATTTTACAGTAGTTTTTTTGCCAAATGAAAGGTCATGATCTGTTCTTTCTTCCAGGGGCACAAGAAGTTCTCATTGATCCAGGTACACCCCATCTCTGCTTAGTTTCTTTTGTTGTTTAAATTTTATAAAGTGCTTGTTTTATGGTGTTGTGAATTGTTAATTTCTGGATTGTGAATTATTATGATCTTTGAAAGGGGTTCATGTAGGTGCTTTTAAAGTGGGAAAATTAAAAATCAGATTTTTCTTTCTTCTGTTTTGATGAGGCATCATAGTTGTTTCCTCAAATTTGTTAAAGAAGAAAGATCCTGGCTATAAATGGGTTAAGGGAGTGATTTGATACTTAAGGCTTACTTCATTTTGTTTTTTGCATGAAGCATGTTGATTAGGCATGTTGATTAAAATAATTATATATTTAAAAATTATGAAAATTTTAATATCAGGCCACATGCAACTAATTAAACTTGGTTAGTAACTATTTACATAAATTTTAGCATATAAAATTTTTTAAAAACAATTTTCAGTCACTAATTCTTTAACATTTTTCATTTGTCTGTTCATTCTCATTCAGTTTTCTTTTTTTATCTTAATCTTACCATGCATACTTTCAGATTAGGCTGATTCATTTTTAATTCAATGATTCATTTTCAGTTCATTCATAATGCTTTAATTCTCAAGGCTATTAAGGTATATAGGAAAGGAAAAGGAGCAAATAATTAAATGTCTGTTTTATGCCCAACACTGTGTTAAGTGCTTTACAAATATTATTTCATTTGATCCTCACAGCAATCTTGTAAAGGAGGTGCTATTACTATTACTTTTTTACAGATTATAAAACTGAGGAAGACAGATTGAATGTCTTGCTCAAAGTCACACTAGCCAAATTTAAAGTCATTTTCCGGATTCCAGTACAAAAATGCTGGACATTAGAGATACATTCTCCTTGGCCCTTTGCTAGTTTTATGAACAGGAAAATTAATTTTAAAATAATTTATATAAACTTAATATTAAATCTCAGTATAATCACATTTATTTTGCAACATTTACAGTTAGACACAATTTCAGAGTAAAAGGTTTTTATAATATTTATAACTTTAAGTCTTCTTCAGGTTCCTGTTGTGTCCATTGTCCATTGTCTATTTATTATTAGTTTTCTTATTTGTAAAACATAGTGATATCTTTAGGGCTATTATGAGGATCAAGTTAGTGAGATGATACTTGTTAAGTATTGTACTATTTATTATTTAATTTTCATTTTTTGAGTTCTGTGCTATTTTAATCTGAAAAAGTGATTCATGGTGCTGATTTCATTCTTGGAACTTTGAAAATTATGATATTGTTTCTGATATTTTATTTTATAAGCTATTTAGTGATAGGATTTTGGATTCACTGTTGCAAATCCATACAGCATTTCCATATAAATGCATTACTCACAGGGAAGAAAGGGGTTTTTTTTTAGATAATTATCATGATTTTTGCCACTGATTTTTTTCTTTATGGGGAAGTGGAAGTAAAATTGGATTAGAAACTATAGGACCTCACTGCCGTGTATCTTTGGGAAATTCATTTAATCTCTCTGAGGCCCAGTTTATTATTTTTAGAAGAGAAAATGATTATCTCTATGGTCCTTTTTAGCTCAGATGTTAAAGATTTAAAAAATTGTTCATGAATGAATATATCTATCTTTTTTTTTTTTTTTTTAATTGAGGAACTAGCTTAATTTGAGAAAATGGTAAAGGAAAAAAAAATTTTTTTAATTTTAAACTTTAAAGACTTTGAAAAGTAACCAGTTATTTGGACATAAAAATGTAGATTTTTTGTTAATTCAGACTTTTAATTCATCTTAGCATAGGTCTTGTTTATGAGATGAAGTCTTTCAGGAATGAAGCTAAGAAAATGATTTAATACCAATATTGAAACATTTCATTAAGGCAGAAAGTTCAGTTTCTAAGCTGTAGGTAGAATTTGGAGGGAAGGGACAGAGTCGGGAAGAGAATATAATCCCTCTTTCCTACTGAGACCTCTGGTTTAGCAAGCAAATAGGTATCTGTTCTAAAGGTACTCTTTTATTCAAAAATTAAATAACCTTCTAGCCAAAAAAACATTGATAGTTATGAGGTTTTGGTTATATCACTATCTGACCAAAATCAGTCTTCTAGACTTTATCTGATTAACACAATCTATAGTAATTGCTTTTTTCTCTGAACTATCTCCACTATTTCTTTGATTCCCTAGGCTAGTATTTTGTACTGTTAACTATCTTTTTATATCTGTAATCTATTTCTATTGTTAGATTGGGAACTCTCTGAAGTTAGATGTTTTCTTAATTTTCCTACTCCTCCATTTTAATGCTTGTAATTATGCTTTGGATATAGTAGGTACTATATTTATATCTCCATATTCACACGCACATTGTATATATATTTATATATTGAGTAACGGGTTATTTAAAAGTGTCTATAAAATATGATGGAATTAAATAATGATTATAAAGTATATATTTTCTTTGGTTCTATATATTGTTGATATGTTTAATTTTTTTAATTAAAATTCATTTTTTATCATTATTAAGTTTTTATTTTCTTTTCCTACTGTCTCCCCTACTATGGAAAAAAAAATCAAAATGAAATTCTTGTAACAAGTATACATAATTAAGCAAAACACATCTCTACTGTCCATATTCCTAGAGGTGTGTCTCATTTTGTATATTTTGTCCATTATCTTTTTGTTTGAAGGTGAGTGGTATTCTTCATCTTCACTCCTTTGGAAATCATGGTAGATTATTACATAGTTCAGAATTCTTAAGTCTTTTAAAGCTATTCATTTTTATGATGTTGTTAGTATGTAAATGATTCTCCTGGTTCTGTTTGCTTTTTTTCTGCATCACTTCCTCCAAATCTTCTCGGGTTTCTCTGATACTATTCCCTTTGTTGTTTTCTAGAGCATAGTAGCATTTCATTACCACATATCACAAAAAAGAAACTTCTGAATAGTTTTCTTTGTATAAAAACTTTTCCTTTTTCTTTAATTTCTTTGGAAGTATATAGGCCAAATAGTAATATCAATGGATTGATCTATGTTTTAATAATGAGAAGAGAATTGATTTAATAGGTCAGCAAGTGTCAATGGAATTGATAGAAACAATGCTTACACCATTAAAAGTTTACACATTAGAGGTCATACATTAGAGCTCACTCCTTTAAGAGAGTTTACACATTAGAGCTCACACATTAGCGCTCACACCTTTAAGAGAGTTTACACATTAGAGCTCACACATTGGAGTTCACAAGTATGGGAGATTCACCAAGTTAACTTTGTAACTTTGTGAATTCACACCTCCCATAATCCCACTCTCGGAGGAGGAGTCAACCTTTGAGTTTACATCTCTAAAAGAGCATATAAGGAGCTGAAGTAGTGAAGTGAGTTCACTTGAAAAAGATTGAAAGCCAGAAGTCAGTGAGTTCGGGAGATTGACAAGCTAAAGACTGCAGTCGGGCAGAATGAAGGATTCAGAGGAGTAGAACCAAGATTCAGAGAGAGCTGGAGGCTGAAGCTGGCAGACAAGCTGCAAGAGCTCTTTGAACCAAGGAAGGAGATAGGTATCTAAGAAAACTAACTGGGCTATTTTGGAAGAGATAATAAAAGACTGTACTTTAATCCCTGCCTGTGTTTGAGGTGATTATTATTCTGAACTGAAATGAAGGCTGCCTCCAGAAAACCTCCCCAAGAAACCTGCATTCAGAGAATGATCATATTCTAGAAAAAGAAGAGAAACCACAAGCAAGTATTTATTAAATGCCTACTATGTATTGGGCAAATATAGTGCTGGTGATTTAGGCCAAAAAAAAAAAAAAAGAAAGAAACAATATCTACTCTCAAGGAGCTTACATTTTTTGAGGAGACAATAATAAGCACATATAAGTACATATAAAATAAAGACAAGGTAATTTTTTTTGAGGATCTTATCCCTTGGGAAAATTAGGAGGACATTTATGCATAATTGAGATCTCTGAAATAGAATCTTGAGGGAAATGAGGAATTCTCAGAGACTATTTTGTAAGGAGTATGTTCTAGATATGGTGAACAGCCAGTGCAAAATTGTAGAAATGGTAGATGAAATGGCACCAATATATGTGAGAAATCATTAAAAAGGCAATTGGACTGTACTTTAGGATGCAGGAAAGGAAATGGAGTATAATATATTTTTATTAAATTTGTTTAGTATTTTATTTTTCCCCAGTTACATGTAAAAATAATTTTTAACATTTTTTCTTTAAACTGAGTTCCAAATTCTCTCCCTTCCTCCCTCCTCACTCCCTTTCATTGAGAAAGCAAGCAATTTCATACAAGTGTATAATATATTTTAAAAGGTACATCATGGGCTTTAAAAGCCAGGAGGAGTTTATATTTGGTCCTAGAAATAATAGGAAGCCATTGGAATTTGAATAGGAATGGGATATAGTCAGACCTCTTCTTTAGGAAAATCACTTTGACATATATGTCAGGAATGGATTGAAGAGAGAGGCTTGAGACAGATAAACCAGTTAGGAGGTTATTCTAGCAGTCTACTTAAGAGATTGTGAGGGCTGGATCTAAAGTGAGCTTGTGTAAGAAGGGAGAAAAGGATAAAATTGTGGAGGTAGAAATAACATTTGACAACTGGATTAGCTGTATAGGTAGAGGGAGATTGAGGAATAAGGTATAATGGCAAGGTTCTGAATATGGGTGATGGAAAAGAGGTAGTGATATTCTCAAAAGAAGTGAAGTTCAGAAGTTAGATGGGATTTTTTCCCCCCAAGTTTGGGGAGATTTAGTTATATTTATAGGTGGCAGGGAAGGAACTTTTTATAAGATTGTAGTGCATCTGAATATTGTGACCCAAAGAATAAACTTCATACATACCTGAATTTACTCAGGAATTATTAACATTTGGACAACTTGAATGATTGTGATCCAAAGTAGTATCTTGATTGTAGACAATATCTAGCCTAATTTGATACACTTTGGTTGTGATGGCATGATTTTCGGTGCAGGGATTTTACTGGAAAGAGTTTATAAAAATAATCACCTAATGAAACTTTTTCTATTAATATTTGCAACAAGGTAGCCAAACAGAAGACATTTCAATAGTGTTTTACATTTAATGAAGTGATTCTTCCCTCCCCCCAACTCTGTGAAATGAGTAGTATATCTTATTATCATCCTTTTTACACTTAAACAAAAAGAGGTATCTCTACTGTTGAAGTTTTATAAAGTACTTGGCAAATATCTCATTTAAGGCTCACAAGAATCTTTGAGGAAGGTATTATAGATATAATTGTTCCTATGTTACAGGTAAAGAAATTGAGACTCAGAGAAATGAAGCAACTTATATAGGATCACACAGTTCCTTGTGACTCTAAAGTGCTATATCCTTTTCTCTACATCATATATACTGGGAAAGACACTAGAGCGTTTACTTGTTATGGGACTTGGGAAGCTGGCTGGCTAACTTAAAGAAAGCAACCTACTTGGGACTTTTCCTATGGTTTTAGAAGAGAGAAATGGATATTGGAGTCAAATGCTGAAAGCGAAGTTTTATTTTGTGCCTTTTCAGTACAAAAATATTGAACTAGTATATGAGGCTATTCCCAACTCCTCCCCTTTTGCCTCTTACTCTCTTTCCTTTCCTTTTCCCTTTCTATTCTTGTTTTTGTCTTTCTTTTTCTTTCAATCTCTCATTGCATCATTGCATATTGTCTGCATCACCACAAGGTCCTTTTGTTTCTAGTGATTGGTACTGAGAGTTGAAAACATTCAGTGTTATTGTCCTGTGAGTCATTTTAGCTACTACAAATAGATACAAAGTAGATACACTGATGGAGAATAATTTTATGATTTTTCTGGGCAAACTTGATTTGATTGCCTTCATCATGATTTCCTTGGTAAGGGTGACATTCTTTAGCAAGTTAGATTAAAGCTCATCTACATCTTAGATAATCTTTGGGGACTTTTGTGCCTGATAAGGTTCATCACCTAGTGGCCAGTTTTGGTGATGAGCTGCTCCTGTTTTCAAATCCTTTTGGGCCTGGTAGGAGCTTCTCTGTTGTGCTCTGTTGGCATAGCTTTTGAGAACTTAATTACTTCTGACCAATACTTTAGTGTGGTGAGAGACTTTACTACTAATAATTATAGCTAGAATTTCCAGAGCACTTAACTGTGTGCCTAGCACTGTACACTTAGTGCTTTGTAATTATTTTCTCATTTGATCCTCATAACAAGTACTGCTATTTATCTGTATTTTGCATTTGAGGAAACTGAGACAAACAGATGTAAAAGGACTTGCTCACGATTGCATAGCTAATGTCTGAGGCCAAATTTGAGCTTGGGACTTCAGGTCTGGTATTCTATCCACTGTTCTGCTTACCTGCCTTATAAAATACATGAATGCAAAATGGAAAAACAAAAAAGTAAAATAAAGAGGCTAATTTTGGCTCATTTGAGGAGACTTTTCTTTACAATGAGAGATGTCCAAAAGTGAAATAGGTTGTTGCTCTAGTTGCAGGTGGCCTTTATATTTCCATCTCACATATCAGGGATATGTGTGTGTGTGTGTGTGTGTGTGTGAGAGAGAGAGAGAGAGAGAGAGAGAGAGAGCGAGAGAGAGAGGGAGAAAGAGAGAGACAGATACAAATTTCAATTTAAGTGTAGATCAAATTAAATGACTTTTGAGGTCTCTTCCAGTTTTGAGATTCTGTAAACTTTGCTTTAGGGGTGATAAAACTAAAGCTGTATAGAAATACCATCCATATGATGAGGTTTGGTGCAGGGCAGATAATTGTGGGGACCCATCTGGTTGGTGCAGGAAATAATTCACAAAAAGTTAGACTGGCAAAAAAATGTTATTGGCACTGAGAAGTCACCTTTTGCTAGGAAGCAAAAAATAATCACCTAATGAAACTTTTTCTATTAATATTTGCAACAAGGTAGCCAAACAGAAGACATTTCAATAGTGTTTTACATTTTTCAGTGGCAAGGTCCCAACAGAGAAGTAAAATAGCAGAGAAATCTAGTAGAAAAAGATTAAAAAGGGGTTAACCCTGAGGAGAGAATGTCTTCACAGTGCACAAAGAGTCCTTGTTGGCAGCTATGCTAAGGAGATAAAGAGGTTCCTTGACAAGCCATGGTCCTGCTTTTGGGCCTTTGCAAAGAAATGAGCCCCCAAATTGCCCTTTAAATAGAAAATCTGAGACTGAAGCTTCAGTTGAATGCAATGTTGTCACTGTCCCCAGGCCTAGATTTCCAATTGAATGAGATCACTTACTGGGAGTGGTCCTGAGCCAAAGTTTAGCTCAATAGAGGTCAATTATCAGGTTCAGATCTCCAGCTAAATAAGACCACTTAAGTTTGAGCTAAGTAGGGAGTGGCCTGGGCCAATCTTAATGAAATCACTTAATTGCCCCGAAGGGTGGGTCCCTGTCAGGAGAGTTTCAGGGCTCACCCTGAAGGTCAAGAAGGACAGTTTCAAGGAGGACAGTTTCAGGGTTCCCCCATCACATGCATCCATCAATAGAAATTATGTTGGTTTCAGACTGTTAAAATAATCTTTGCTTCTGAATTTTCCATGACACTAAGTCTGCACATAATAATAATGGTTGACATTTTTTTTTATACTGCTATAATGTTCATAAAGCACTTTGTGACATTTCATTTGTTTCTTTTAACATCCCTGTGAGAGGTATTATCAGTTATCTCTGTATTATAGATGAAGAAACTAAGGAGAGGTTAAGTGACTTATCTGTAGTTCCACTGATAGTATATAAAAGGTAGGATTTAATCAATCAATGTGTCTTGATTAAAACAATTATTAACCTTATAAATAATCGTGTGTTAGTATTCCCATTGAATCCTTGAATTTCTGTGAGTCTATTTCAGACCTTTCAATTCTTTTGAATGGGAGCCTGAAATTGAGGGTGGAGGAGAAAAGAAAAGTAATATAAGTATTTCATAGAAGAAAAAACTCATTTCCTTTCCCCTTCTATAAAGCATTTTCTGCTTTTCCACCATCTGTTAATTTTAGAATTCTATTAAAAAACACCATTGCTTCTGTCTGACACGATTTGGACTGATTTCAGTCTGTTTTATGCCCAGAATTCCAATGTCTTTGAGGTATAGATTTTTCTCTCATTATATTGAGTTAGTGTCAGACTTAGATGACTGGGATTTCTAGGTTTCCTCCTTCTTTTTTTTACATCTGGAGTTGCCTATAGTTTAGTTTTTCCCCCAATTTTTAAAGAGTTTATTTATTGAGGTTATTGAGGAAGATTTTTAAAAATGTTGCAGCCTGATATGGCTGGAAGAAAATAGAAGATCTATGTTCTCGTTGTTACTCTATATTCCTAATTAGCTGGATGACCCTGAGCAAGTATTTTTTAATCTTATGGTCCTTAGCATCCCTTCAATAAAATGGAGATAATCCCAGGCTTTTTTTCTGAAGCTTCAGTGAGATAATGGATATAAAAGTGCTTTGTATGGTATAAAGAGCTGTACAAGTATAAATTAATATTGTATCAGCTTCTTTAGAAATTTGGCAACTTTGCTTTTTTTTAATGACAAACTTATGGCATATTTAAGTGCTTGGTTTTTTTTTTTTTTAATAACATTTCTTTGACAGTTATTTTATTACTTCTTTCTGCACAAGTAGATACCGTTTAATGTTGCCAGATGTTAATCAGGTATTAGTCTACAATCATTTATTAAGTAGATTATTTATTATTATTTATTTATTACATAAATAAATAATAAATAAATAATTATTTATTAAGTACTGTGTGCCAAGCATTGTACTAAGAATTGAGAATACAAAAAAGAAGTTAAAGGTAGTCCCTACTGTAATGCCAGAGTAACTGAAGCAAGATAGAGATTCGAGAGTTTTTAATGTTTTATTTGAAAAGGAAATATTTACTGGGACCAAATGGATTCATGGTTTGGTCCCAGGGCTGAATGAGACTATCATCTCCAAGAATCCAGCAACCAATGTGAGTTCTCAATGACATATATACATGTGGCTCAGACTCAGAGGGTAGACTAAGGCAGGGTCAGGGTCAGAGCACTGAGATCAGGAACAGGACTCTGACAGGGTAGGGTGAGTCACCAGAGAGGGGAATGACGTAATAGAGGGAGGCACCCCAGAGATGGGGAGAGGAATCTTGATAAGATGGTATTTGATATTCTGATAGCTTGGGCTAGGAAGAGGAATACTGATATTCTAAAATATAAGATCTTTTATCCTTATCAAATATTATGATTAAGAGAGAGGGGTGGTTTCTCCAGACTGAGCAGAACAATTATAAATTGAGGCAGAACAATTAGGGAAACTCAGGGCTACAGAAAGGATCCAGATTTCTGAGCAGAGTGTCAGAGTATGCACAGTTAGATCAAGGCAGGCAAACCCCGAACTTTTAGAGGCCTGATACAAAGCTGTAAGGTCCTTTGGGAATGCTGAAATACTAATTAAGGACCTGGGGTTACAGGAGTGAAGAAATGGGTCAGAGAGATTGCCAGTCCCAAGACAGAAATCTGATTTCTGATTATTTCTAAAAAATAATCCCCAAAACTGAGTCGGCCAGGGCAATTCCAGCAGGATTTTAAAGTTAAAGCATAACCAGCAAATCATAGTCCAGTAAATTTAAGCAAGGAATAAAAAATAAAAAGGACTGTTTAAAGGATTTCCAATTCTGTCTGAACTAGTGAGTTAGTGAGTTAGACTGAGGGTCTCTGTCTGCTCTTTCTCAGCCTGAAGCAGTTTTGAATGAGAGACCTTCGCCCCTGATCCTAGTGTACTTTGGACTGATATGGGGAATTTGGGAATGGTTGATGAATGACTGTTAAACCCTGACTGGGTCATCTATTACAGTGTGTTTTAAGATTCGGGATGTAAATTGTTAAAACTGTGTAACTATTGCTGTTATGTTAGAGGGATTTTTAGGAAACCCTACTGTACTAGTCTGTTATATATAGGAATTTTAATTCACTCTTGGGATTTATATGTGGGATGGTTATTTGATAATTCCTTTCCATGAGAAAAAAAAGGAGGAAGAGATAGGAACTTGGGGAAAGTGATGGATATTTCTCAAAATACCTGAAACAATGGGAATCCCTAATTCCTATTTGCTTTGATTTAGGCAGTTAACTAGATGCTCTATTGTTAAAGTAGCAGAGAGCAGTGGGATGTGTGTGTGTGTGTGTGTATGTTTTTGTGTGTTTGTATGAATTTAATCTTTATGTTTGAAGACAAAAGATCCCATTTCTCCTTACCCTACCCAACCTCTTTTCCACATGTAAATTTTCTTTCTTGTCTCTCCTAAATCGACTTTATTCTCTTTTCTTTCAAAACTTAAGATTCACAATACAGTGAATAAATGTATGACTCCATAAAAACCCACATGTGTAGAATAGCTGGATTTAAAGCATAACTTAGAATGTTAACAAATTACCCAATATATTTCAGAAGGCAAAGACATATTTTGCCTAATTAGAGGCAAATTAGAGTGATCCCATTCAGGCAAGTTAACAGAACTTCTCTTTAACAAGCTATTGTTCTTAAGATCTTATACTTAAAGATAACCCAAACTAGCCTGCATAGGCAATAGTATAATTATTTCCCACAATTTAAAAACTGCCCAAAAGAATGCATTTTTTTTTTTTTTTTTTAGATTTAAACAAGTTCTCCAAAACCTTTCCCTAGGTTTCAAAGCAATTAGCATAAACTTCTTTGTCCTCCAGAGGCCTTATCTGCCCAGCCCAGCCCAGCCCAGCCCAAGCCAAGCTTGAATTTTAAACTGCTTCAAGGAAAAACCGGCTGTCAGTTTAAAAATAGCTAAGGTTTTTCTGTTCTTACAGATCAGTGCAACAGGTTAGGGAGTTAGAAATCACAAGCAATTTTTATATTAAGCACAGCTGCAACATTGAAATAACCAATTCTTAATCATTGTTCTTAAACCCTTAGCAGAGAGCTCTTTAACCAATAAAACTGATAAGTCACACAGAACATATATCACACAGACATAGACTGCACAGTTACAACATTAAACAAAACATTTAACATATAACCAGAGAGTGCCCCAAAAGGCGCTCAGAATCAGATCAGACCAGATGTGTATTAGAAGACACCCAAACCAGAGGGGATCACCCAGTGACGTGGAATGATTTCCTTCTCAGAATTTAATGCCCATTGGCATTTTATTATTCTGAAAATCCAGATGCTAGCACAGACAGACAGAACAGGTAAACAGATCAAATTATGTCTAAGACATCCCTTACTCTCCCAGTGGCCAAAATGAAGTGTCCATTATCCGGCATGGTTGTGACTGAAAACTGCTCTCTTTCCCAGAGACTGGAGAAATCCAGAGAGCCATCCTCTCCAGACCAAGAACCCAGATCCTCAACCACCCTAAGGCCCAAGGCAGAGACCCGAAGGATGCTAATCTCTAATTCTGCTCTCATTTTCTAATATCTCCCTGGGGCCTCCAAAATGTAATGCCAGAGAAACTAAGGCAAGATAGAGATTAGAGTTTTTAATGTTTTATTTGAAAGGGAGAGATTTACTGGAACCAAATGGTTTGGTTCTAGGGCTGAATGAGACTATCATCTCCAAGAATCCAGCATCCAATGTGAGTTCTCAATGACATACATGCACACACACACACACACACACACACACGGCACAGATACAGGGGGTAGACAGAGGCAGGGGCGGAGTCAGGATGCTGAGAGTGGAAATGGGACTATCAATCTGGTTCTGAAAAGGTGGGGGGAGGCACAGGACATTCTGATAAATTGGGATGACATAATGGGGAGAAGTACCTGATTTTCTAATTAATTGGGATGGGGAGAGGCACCTGATATTCTAAGATAGAAAGTCTTTCTCCTTATCTGAATCATGTGATTAGGAGGTAGGGGTGGTATTGCAGAATTGAACAGAACTATTGGGAACTGAGGCAGAAAAATTCAGGGAAACTGAGGCAGGACAGTTAGGGAAACTAAGAACAATAAAAGGGAACTGTGGCACAACACCTACCTTTTAGGTACTCACAATCTAATGAATCAGTGTTAGAGGACAATACTGTGGAATTACTGTAGAAAGAAAAGTTATGGGAGAAGGAGAATAAGAAATTCTGGAGAGTTAACAAGAAAGGGGATAATAGGAGCAACTAGGTGGTACAGTGGATAGAGCACCAGCCCTGAAGTCAGGAGGATCAGAGTTCAAATCTGGTCTCAGACATTTAACACTTCCTAATTGTGTGACCCTGGGCAAGTCACTTAACCCCAATTGCCTTAGCCAAAAAAAAAAAAAAAGAAAGAAAAGAAAGAGAAGAGAAAGGGGATAATATTCTCTTGGTAGATTAAGGGAATAGCACGGATATATTATACTTCGATTACAGCAAGACTTTTGATGAAACCTCCATAACATTATTTTGGACTATCTATAGTTAGATTGATTGAGAACCAGTTAGATAACCAGACTAAAAGAGTAGTTATTTATGTAGCTCATATGGCTTTTTATCTCCCCTTTTTTTCTTCTATGTTTATGTATATTTTAAAATATTATACTATACTAGTTTTATGCCTTTTTTATTAACCATTTCCTCAGGGCCTAATATTTAGGGATAGGGATTTAATTCTATGTGATTTCATTGGCATAGACAGAACTCTCCTGATGAGGAAATCTATTTCACCATCGGAAACCAGCTTGTTCCCTACAATTTGTAGTCTTATAGAGTAGCTAGTATCACTGAGAGGCTTGGTAATTTTGCTCAGGATCTCACTGCCAGGATGTGCTAAAGATGGGACTTGAATTCAGGTCTTCCGGTTTCTAGGCCACTTCTCTGTCTACTATATTTAGTTTTGTCTGCCTGGTATTTATTCTTGATAAACTCATTGATAACTTTTGTTTGTTTTTGTTTTTATGTTTTCCCTGTAGTACTTAGCTGGTATTCTATTTTATCATTCCCTTTCATTTTCTTCTCTAGCCTAAACAACCACAATTCATTTAATCTTTTCTCTAGGACAAATTTTTCTTTTATATTCATAATTTTTGTGTTGCTTTTCCAGACTCTAGTAAATTTGATTCTTAAAAAAAAGCAAAACAAAACAAAAGCAAAAATAACTGTGGACACAAAACAGCATATTAGGAAGTGTTGAGGTCTGGTAAGCATTATCTTCTATAATTGGCCTGGTAGAAGATATTTAATCAACTAGATCAGAAGTTAGATTCTGCTCCTAATAGGTATTGCCTCAAACAAACAGAGACCTGGGAAAGACCTAGCTTATAAAAGCCAAGATCTCCCCTACATTTGGGACCATTGTAACTGGAAGACGATGAGGCTGATTATTCTTTGTTTTCTTTTTTCTTTTTTTTGAGAGGAAATTGGGGTTGAGTGACTTGCCCAGGATCACATAGCTAATAAGTTTTAAGTTGGATTTGAATACAGTCCTTCTCACTCCAGGGCCTATCTACTGGGCCATCCAGCTGTCCCTAGTTTTTTTGTCTTTCCTCCCTCCTTCCCTTTTTCCCTTCCTCTCTCCCTCCTTTCCTTCTTCTCTCCCTCCTTCCCTCCTTCCCTCCTTCCCTCCTTTTCTTCCTCCCTCCCTTTCTTCTTCCCTTCCTTCCTCTCTTCCTCACTCCCTCTCTCTCTCCCTCTCTTCCTTCTTTCCTTCTTCACAAAGCAATCATTCTTGGGTTATGCAGCCCTTGGTTTCTTATCTGTAAAATAAGTGGAGATGGATTAGATCAGAGATATCAAGCTCAAGGCTAACCAACTGCTTTGAGGCAAAGTAAGGTCCAAACTCTATTGAAGTATAATTAGGAAATATTTAATATTTTCTATATATATTTACTATATAATAATTCCTAATATAATATTAATATGTGGTTTTATAAGTCAGTATGTGGCAGTAGAGGTCCTTCTGTAGGGATCAATGATACCTATTGCAGTTTGATACTTCTAGACTAAGTGATCTTGAATGTTCCTTCTAGTGTTAACATTCTTTTCTTGCTTTTCCTGTATTTCAGGGTATTCTTCTTAGTGTTAAACATATTAATGAATTAGTGAACATAAATCTTAGCATTTCAGTCAGTTGACTCCTCTGGGGTACCATATGGATAGATGGATGGCCTCATTTCTCTACTCACCAAACCAGAGATAGGGAAAGCATTTGCATGATTCTTTTTCTTTCTCTGTTTTCTATCTTTTGTCTTTCTTTTAGTCACTGCTTCGTTTTCTTTCAACTTCTGCTTTGTTTTATTTCTGTCCTGATCTCCTACCTGATGCTTTTCTCTTTCCTTTCCCATAATCTTTGCTTTTGTCCTGTCCCTGCTTTTGTCCTGAAAGGTAGCACTTAGGACTAAATAGGTACCTTACTCCTCAGTGTGTTATTGAATGGCATTGGAAGGTTTATTAGTTGAGACAAATTTTCTCTATTGCTTATATTTGTTTACATGGCCTATTAATCTACTATTGAGTGAAATTAAATTGATCTGACATAATTTTTTTTATTATTATCCTTCCCCAGATTGTACTATACTAGGTAATTTTCAAGGTTTATTTTTGATAAGATCTGCCCAGATATTGAAGGTAAAATTATCTTGACTGATTTCTATTTCCCAGCAGCTCCATTTACTTAAAAAAAGAGGCACCACAATTTGTTTTTTTTTTAGAATATTAAGGAATTCCCATCTTTGTAGAATTGTCTAGAACACAGTTATTTAACTTTTTTTTGACTGATGGACCATTTGGACTAGACAGAAGATCCCATAGAGCACCTCTGTCATCATGAACTACTGAAGAAAAACCTTCAGTGGCACTTCAATAAATACTTCTTGCCTACTATTCCAAAGTCCAGGGTAGAGCAATTGGACACATTCTAAGCAATGTTTGAAAATTGTACCCTCTATTACTGTCCACTGTTGAGTTAACATAGGAACGTGAATGTCTAGGTATCATGAAGAGTAGGATTTTCTTTGGCAATAAAAATATAAACACTTATTAAATAGTAATATTAAAGTATTCTTCATCAAGCTCATTCACCTTTGCATTTGCCTTAAGCTGCTGGTTCTGTTCAGATCATATCAGCTGATAGGAGGAATTAAGTTGTTTTGAGATATCAGTAGGACAGTGCTTATATTTTATTCACTGTTGCTAATTTGTGCTAAAAAGAAAAGTTCTTTCTATGTTTATCCTATGAGAGATCTGAATAATGTAAAAAAGACCACCCCTTGTGGATCATCTGAATTCCCAGGACTCCCTGGATAGAGAGAAATACTACTTCAAAAGATTAGCTAATGACCATGCAAGTAGCATTTTAAAATTTAAGTACCAGAAAAGCATGCCATTACTGTCATATTTTTGAAAAAGGAAGGCAACCTTCTACCCTTTCCAAGGATAGGTAGGATAGGTAGGATGCTGTCACATCCTTCCCCCTCTGCCCCCCTTTTTAGACTTTTCCACTAAAGTCATTTGGCTGTTCCCAGGAAACCTTGGAGAAAGAAAGACATGATTTTAATTAGAATAAACCAGAGTTTGTGCTAAGTTGAGCCAAAGATTCCATATCCAAAGAATGAGCTGGGAAATGGAATGTATAGAAATGATTTCAAAGCTGGGAAAGGCATTTGAGAGTAAAAGTACCACAAAAGGGAGAAAAAATACCATTTCTATTTTCTTGTGGTTTCCCTGCTCATACAGCATTCTTTTATGGTGGTGATATACTAGTCATGACCCTGTCTTCCCTTGTGCTTGCTATGTTATCCAGGAGCCTTCCTTAATGTAATATGGCATCCCAACCTTTTATTCCCTGGTAAATCTTTCTTTTGTAAGCCTGGTTTATGTGTTTTGCAAAGTCATAAAGAGAAAAAAATCCCAAAGAATAGTTTTTTTTTCCCCCCCATTGTCATGTGTTAGTGTGGTCTTTCCTCCCCTCCTTAAGTGGTATATGCATGTGACTAAATTTTCTTTGATCTTCTTTTGCTTTGTGTGACTGAAAAATTTAAATATTTTGCTCTTGCCTTCTTTTAAGTGTTTATATGAAGTTGGCAAAATTATAAAGAAACTTCTGTAAAATTTATCCTACAGCTGATGATTGCATGTAGTATGGTCTTTGGTTATTGAGAGCAATAAAAACAGGAAGAAGCATGATTTTTATCATTATCTTAAGGACATTTAAGCTAGCTGTTATAAACTTCTCACCTCTATTAATGAATTTCGTGTATATTAATAGGGATGAAATCTTATTCTGAATTAATGTTAATTCATTTGGTTTATTGATAAAGCGTTATTTTAGAGAGATTTGACCACTAAAATTTGTAAGATTTTATAATTTGTCAGATATTGATTAAACATTCAAGCTATCAACTTTTAGTAATAATGATGCCAGTAAATAGAAAAAATATAACATTGTTACTTCTTTTCTTTCCTTTCTATAGGTGCTCTTACTACTAATGGCATAAATGCAGACACCAGTACAGAAATAGGACGAGCCAAGAACTGTCTAAGCCCTGAAGACATCATTGATAAATATAAAGAAGCCATTTCTTATTATAGCAAGGTGATTTCATGTAATATAAATTTTTTCAATTAATCTTACCACTTCAGCAGAAACTTAAACTTTACGTGGTATGATAGCATAATTCTGCTTTTAAAAAAAGGCCTGGGAATTTTGTTTTTATATTATATTTGGGTATCAACCCCTTGCATTTATACATTTTCAGAACACAGTTTGCATTTAGTGTCTTATTTCATATTGACAGCATCTTTGCAAATTAAGCTAGGGTAGTTAGTATTATCTATATTATAAGTCTCTTGAGAGCATATCTTTTCTATACTTGGTATTCCTTCCAGTACTTAGTTACATAGATGATTTACATAGGTGATTAATAAGTGCTTGCTGTTGCTATTATATATATATATATATATATCATAGATGAAGAAACTGAGACAGAGAACTTGAGCTACTCATCAAAGTGTTACACACTTAATGATAGAACCGGGATTGGAATCCACTTTTCTGAATGTTTAGTACTGTACTCTTAACAATATGCTAGAGAAATATCTGGAAGACCAGAATAAAATAGAATACCTGCTACTAAATAATAAGTTCTCAAGCAGTGTTTACAAATTATATTCTGGATGTCTCTAGGGTTCTATATGTTTCAGATATGGGTTATGTGAAAATTTCAACTATAAAGAATTTTTTCCCTAACATTTCACAAGATTCATGATTCCTTTGATATTTATGTTCCCTTAAAGTAAGTTCCCTTTACTGATGTAGATTATAACCCTTTCTTACCTAAATATCTAGTAGTCTGTAAATAAATAAAATAAAATAAAATCTGGTACTGATTTTATTTGCATTTAACCTGGCTGGTCCTTGCACACCACATGTGCTATCTCGACCTTTCTAGTGTCATTGGAAGATTTGATAGTGTGTTCAGCTTCATTAACATAGACTAATGTTTAACATAACACCTCGATGCTACAGTTTTGCTTCAGAGGAAGCATTTAGCAGAGGTCTCTTATACCTATGAAATTCTGTGATTCTCAAGCATTACACAAATGAGTGGTAGTGTTATAGTTTCAGAAGGAATTTGGCCTTGGCATCTCCTTTAGTTTCTTCTAGATTGGCAATTTTCAGTTCTTTTCTAATATCTTGGCTCAGTGTTGATAAATGTCTTTTTTGTCATTGCTTATATATTATTTTTGTGATCAGTTAATAGCAAGAAAGTGATGGTTGGGGAAACTTAACTGACATGTCACTACTTTGATAAAAACCATCTTAAGGGCTTTGAAAGAACATGAATTTCACTAATATTTGTGGTATTATTCTGCCCAAACATTTTGAAAATGTGTTATTAAATGGCCACATAAAAGTTGATGGACTTTTGATTTATGTGTTGGTAGTTAAGATAAATAGTTAGATTTTTTTTAAATGATATTTTTAATAAGATGTATGAAAATGCAAATTACATGCACATTAAATATATTGAAAGGGAGAGAAAACGGGCAACCCTTTATAAGACTCCAATCATGAAATTTTTCCTAGCTTTATACATTATTAAGTAATTGAATGGGAAAGGTGACCAAATTAATTCTTTACTTTATAACTTGTGAACGGTTTAGCTATCTTTTAAATTAGCCTGGCTTGTAAACTATTCGTTGATAGATACATGGTTATTTATTTATTTTGTTCCATACCTATGATTTCATCATTGTAAAGCATGTTTAATAAGGAAATGTTTCCTTTCTAAGTTGGTAAGGGCATTGTAAGGATGTCAGCTTGCAAACTTCGCACATGAACATGTCAGAATCTGCACTTGAACCCATGTTTCTCCCCCCCCACCTTTTTTTTTTTTTTTTTTTTTGCTGAGGCAGTTGCAGTTAAGTGACTTGCCCAGGGTCACATAGGAAATGATAAGTGTCTGAGGACAGATTTGAACTCAGGTCCTCCTGACTTCAGGGTTGGTGCTGTATCCACTGAGCCACCTAGCTGCCCCAGAACCCATGTCTTCCTGATCTAGGACTTGCCTTCTCTTCACTCTACTGTGTTGCTACTCAGGCTCTAGAGCTTCTGACTGGTATTCTCTTTTCTAAAGTTTCTTCTCCATTTATAGAAGCAAGATTGGGCCCTTGGAGCCAGGAGAACCTGGGGGTGAATTCCATCCCTGACACTTCTTAGCTGGGTTGACTATAGCGAAGGGAACTTCTCTGAATTTTAGTTTCCTTACTTATTTAAAAAAAAAAAAAGAGTTGTTAGACTTCTGTAATTATAATAACTCAGTATTAGGCTGACCAAAGAGAACTGGCATATCTACTTGAGCAGAACAGGTGGTTTTAAGGTTTGAAAGGTAAGAAGCTTCTTTTATTTATTAGAATTTCTTAAGTTTCTCTCTCATGTCCTTCAGTATAAGAATGCTGGTGTAATTGAGTTGGAAGCTTGTGTCAAAGCAGTGAGAGTCCTTGCAATTCAGAAGAGGAGCATGGAAGCATCAGAATTTCTCCAGAATGCTGTTTATATCAACCTTCGCCAGGTAGGGATATAATGATATCTGTGATATTACTTTGTTAGTTATATAAATGATTTTGAGGTTAAGTGAATAGACTCATGCAGCATTGGAGTATTGATACTCCATCCATACTTCAAATCCCAATCCACATATAGTTCATTGTTGTCTATCAAAATTTGATTATTGATAACAATAATGATTAAAAAAGCCATCAATTGTTTGACATAAATGTAAGGTGTTTTATTTAGTGTGACTTAATATTTGTTATTGTTGTTTGTCCTTTGTTCTTGAATAGGATCATGACATCAGGGAGGTGATCATGTAAGTGAATTGGGTTTAAGTAAAGTAGGGCTGGTCAGGGTCATCTGCCTCACTTTTCCCTCCAGAGCCCTCTGGGTCCAGTGGCCAGATAGAGATCAGGACAATTGGAGATGACCCTGGATGCAATGGGAGAACTTGACCTTTTTAAGCTACAGTCTTCAACAGGTCTCAGTTTGACTGAGGCCATATCCACTCAGTGGTAAAGGATAGGTAGCAATTGAGGTAAAGGATAGGTAGCAATTGAGGCAAAGAATCTCCTCTGTCATATTTATAGTATTTTCTATACTAGGGTTATTTCCTGATTTTTTTCCCTTTTTCCCCCAATTTAATCCATGTAACAAAGAAAAATTATTCAGCAAAACTGACCTTTAAATTGATTGAATCTGACAACATCTATAACATTCCTATTCTCTATAGTCTTAACTCTCTTCCAAGAAGAGTGTGTTGTGTTTTAATATATATTCATTGACCAAGATTGTTCATTGAAATGAATCTGATTTGGTTTCTTTAGTGTTATTTATCCTTTCATTATTTTAATTATTGCATACTCAGTTCTCTTTATTTTAATTTTAATCAGCTTTCTCATGTTTCTATGAATAAGGGTATTATAGTGTATCATACATTCTGCTCTTATACCATAATTTAGCCTTTTTCTAATCAATTGATGCTTGCTTTATTTGTAGGTTTTTTTATAGTAAAACAATCTTGATTGATTTGTCTGTTGTCTTTGTTTTTGTTGCTATTGTTCAGTTGTTTTCTGTTGTGTCCGATTCTTCATGATCCCATTTTAGGTTTTCTTGGCAAAGATACTTGATAGGATCACATAGTTAGTAAGCAGTCTTATAAGTAAGTAAGCAGAAGAGGAATCTTCTTGACTCCAGGGTAGCTTCTCTCTTTATTGTACCACTTACCTTCTCCTTTTCTATAATATGTATATATATAATATTTCTTTCTCTTGTTGATTTTCTTACCTTATATACTCAATAGAAGAATTGCTTTAGGATAGGAATTCTTTCATGATTTTTTTCTGGATTAATTCCAAAATATCTTTCAGAATGGTTAGAAATATAAAATACAAATAACACACTATAATGTGTGGGTCTATTAGGTTTCCAATATTTAAGTTCTAGAATTCAAAATTTGTTGTCCTTTCAAATTGACTAATTAATTTAATGAGAATAGAGATTTGTTTAATGAAATTTTCTATAGTAGATTGATAATCATGTTAGCTTTGGAATCTAAAGACAATGCACTCATTTATAGATTCAAAAAAGCAGAGGTTCAATCTTCTTTCAGCTGGAGTACTAGAGAAGACCAACAAAAATAAAGACTATTAGATATTTAGACCCCAAAATAAAATATGATTATTTTCTAAATTGTGTTTTGATTTTGTATCTGATATTGAAAAATTAGGGTGGCAGACTGGAAAGAGTTTGGGATGATTGGTTAATCCTAGTTCCAACACTTAATTCAGATATCATTTAATAGGAATAAATTTATAAACTCATACATGAGTTCAAAGAATCATTGTTCAAATACAGGCTGAGGCAGACATGGCTAGATAATGGTTAATATGAAAAATACTGGGAATGAAGAGAATTTAGGAACTTAAAGGCAAGATGGGTCAACAATGAGAATAGTGTCATCCAAAAAAGCTGATTTAATTTAATCTTAGCATTCACAGAAGCATAGTTAGTGTCCAGGATGAGAGAGGTGATAGACCCATTGTATTCTGCTCTAGTAGAACCTCATGGAATATAACATTCAGTGTTGGGTACTGAGTTTTAGAAAGAATGTTGGTGAATTGGAGCAAAGGACAAAGGATTGTAAGGAGACTGACCCTATAGAAGAATATATTTGATTGGATATTTTATGGAAAGAACTGTAGATGTTTAGTCAGTTTAATCCTGAGTCTATTTAAATATTTGGAAAATGATTAGACTTGCTTTCCTTGAACTTAGAGGGCAGAACCCGGAACAAGTTGTAGAAGTTGCTGAGGGGCAGATTTTGAATGGACAAGAGAAATCATTTCCTGACAATTAGTATTACCCAAAATTAGGATTGAATTACAGCAGTAATAAAATAAAATAAAATAAAAAAATAAAAAATAAAAATAAAAACTTTTCATGTTTATATAACTCTTTATTTAAGGTTTAGCTAATGAGTTTCCATTGCTTAAGGTCTTCAAACAGTGCCTGGATTGTTGGGGATGTTGTTGAATAGATTATTGCTCAGATAATGGTTGGACTGGATGACCTCTTTAGTCCCTTCCAATTGAGGATCTGTGATTGTATAATTCATTCCTCTTTTCAGTACTCCATGGAATAAAATTGAATTTATCCATGACTTAGGCAGCAATCATTTATTAAGTGCTTACTATATTCAAGGCATTATGCTAAGATGAGAAGATTAAAAGGAGAGCAAAAGTATCCTCTGCCATTGAGGAGCTTACTTTCTATTCAGGGAGACTGTCTATATAAAGTCAGAACATACAATATAAAGACAGAGGAAATGGAAGTTAACGTTAGAGGGAGGAAATTAGCAGCTAAGGTGGCTGCAAATTACCTCTTGAAAGAGATGACATTTGAGCTGAATGCTGAGGGATTTCTAGTAAGCAAAGATTGTGAAGGGAGAACATTGGGTGGATAATGAAAAATGAACACGGAGGTAAAAGATGGAATGTGCTAATGAGAAGCAGTTAATAGACCACTATGCCTATATTGGAAGGGAAGAGAACATAGTAAGATTGGTGAGGAAGAAAGGGGCCACATTGTGGAAAGCTTTAAATGTTAAACAATATAATTTACATTAGATCCTGGAATTAATAGGGAGCTATTGAAGTTTGTTGCAGAGAATCATGACATAATGAGATCTATATTTGAAGAAAATCACTTTGGCTACTGTGTGTGGGATAGCTTGGAATAGGGTGAGATGAGGCTGTAAGACCAGTCAGGTCATTGCAATTGCAAAAGTCCAGGCAGGAGGTAATGAAGGCCTTAATTCCAGGGCTATTTGTGAGTGGAGCAAAGGGGAATTAATTATGTGAGAGGTGTTATAGAGAGAAAATTACAAGATTTGGCAACTGATTAAATATACAGTATGAGTGACAGAAAAGTGTGGAGGATGGGATTGATATTGTGACCTTGGATCATTGGAAGGGAGCTAATGTTATCAGAACTCTTGCCCCACAAGTTACTTCTAAGTTCTCCAGCCCTAGTAAATCAGTCAGTTAATTAAGTGCTCACTCTGAAGTAAACGGTAAGGATACACAGAAAGGTTTTTAGTCGCTTCCCTCAAGGAATTTACAATCTAAAGAGGAATAAATTGGAGATAATCTCTGATGGAAGGAAGTAGCCTTAAGAGGGACCAGGAAAGACTTGCAGAAAGTAGGATTTTTGTGGAGATCTGAAGGAAGCCAAAGAAATAAAGAAAGAAAACATTACTGGATGGGGGACTGCTAGGGAAAATGCCAAGAGTTAGAGATGAAGTGTCTTGTTTGAGAAACAATGAAAAGGTCAGGGTCATTTGATCTTAGAATATGTAGTAAGATGCTTAAAAAAAAAAAAAAAAAAGCAAACTCAGATCCTTAAACTGGAAATGTAGAAGGAGCTTATTTCAGTTACCATTGTATAAGTGACAAAGGCCTTTACTAGGGGGATGGTAATGTCAGAAAGTGAAAACGTGAGAGATGTTGTGAAGGTAGAATTGACAAGACTTGCCAATAAAATGCAGAAAAGGTGCCAGTTTGCATGGGAGAGGAATTTTCCTTATCAATAAGTTCTCTATTTCAGTGAAATTACAGGGCCAGTTCTAATCTCATCCCCTAACTTCTGTTTTAGAAGACAGTTTTATAATTATATATAATTTAGGATGTTTTTTATCTAGGCTAAATAAAAGAAAAAAATTGGCACTTAAAGAGTAAACATTAATTACCTGCAAAGTTCATTTCTTAATAATACTGGAGATTAGACAATGCCAAAAGTCTTAGTTCAGTTTTAATCCCTTAAAGATTTTTGGGATGCTTTGTGTAAATGTTAGCTGCTACATTTTTATGCTAAAAATAAAGCTTACACTTTCAAAATTGTTTAACTATTACAAAAAATTTTCTCTATGGTATGTTATTTCATTCTTACTGTCTTCTCACTGTAAGACCTTGATCTAAGCAGTGCAAGTGTTATTTGTTTCAAAGAGTTTTGCTTGGAGTAAGACCTGGGACTTGAACTCCTGCATTCTGACTCAGAGACTGATATTTTTTCATTACATAAAGCTTCTAAACCTTTTTTTTTTTTTTTTTTTAATTTTAAAATAGAATACTCAAAGCAAATAATGAAAAGCTAACAGAGTTTCCAGCAGCATGGTATCTGTATGGGGGAGATATTTTTTGGCTGATGCACCTTCTCTGTGGGCCTCTCAGATCATTCCTACAAGTGACTCTCTAGGCGTGTCTGATCTTAGAAGGTGGCCTTACTTAAGACCTAGAATTGCCTTTCAGAATTAGCATCCAAATTCTTGGCATGCTGTGAAGTTGTTTTCATGTGTAGATGTATAACTACATTTATTGTATAAAAATAATATATTTCCATTTGCAATATGTGGGCTAGTTTTCTGGTGTTAGTTTTCTATGTTTCTTCTGTTACGTTAAATCAACACTAGATGTCAGTAGTGAAATGCTATAACAAATGAGTAGCTTTGATTTCTATACTATTTGACTGTAACACTGAAATTCAGTTTAACCATGTTTCTTGTTTCCCAGCAATATTTTTTTCTCTAGTTGGCTTATTTTACTGTATGCTTGCCAGATAAACAGGCAGGAAAATAATGAGTTCTGATGGGACTGAATAATAAAAATGAAAGAGGGAAGTGACTTTCTGAAATAGAACATGCTTTTGATTCTTGATCAAGTCTGCCCCTTTGTAGAATTGAATCCTTTTTATTTGAGAGTGAAATTTCCACTTTTTTATTCCAGTTATGACTCAATTAATAGATTAGAAACTTGGACAAGAAATGTAGTGTGATTAAGCATTATAGGTTTCCTCAGTTTAGGTCTTTGCATGCAAAAATCTGAACTTACAAAATGATAGCAACATCTTAATTTACTTGTATTTCAAAATTATTCTGCAGTTTATAGAAGAATTCACTGCAGGTGTTCTTTAAATAATAAGCTCCCCTGGAGCTCTGAAAACATTTAATAGACTCATAGAATTTTAGTGTATTAATAGTCTTTTATGTAACATCTTGTGGATAAGTCATTGTTGGTAACATGCTGTACCTAGCATACACCTGGTATGTGTATTTCTGTTGTCTCTTGGGTTATTTGTAATTTTAATTATCTTCAGAATTAATTGACATTTCATGATTCAGAAACATCTGGCATCACTAGAAGTGTATTGGTGTTAAGGAACAATCACTTGGAAATCATTAAGAGTCCTATGTAATTCCTGAAATGTGATTCGTTTCCATTTCTTGTTATTAATTTTGGGCCCAATTCATTGTATCATTTGTCTAAGAAAAATATATTGATGCAGTAATTTGCTAAGCTGCCTTTACAGCTGCATTTCATAGTCTATATAATATATATTTTCATCCACTTTGTTGTATCTATGTGAATGGTTAGATTGATCAACACTGATAAGAATTTTTGTTGGAACTTTCTATTGCATATTTATTTTATTTTATTTTTATTTATTTATTTATTTTATTTAATAGCCTTTTATTTACAGGTTATATGTAAGGGTAACTTTACAGCATTGATTTTTCCCCTCCTTCCCCCCACCCCCTCCCCCAGATGGCAGGATGACCAGTAGATGTTAAATATATTAAAATATAAATTAGATACACAATAAGTATACATGACCAAACCGTTATTTTGCTGTACAAAAAGAATCGGACTCTGAAATATTGTACAATTAGCCTGTGAAGGAAATCCAAAATGCAGGTGGGCAAAAATATAGGGATTGGGAATTCAATGTAATGGTTTTTAGTCATCTCAGAGTTCTTTTTCTGGGTATAGCTAGTTCAGTTCATTACTGCTCCATTAGAAATGATTTGGTTGATCTCGTTGCTGAGGATGGCCAGGTCCATCAGAACTGGTCATCATATAGTATTGTTGTTGAAGTATATAATGATCTCCTGGTCCCTGCTCATTTCACTCAGCATCAGTTCGTGTAAGTCTCTCCAGGCCTTTCTGAAATCATCCTGTTGGTCATTTCTTTCTTTCTTTTTCTTTTTTTTTTTTTTTTTTAATTTAATAGCCTTTTATTTACAGGATATATGTAAGGGTAACTTTACAGCATTGATTTTTCCCCTCCTTCCCCCCACCCCCTCCCCCAGATGGCAGGATGACCAGTAGATGTTAAATATATTAAAATATAAATTAGATACACAATAAGTATACATGACCAAACCTATTTTGCTGTACAAAAAGAATCGGACTCTGAAATATTGTACAATTAGCCTGTGAAGGAAATCCAAAATGCAGGTGGGCAAAAATATAGGGATTGGGAATTCAATGTAATGGTTTTTAGTCATCTCAGAGTTCTTTTTCTGGGCATAGCTAGTTCAGTTCATTACTGCTCCATTAGAAATGATTTGGTTGATCTCGTTGCTGAGGATGGCCAGGTCCATCAGAACTGGTCATCATATAGTATTGTTGTTGAAGTATATAATGATCTCCTGGTCCCTGCTCATTTCACTCAGCATCAGTTCGTGTAAGTCTCTCCAGGCCTTTCTGAAATCATCCTGTTGGTCATTTCTTACAGAACAGTAATATTCCATAATATTCATATACCACAATTTATTCAGCCATTCTCCAACTGATGGACATCCATTCAGTTTCCAGTTTCTAGCCACTACAAAAAGGGCTGCCACAAACATTTGTGCACATACAGGTCCCTTTCCCTTCTTTATGATCTCTTGGGATATAAGCCCAGTGGTAACACTGCTAGATCAAAGGATATGCACAGTTTGATAACTTTTTGAGCATAGTTCCAAATTATTGCATATTTATTAACCACAAGGTTAATAAACCATCTTAGGCAAACATAAGTGTCACCATTATTGATATCAGTACTTAGCAGATTTTTATATTCTGGTAGGAGATCTTGTCTGGGTCTCCAGATGTTCATTTTATTTTATTTTTTTTTACCAAACTTTAATGGAATCCTTTATTTTTTATATCCATATTTATAATCCAGTGATTATAAAGTATCCATATTTATATTCCAGTGGTTATAAAGATATGTTTCATTGTAGAAAGTTTTCTGTGCAAATGTGCATTCTTACTTCTTAGATTTTTAACAAGGTTATGATTTATTTTTTGTGTTGTCCATTTTCATATGCCTAAAACATAGTGGACACTTAATAAATGCTTATTGAATGAATTGTATAGAGATAAAAATGTAGGTATATTTATCTATTAGTTATATATATAATTTTTGATTGCCTTTGGTAGTGGTAGTTAGAGTAAATGCTTATTTTTTTTTTTTTATTTTTTGCTATTTGGAATCTACTCTGCTTGAAATGTCTTGAGGATCAATATTAGAATTCCTTAGAAATACTATTTAGTCTACAGAATAGATTTCTTTTGTATGTGGTGGCCACATAGAGTTATTCTTTCTGTATATGTTGTCTTTAGTAAATCAAGCTAGAGTCCAAATATGGTGATTGATAATAATAAATCATGTGAAAGTTATCAAAGATTTATTTTACTGGAAAAATAGTGGCTGGTTATGCATTGATAATGGGAGTCATCTGTATATAGTGGTGCATTCCTTTAATCCCTGAGATGGCTGAGGATGGCAAATCTCTTGAGTTCAGTTCTGAGTTTTAGTGGGATAAGCAGATCAAGTATCTGATTTCAATATCAATATAACAAATCTCTAGAAGCTGGGGTGATTATGGAGGTGGTCAGACTGATTAATGAGAGAAGGAGTCCTGACCAAGTTGGAAAGGGGATGGGTGGAAATGTCTTACCACTCAAGAGTCGAATTGGGCCTAGGGCCTTTGTTCAGCCCCTGTACCACCAGAAAAAGAATGAGATTCAACAAATTGACAGTTGTACATCTGTACCTTTGAGATACTAAAGAATAAGATGAAAGCACCTTGTTCCTTGAATAGAACCAGTGTATAGAAACAGAGGGAGTGGAGAATTTATGATCATCATGGGAGGAGAGAATCTTCAAGATAGAAGGGATCTGGCAGGTTATTCAGTTCAGCTCCAGATTATAATGTAAGTTCCTCGAGAATGTCTTTGACTGAGTGATGGTGAATTCACAACCATTTAATACAGGGTTTTATAGGAAAATATTGATTGAATAAAAGGTATTTATCTATAAAAGTATTTACCATCTTTACTTAGGTGATAATTAGGTATAATTAGATTAGGAATAGAGGATCCAGGTAATCCAGGAAAGTAATTTAACATTTTTCTACACTACTGGAATTCATAAAGTGTACTAGATTGGAGTTAAAAGACCTGGGCTTTGATCTAGGTTATACTAGCACTTGGTTCTACCGTTTGTTTTTCTCTCTTTGCCTATTTTTTCATCTGGAAAAAAGGGAGGGGTTAGACTTGATGATTTCTGAGTTCCCTTCCATTTCTCTCAGAAACTTCTATAAATAAAACATTCTTTGAGAAACTTTTATAAATAAACAAAACAAAAGAAAACAAAACAAAACAAAAAACCCAACTATTGAGGTGTTTTAGAGGTAGAAAGTTTCTTAGGGTAGTTAACACTTGATATTTTTGTGACTTTTAGAGGAAAAGATGCCTGATGCCTTGCTTCTTGGTTCTCACAATAGAGGCAACTTTTGGATAGAAGGCAATGGAGCTCTTGCCTAGAGAGAGGAAGAGAGACAGAACAAAGAAATTGCTGGATGAGTAAGAAAGCTAGGGGTAGGGACATGACTTCTTGCTGGGGAAGAGAAGTTTAAAGGGAAGCAGTCATAGAAAAGACTTTTCCTTCCTAAAAAAAAAAAAAAAAAATCAAAGCTACTGGCAGCTTATAGATAAGTAAACGTGGAGGGACTTTAATGTCAGCCAAGTCTTTGAAGACAAGTTAGAAAGAGCCAGGCACAAGCCCCAGGAGGGTTTTGACATAAAATTAAGTAGGTAAATGAAAAGAACCTCGACTTCCTTTTTGCAGCTGAATATAGGGATAAGAGGAATTAAAGGAAAAGTTAAGGGTTGATAAATAAGATGCAGTAACATTTCTTAGACATTTATAGTTTTTATTTTGAAAATCTTATTTGATTTGCTAATTATTTAAGTTAAGCAAATAAAAAATTAATGTCTTTAAATATGTTTCATCATATAATGTCTATATTTAGGTTATATCTTACTGCTGAGATCTTGTGACCCTGGACAGGTCACTTCACCATTTAGATAATATCTAAGATAAATTTCAGAGACGTGGTTAACCTATATCAATGAAAGGAATTTGTAATGCTGAGTTCTCTATAAGAATGAAATATGAAGCCACATTTCTTTAAGACAAAATGCCACATTCCTTTGATAATTCAATGGATAAAATTCAAGAAATGAAGTAATAGCAGAAGTCAGAAGAAAGTGGACTAATATATTCTATAAAACTTTTTTTTTTAGCATCTTATACGAAATGTGCTTTTCAGGTTAACTCTGAGTTAACTAGATAATTTAATGAACCAGAATCCCCTATTTTCCAAACATTTTGACTAATCAATATTAACTTTTGTAGTATATCCAGTGAATTATTTTAAACATTAACTTCTGTGGCATATCCAGTGAATTATTTTAAACAAATTATATTTTTCATTCTGTAACAGCTGAAACAATTTTGTTATTCTAAGTAGAATACTTCCCAACAATATACTTTGGAAGCCACTAGGTAGAGGTAACAGGCCAAAGTCTGCTTTTGAAAGATAAGTGGCAGCCAGTGGACTGAATTACTTGCTTTGTTATTAAGCAGAATTAGAGATGGAGTTTGACATCACTTTGTTGGCTTTTTCTACTATTGCTGAAATTAAATGAAGCATCATAGAATGTATAAAGTATAAGGAATCTTGGAACATAAGATTAGAGCTAGAAGACTCTTGGCAAATATATAATCCAGTCCCTTTAAAGTAGAGATATGAGACCCAACATGATTTTTTTACGGTCAGATTGAAAATTAGAGTCAAGACTAGAACCCAAGTCTCCTGATTCTAAGTTCAGAATTTTTTCTACTATATCATAATAATATATTTTGTTCTAAGGAAGATAAACTCCCTTTACTTAAAATTGGCTAATTTTAGTGTATACATGATTATGTGAGATAACATTCTAAGAAAAGTGACTAATGCTAGAGGGAATATGAAAAAGTAAGTACACTTATGCTTTGTTGGTGCACTTGTGAAATGGTCCAACCATTCTGGAGAACAATTTGGAACTGTGTCTAAAGGGCTATAAAACTTTGATCCAGCAGTATCTCTATTGGGTCTATATCCCAAAGAGATCAGAAAAAAAGGAAAAGGGCCTTTAAGTACAAAAATATTTTTAGCAGCTCTTTTTTGTGGTAGCTAAAAATTGGGAATTGAAGGAATATCCATCCATCAATTGGTAAGTGACTGAACAAAGTTGTGGTATATGATTGTGACGGAATATTATTATGTTGAAAGAATTAATGAGGGGGAGATGCTTTCATTAAAATCTAGGAAAACTTACATGAGCTGATGCAAAATGAAATGGGCAGAACTAGGAGAATATTGTATCCAATAATAACATATTATAATGATAATGAAATTTGAAAAACTTAACTACTTCGATCAGTACAGTGATCATGATAGTTCCAATTGATTCATGATGAGTAGTCACTACCATCTTTCAGGAGACAATTGATAAATTCTGGGTCCAGATTGAAGCATCTCCCCCCCTCCCATTTTCCTTATTTTTCTTGCTTTTTTTCCTCTTTCAACATGGCTATATGACTTCATATGTACAATGGCTTATTGTATTTCCTGCCTTCTCAATGGGTAGAGGAAAGAGTAGAGGGAGAGAGAGAATTTAGAATTGAAAAAAAAAAAAGACTAACATTCTCTGAGAAAAAAGTTTATTTTTTAAATAGAATAAATCTTTTCTATTTTTCTTTGAAGGTTTGTAGAATATATAATATGGTTCACACTGATACATAGATGTCTGCAACATCAGTGCTCACTGAAACGAACTGTGGTATATAATAGTTTACATTTATATAGTGGAGTAGATATGATGTAGACATCTGAGATGGTTTTTGTATCTCTAGCATTTAGTGCCTGTTACATGTTAGGAATGTAACTTGTCTTTGTTGAATAGAATTTGGTACAAAGCTTGAGGGTCTACAAAGTGTTTGTCAGCACAATTCTGTGAGTCAGTGTCAATAGTCTTATCTACATTTACAAATAAGCCACTTACAAATGTTTGAGTAATTTGTCTGTGGCCACATAGTTGGTAAATGGCAGAATTGGGATTGACATTCAATTTGTTGGATTTTGAAGATATTTGAGGAATATTAATTCCTTTGACCATAACAATATTCCAAATTTTTGTAACATTACTTCCTGATGGCTTCAGACTTTGCCTTCTCTTATCCCTTCTTCTGCACTCATCTTCCCTCCAAAATCTGGCCCCTTGTCATCCTGGGCTCCCCAGAGGCCAGTCACATAGAAACTTCTCTGTCATGAATTTCACCTCGTAGTTTGGTAATTGTAGAGTTGGAATGAGAGCCAAGTTTTTCTGAGTTCCAGTTTAGGAATCTTAGTATAAAATTTTTGATTAACTGACTGATTAATTTTCTTTCTTTTTTTAAATTTTTATTTAATAGCCTTTTATTTACAAGATATATGCATGGGTAACTTTACAGCATTAACAATTGCCAAACCTCTTGTTCCAATTTTGATTAATTTTCTTAATTTATTTGCCTTTAAGAATGACAGTTTTCTTTATCTTTCTTTCCTTCGTATACTCCCAAATTTTGGTCCTGTCTTTTCTCTTTATTTTGCCTCATATAATTCTGTAGTATTCTGAAGAAAATTGGAGATCTGTGTTTTAGTTCTAACAGTAATATCAAATCATTCTGATCTTGAAAAAATCGCCTCATTACTCTGTGCCTTGGCTAATTCATCTACAAAATGAGGGGCTTAGACTAGAAGCCTTCTGATTCCTGACAACAAAAGTGGGAATTGAGTTGATTGGTTCTTGAGGATGTTAAAAAATATCTAAGTTTTCTAACTTTATACTTTTTCTTAAATTACTTTAAATTGCCAGGTTCCTCTGAGTTGAGGACTGGTGCTCTATCCACTGAGCTACCTAGCTGCCCCTAAACTACTTAGTTATACTTGTATTTAAAAAAAATATGGAATGTTTCCCTTATAGAAAATTCCATCTTTAAGAATATTGGACCATAAGGTTATAACCCTGGGCTATGTTCTAACTATTGTTACCAATTATTATCCTGTACCTCTCTCCTCAGTCAAACTCTACAAGAAAACCATCAATAGTAATTATCTCTTCCCATTCTCTTTTTGTCTAAATCCTCTTCATTTTTTACCCTGGCCTTATCATTTAGCTGAAACTTCTCTTTCCAAAGTTATTTGTTGACTTGAACTGTGGTCAGTTGATCTTTCTGTAGCTTGTGACACTGGTCAATCAAATTCTCCTCTTTGATTCAAGATCCCTGGTGCTCATTGTATTATCTAATCAAGTCTCCTCTGTCTTATATTCTGGATCTTCACTCTCTGCTACTCTGAACAAGATGCCCCATCCCAGGATAAGCTTATCTGTTGCTATCCCCTTAGTCTCCTTCCCTACTCTGGTTAGAAGGCTGAAGGTTAGAGCACCAATCTCCTCCCAGTGTGTTCATATGTAGAGGACCAAAACAGCATAATATAATGGAAAATATATTGGTGCCAGTCACTTTAAGCATTAATTTTAGTAGTTCATTTATTCAGTCAGTCAATAAACATTTATAAAGCAACTATTATATACTAGGCAATGTATTAAGTGCTGACAATGCAAAAAGAGGAAAAAGACAGTTCCTGCCCCCTCTGATGGCTTACAGTCTAATGAGGGAGACAAGCAAACAAATATGTACAAAAAAAGCTTTACAAAGGGTAAAGAGAAAATAATTAATAGAGGGAAGGTGCTAGAATTAAGAGAGTTTGGGGAGGGTTTTCTTGTAGAAGATAAGATTTTAGTTGGGATCTGAAGGAAGTCAAGAAATCCAATGGGCTGAGAAAATATTCTCAGTCCAAAGCTGAGAGATGAAGTGTCTTGTTCATGCATAAACCAGGAAGTCAATGTCATAAGGAATATGTGCTGGAGAGTAAGGTATAAGATGCCTAGAAAGGTAGGAGGAGGCAAGGTAATGAAGGAATTTTCCCACCCAACTGGAGATTTGTATTTGATTCTGGGATGTTAAGTGGGAGGATGTAGTGATTGGATCTGATCTTTAGGAAAGTTACTTTATTGATAGAATGGATTAGAGAGAGATTTGAGGCAGGCAGACCTACCTGCAGGCTATTGTAAAAGTGTAGGTGTGAGGTGATAAGGGCTCCTAGGTGGGAGCAATGCTAAAGGAGAAAAGGAAGCATATTGGAGAGATGTTGCAAAATTCAAGTCTTCAGGCCTCTTCAGTAGGTTGGATCTGGGAAGTGAGAGCTGGTGAGGAGTTGAGAAATACACTTAGGTTGTTCACCTTAAGGACTGGGAGGATGGTGGTACCCTCTTCAGTAATAGGGATTAGGAAGGAGGGATGCAATGTTTAGGGAAAAAGATAATGAGTTCATTTTAGGATTATTGGAAATTTAGTTTGAGATATCTAAAAGAAAGGTGGAGATGTACAGATCAGCAGAGAGATTAGAGCAGCATAAAGAAGCTCAATGGAGCTCATGAGATCTTCAGGAAATATAGTAATATAGAGTGAGAAGAAGAGGTCTAAGACCCAAACCTGTGGAATACTTACAGTTAGAGGATATGGAGGAAGATGGAAGAGGATCTAGCATAGGATACTGAGGAAGAGTGTTTTGATAGGCAGAAAAACAGTGGTATCCTAAAAACCTAGACAGAAGAGAACATTAAGAAGGAAAAGAATGTCAGCAGTGTCCAAAAGTGCAAAAAGGTTGAGAAGAATGAAGACTGGGAAAAGGCTTTTTGGATTTGGTAACTAAAGTCATTGATAACTTTGGAAAGAGCAGTTTTGGTTGAATGATAAGATCTGAAGGTGGATTTTAAGGGAATTAGAAGAGAATGATAGGAAAGAAAGTAAAAACACTCATTGTAGATGGCCTTTTCAAGGAGTTTGGTTGCAAGGGCATCTGTAAAATGGATAATACTTGTTCTACCTCCCCTATGGCTTTGGTGTGAGGAACAAATAAAAAAAAGATTTTAAAGCACTTTGTAAACCATAGAGTACTCTAGAAATGTGAGGTATTTTTTATCCTTCAATTATATTTGAGTATACACCAAACTAGAAAAACCTGAAACTATAGATTTATTGATCTATATCTAGAACTAGAAGAGATTGTAGAGATTATCCAGTCTAATCCCCTAATTTGACTTTTTAGAAAATGGAGGTCTAGGGAGTTTGTGGCTAGCCCAAGATTTTAGGGACTATAAACTCCCCAGGACAAGGACTATCTTATCTAATTGCTAAATTTCCCCCATACTTGGACATTTAACAAGTATTTAGTGAATGGATGAATGAAATCCTTCCTGTCTTAAGTGTCAGTTCCAGATAGTAACTGTCTAGAAAAACGCATTTTGGAAATAGCTTTTTGCATGAAGATAAATTAGAATAAGTAATAGCAGAAATTGATAAAAAGCCTCTAAATATGTTATATTAGTATTTGTCAAGTTATCCTTTTTTTCCCTATGAGATATGTAGAAGTGACTGAAATATCTCAAATGTCTTGCTATGGTGTTGTGCTTTAAATCTAATTCACAGATTTAGAGAAAAGCTTTGTATTTAATAATAATAATATACAATATATGTAACATATAATAACAATATAATAGCTAGCATTTATATAGCGCCTACTTTATGCTAGGTACTATGCTAATGCTTTACAAATATTTCATTTGATCCTTACAACAACCCCCCCACCCCCCCACCCCAGGTAGGTGTTATTATTATGCTCACTGTAGAGATGACATTAAATAATTTGTCTGAGGCTAGCAAATATCTGAAGCCAAATTTGAACTCAGGCCTTCCTACCTCTAAGCTCAGGACTCTTTCCCCTGTGGACTGTTTGTGTCCAGTCTGTGGCAGAGCATTCCAAGCTCATATTGATCTGATCAGGCACAGTCAGACGTAATGTAATTCGACTCTTTAACAGTGATGTCATTTTGGTCCTCTTCAAGAACAAAGGTCAACAACCAACCAACCAACCAATCATCCAACTAGCTGTCTCTGTATTTGGGTACTCTAGCTAAATAACATCTATTTGAAAGAGAGAAATATAGCCAGAAATTATGAAAAGACCATTATAGTTTCAGAAGTGTCCCTGTTGATGACAGTTGTAGCCCTGTGATGGAGAATCTTAGGTATATTTTCTGAAGTAGCACTTAAACATTTTACTGTGTTTAGAGTGACCTGAGAAAATGAACTTGTTCAATACTTTGTCAGTGGCATGTTAGGAAGAAAGCTTCCTGTGAGGATCTAAGGAATCTTTGGATGGAATATGTATTCTTTGTTTTGATTTCCCTTCTTTTCATGCTTCATTAATGGAAGTGATACTAAACTGTTTTACATAAGACTGAGATATTTGTATAAACCAATAAGTGGCTGTTCAGGGCTTGCTGTTTGTACAACATTAGTTTGCAATTTAACCTGAAAGGATTGGGCTGATGATTTCTAATGTCTCTTACAGCTAATTTCCTTGGGTGTGAGAGGAAGGTGGGAAGGTGGAGATAGAGATGGGGATGCTTTTTAGTACTAAACTTGTCAATTCAGACTTCTCAAGAGGAAGTATTTATGTTCTTTCTGAAGCAGTGATATTTTAAGTCAAGATAATAGCTCAAATAATCTACTTAGCAATCCATTTCTTAGTTCATAAAATGTGTTTACATAGAATGCAAAGCAAGGACTAACATGTAGGGTCTTATTTGGCTATGGGACTACTTGCTCCAAAAATTGAATTCAAGAAATTCAGTTCAAAACACATTTAATCTCTGTTGTATGGTAATTTTTTGGATGATGTTGAAAGAGAGAAATTTTAAGACTTAGTCTCTACCCTTGTGGAGTTTGTACCACTTTCATACAGAGATATTATGAAGAAAGTACTTTATGTTTTACACAGTGTAAATTTAGATTAATAATATGTTATATGTTAGATTAATAATATATGTTATATTATATGTTATAAATATCTATAAAATATAGGAGTTAGATGACCTACAAGATATTTGCTGACTCCAACAGTTTACATATTTTATGTTGTCTCAGCATCCTTCCCACTTTTGAGTTTTACCAATTACTTTATTGATAAATGTAGGAGGAAGGATTTGAACTCAGATCTCAATTGATTTCAAATTCATCACTCTTTTAGTGCATAACACTACTTCTTATGCACGGCACCTAATTTTTTTAGTCTTTTTTTTGGGGGGGGGTTAGGGAATATCTTTTTATCTTCGCATAAATTGGATTTAAATGAGGCAGAGTTGCATGAAGTTTTTAGCTTTACTCAGTCTTCTCAGTTCAGTGGCAGGACAGAGTCAAGATGACAAGCGATGACTCAGGATACAATGAGTGACTTTGGGGGCCTTAACGTCTAAGCACTCCACAGTGCTTGGCTTTAGTTGCCTTTGTGGCTTTTGGAACAAATTGTTCTCCTCTGACCATTCCAGAGAAAGCCTGGGGTAGGTACCTCCCAACTCACTGAAGGTTTGAAACCCCTTGGTTGCCTTCTATATGGTAGCCCATCTGGGTCGTGGCTGCTGTGCTGGCCACAGCTTCTTGGAGCCACAGGTAAGAGTTAAATGGATTATACTACCTTTCATGCATGGTGCCATTAAAAAAAAATGTATTGATACAATGGAAGTATTAAATTATAATAAAAATTATAAAATATAAAAAATATATTAATAAATTATAAAAATAATTGTAAAAATTATGAATTAACTTCTACAATTGTGAACTCTTAGAAATACAATTCCATTTTTCTCTTTGAAGCACAGTTGCTTCAAGCTTAATAGATGCTTAATAAAGATTTTTGAAAGATATATTAAGTGAAAGCCCTATTTTAGATTGGAATTAAATGCTGAATTTCTAATTAGGTTCCCCAGATAATCTATTTTATGAATAAAATTACTTGTCTTAAGTGATCTTTGAAACATTGACTTCTTGTAAGCTTCTGGGCCTTGGATTCATACTTCATGACTCTGAAGTCTCTTGAAGAATTGGAACTAAGATGTAATGATTAATATTCCTTAAACAAATAGCATGTTGGAAATGAGTCGTGGAATTAGATACTCCTTCAAAACTTCTTCATGAAATTCTTACCTTGATATTTTATCTGAGATCACTTTATGATCTCCAGGTTTTCATATATTAGGAATCCATAAGAACCTAACAACCTAAGTCTTCAATATACACACTTCACAAGGGAAGCATTGTAGCATGAAAACCAGCATTAGCTTTGGATCTGGTCCTGGTTTGCCACTAATGAGCTGTGTGGCCTTGACTCTTAGTTTCTTCTGTCAAATGATACTAGAAGTTAGTTTTTTACTCTTGTATTTTTACTTTCTTGAAACTAATTCACTTCTCAGTTTTTTATTGGAACCTTTCTTATATTACTAACTTGATTACAATCTTTCATTCTTGTGGGCTGGGGGTAGTATATGCCTTTAATCCCCACTATCCAGGAGGAAGCTGGTGGATATCTTGAATTCTGAACTGTAGTAGGCTAAACTATTTGGGTGTCTACACTAAGTCTCGTACCATTGTATGAGTTGGGAGACCACCAGGCTGTCTGAGGATAGAGAAATTGACTCAAGTTGGAAGCAGAGCAGGTCAAAATCTATATTCTATCTCTTTCATCTTGCTTGTCTGACACCCATTACCTTCTAAAAGAAAAAAAATAAAGTTCTTGTAACAAATAGGCATAGTCAAACAAAAGAAATTTAACCAATGGCCAAATTAAAAAAAAAAAATCTGAATTTGCACTTTGAGTCCTTCACCTCTCTTTTAGGAGGTTTGAAATATGTTTCATTATGGGTCCTTTGGAATCATAGTTAGCCATTATGTTGATCAGAGTTCCTAAGTTTTTCAGAGTTGTTTATCTTTAAAGTATTATTAATCTATTAATCATTCTTCCAATATTGCTCACTTCACTCTGCATCATTTCATAGTGAGCTTCCCAACTTTTTCTGAAACTGTCCCTTTCCTAATTTCTTATAGTACAGTTATATTCCACTATGTTCATAATTTGTTCAACCATTCCTCAGTAAAAGGATACCCTTTTAGTTTACAGTTCTTTGCCACCACAAAAAGCAGCCACTGTAAATATTTTTGTAAATATGGATCATTTTCCTCTTTCTTTGATCCCTTTGGAGTATATAGGCCACATATTGGCATTTCTGGACCAAAGATTATGTGCAGTAAAGTAATTTTTGAGGCACAGTTCTAAATTGTTTCTAGAAAGGTTATTCCAATTCTTAACTCTACCAACTGTGTACTGATCTGCCTGTTTTTCTGAAACTCCAATACTTGTTATTTCCTTTTCAAATTTTTTTTTTTTTTTGCTAATTGATATGGAATAAAGTATAATCTCAGAGTGGTTTTAATTTGCATTTATCTAATTATTAATTTGGAGCATTTTTTTAAATGGCTGTAGATAGCTTGAATTTCTTCTCCTGAGAAGTACCTATTTATAAATTTTGGTCATTTAGCATTTGGAGAATTTAATCAGTTCTTGGGTAAGAGACCTTTATAAAGGAGAAACTTGTTGCAAAGATTTCCTTTTTCCCCCCAATTACCTACTTGTTTCGCTTTTAATTTTGAGTGTGTTTGTTTTATTTAGGCAAACCTTTTAAAATTTTATATAATCAAAATGATCCATTTTTATCTTTTGTGATCCTCTCCATTCCTTGTTTGGTTATGAACTCATCTCCTATTTATATCTGTAAAAGGTAATTTCTTCCTTACTCTTCTGATTAGTATATGATGTCATCTAGGTCATGTATTTCTTTAGAACTTTTCTTGGTATAAAGTGCGAAATGTTTATCTATACCTGGGTTCTTCCAGATGGCATTCCATTTTCCTTAGCAGTTTTTGTTAAATGAATTTTTATGCTAGTAGTTTGAATCTTTGAGTTTATTGAACACCGGGCTACTATGTTTTTTTGCTTCAGTTTGCTTTAAACCAAAACTTCTATTGATCAGTTTATTTTTAACCAATACTAAATTATTTTAATGCCTACTATTTTATTGTGTAATTGAGATCTGGTATTGCTAAGTTCAGTTTTTTCTCACTTTTTCCATTATTTCTAATGAAATTTTTGATGTTTGTTCATCTGGATGAGTTTTGCAATTCTTTCTTTCTTGATTTACAAAATAATCCTTTCGCAGCTTGACTGATATGTTACTGAGTAAGTAAATTAATTTAAGTATTGTCATTTTTATTATATTGACTTGGCCTTCCAGTGACAGTTATTGTTTCTCTATTTAGGACTATCTTTGTTTCTTTGGAGAATATTTTGTAGTTGTATTCACATAGTTCCTATTTGTGTTTTGGCAGGTAGCTTCCCAAATACACAAATAACTGTGTAGTTATTTTAATTGAAAATTCTCTTTCCATGTCTCCCTCCTAGGTTTTAATTATGATATATAGGAACTCTTGATTTCTGTGAATTTATCCTATGTGCTGCAACTTTATTGAATTTATTGTTGAAAGCTGATTTTTTTTGGTTGTTGTTGTTGGGACTCTGTTGGGTTCTGTAGGCAGTCAGTTCATAAATATTAATTAAGTGCCTACTCTGTGCTAGGTACTTGCTAGATGTTGAGGATATAAAGATAAAAGGTAGGCTCTGCTTTCAGGGAGCTCACATTCAATAGGAGAGATAGCAGATAAACAACTAAATTGGAAATAATCAAAAAAGGGAAGGTCTAGAATTCAAGGGGATTGAGAAACATTCCCTGTAGAAGGTGGCATTTTTATCTGAGACTTCGGGGAAGTCTGAATATGTAAATTTGAGAACCTTCAGCATAGAGATAACTGAATTCATAAGCAGTCTTAATAAGTCTTTTTCACTGCTATAGTCATTACTTTCATTAAGACCCTTATTCTTACTTGTTTTATTTTTCCATCACCCTAATTTCTCTGACACCAGTCTTTGTCCAGTGCAAATTTTCTTTCATGTGCTCTGTTTATAGCCATTTTTTTTCCTGAGGCAATTGATATTAAGTGATCTGCCCAGAGTCACACAGCTAGGAAGTGTTAAGTACCTGAGGCCAGACTCAGGTCCTCCTAACTTCAGGCCTAGTGCTCTCTCCACTGAACCACCTAGCTGCCCCTGTTTATAACTTTCTGAAAGCATAAATCTGAACATAAACATTCCTCTGCTCCAAAATCATTCATGATTTTCTTCTGCCTGATGAATAAAAGACCTTTTCTAATATAGTTCTTGTCTTCTTTTCTAGCCTTAATTCATAATTTTTCTTACCATTCATTTTGTATCCTGGACATCATTATTCCTATGATTTCATATTAGTTGAGTCCCTATATATAGTCATGAAGTTGTATGCTGTTTCCACCTGTTCTTGTGACTTCTATTGTATAGAATTCCTAATGATAAAGCTCTCTTCAATGCAAATGAACAGCATTTTTATATCTTTTAGTTTTGGACAGCTGTCTGGAGTTAAGTCATTTTCTCAGGGTTTCACCAAGATCCTATCTATGATTCCATCTTGTCTTTTCAGTGTAGCTTTAAGGTCAGCTCTCTATTCATTGTAGCATACTGCTTCTTTATGACATATAGGGAAGTAAAAATCACCATCACATGAAAATATACACTAATAAACTCACCACTTTTAAAATTGGACTTTGTTCAAAAGTGTCCTTGCTTAATACTATTTTGTATCCCCACCTGGTCTTTGTAGGTCATTTCTCCTGCTGACCATTAAAAAGATACTTCAAAAGAGAGGGCCTTAGAAAATTGTTGAAGCCTTCAAATATATTTGTAACAATAAAACTCTTTATTATTATATTATACAAGTAAGACATGGACTGAAGGATGTTTTTAATTATATGTTCATGAAATTTTAAAATAAAATTATAACCTCCAAGCCAAACAATACTTCATGCATTTTTATAAGAATTAATGTTTATGTTTAACATATATTGGATTACTTGCTGTCTAGGGGTAGGGATGAGGGGAAGGGAGGGAGAAAAAATTTAGAACACAAGGTTTTGCAAGGGTGAATGTTGAAAACTATCTTTGCATCTATTTTGAAAATAAAAAGCTATTATTTTAAAAAAAGGTTTAATGTTTATTTTAAAAGTTAGAAGATGAAATTATCTATATTTTGTTAAATATAAATATATAAACTTACTTATATTTTATTTCAAAGTCATACTCATTCATTATTTACAATGAAATGAACCCTCTAATAGTATTTACTTTGTAAATACACTATAATATAGAGAGCTCATATAAAATGCTTATTTTCCTTTAAGAACAAAAGACATATATGAAGAATCACAAAAAATAAGATCCTTGTCATGTGTATTACTATATTAGCAATGAGTTGATTTTGCCTCATGTCAAATTTAAAAAATTTTTCTTACACCTACATTCTAAACTTTGGCCTTTCTTTTCTGCTAATAGGATCTATATTTTTGGTATGTTTATAAGTTGTACATTTTGAAAGATAACTTTTATAACATGAGTAATACCTTTCATTAATTAATTAATGATTGTATCTTTCTGCATGTCAGCTTTCAGAAGAAGAGAAAATCCAGCGTTACAGCATTCTTTCTGAGCTCTATGAGCTAATTGGTTTCCATCGCAAATCTGCCTTCTTCAAGCGAGTAGCCGCCATGCAGTGTGTGGCCCCTAGTATTGCTGAGCCTGGATGGAGGGCTTGCTACAAACTGCTTTTGGAGACTCTTCCTGGCTATAGTTTGTCATTGGATCCTAAGGACTTCAACAAAGGTAAGTTCCAATCCTGTTGGAATAAAAGATATTAATTAAGCAATTGCTAAGAATGTATCTTTATTTTTTATTCATATCCAGGTTCTTTGAAACTTAAATATGAAACTGTGATTACTGGCTTTTTTTGTTTGTTTGTTTAGTTTAATTTTGTTTTTTTAAAGTGTCAACAAAAAATCAGCAAACATTTATTAAACACTTCCTGCAGTAGGCACTCTGCTAAGTTCCGGAAATACAAAGAAAAGCAAAAAACAGTTTCAAATTTCAAGGAACTCACAGCTGAATAGGGGAGACAACTTGAACAACTACAACATGCAAGAAATATGCAGAGTAAAGTGGAAGTAGTCTCAGAGAGAAAGCACTAGCAGTGAGAAGACATCTCATATGTATGTGTTTCTCTTTTTCCTTGCAAACATATAGCTTTAAGAGTACACCCTTTTTCAGAGACGATCTATATCACTTCTCTATCTAAATATACTATATTTAGGGTGCGGTAAAAACCTGAAGAAAGTTTTAAGCTGTGGGATACAAAGCTAATTAATAATTAAGTTTAACATTGCACTAAGCTTTTGGGAATATTCTGTGTAATATGTATTTGTGCATATGCTTTCATACATACAATTAGATGTGTGTTTATCTTTATCTCAATGAATACACAAGATAGGGACTGGATTAAAGATTTCATTGGTACAGGGGAAATCTTAAACTGTGGGTTGCAACCCCAAATAGGATCACATAATTAAATGTGGGGGTCATGGAAAATTTGGCAAAAGTAAAAGGTATCATATATTCCACTATGATTTAATTCTTCATGCAAAATTAAACACATTTATTTATCATTAGTATGCAAATTTGTTTTCATCTTTAATAAATGGTAAAGTTATATATGTATCAAAAGATTGTTTTAAAATAAATTTCTTTATTTTTATATTGGTAAATGTTTGATTTGTATATCTTTTTAATATACCTATATGTCTGGGATCGCATAAACATTTCCCAGACAAAAAGGGGTTGAAAATAGAAAAAATTTAACAAGCCCTGTCTTAATGTAAATAGGGACCTTCTCTGAAAAAGTTTCAGACATTATTCTTTTCTCAAAAACTTCCCAACTACATTGATTGCTGGTTCTTTGACTTAAGTTTTGAGTTACATGGGAATACCAGTTTATTTTGAAAACTAAATTTTCTATTCAAATATTCTCACTTTTTAAAATGAGACTAAAAGCCATCTTTAATTACTAATCTTGATTAGGCAGCTTGGTAGTGCCATGGATAACAGTGGATTTGGAGTTAGCATGAGCTGAAAAATTCCTACCTCAGACTCTTACTATCTTTGTGCTACTGGAACGGTCATTTAAAATCTCTCTGCTTCAATTTGCTTATCTGTAAAATGTCGGTAGTAATATCACCTACTTTACAGGATCAGATGAAGTAATACATGTAAAACACTTTGCAAACCTTAAAACACTATAAAAAATTTAGCTATTATCATTATTATTAAATTAATATTATTATTATTATTGTTAAAATCGGGGCAAAGGGATCAGAACCCCTGAGTGCTCTTTCCAGGTGTATAGATTAGTGATAAAATAATTATCACTAATATTTGTACCATTTCTCATTTTATAAAATATTTTCATATCCCTGATCTCTTATTTTCTGTGGCATTTAGGTAGCACTTATCTCATTTTTCAAAGTGAGAAAATAATTTCACAGAAGTGATTGAAGAAACCTAAATCTGGTAATATAAGATTTAAAATGCATTTAAAATGTTTGATCTTACTTATGTTGCTTTGAACATATTAGGTATTAAGTAAATGTTTAATAATATTTGTAGTGATATGGACATTTTTATTTTCTAAAGTCAAAGCATGGTAAAGTGCTTTCCTTGACTGCTGTAACCACTTAATAAATGTTTGTTAAATTGAATTATGTCTTTTCATAAAATAAGAATGTAGGAGCTGAAAGAGATCTTAGAACTACTTCCAAGCTGAAACCAAAGCTTTTATTCCTTGGTCCAGTCATGTCTTGGGCTCTGCATTAATAAGGAAAAACTTTTTATCTTTTCAGCCTCTGCTTAGAGGATGACCCCTCAAAGTGAAGGGATATTTTTTTTTTTCCTCTATCTTACAATAGGGAAAAGCTTATATTGAAATGTGAAAATGACTAGTTATTTTGGTGCAAAAGAAAAATAACCATCAAGCTAGATACTTAGCATCACATAGTGGAAAAGTCAGATTATGCATTTTCTTTTAAATTCTTTGCTATTGTAATTGACTATATCAGTAACCAAATTAAAAAAAAATATGATTATCTCAGTAGATGCAGAAGAAGCATTTGATAAATCCAATATCCATTCCCATTAAAAACACTAGAGAGTATAGGAATAAATGAACTTTTCTTAAAATAGTCAGTAGCATCTATTTAAAACCATCAGTAAGCATTATATGTAATGGGGTTAAACTGGAACCATTTCCAGTAAGATCAGAAGGGAAACAATGTTGTCCACTATCACCATTACTATTCAATATTGTATTAGAAATGCTAGCTTTGGCAATAAGAGAAGAAAAAGAGATTAAAGTAATTAGAGTAGGTAATGAGGAAACCAAATTATCACTTTTTGCAGATGATATGATGGTATACTTAGAGAACCTAGAGAATCAACTAAAAGATTATTAGAAATAATCTACAACTTTAGCAAAGTTGCAGGATACAAAATAAATCCCCACGTAAATCATCAGCATTTTTATATATCACTAACAAAGTCCAACAGCAAGAGATACAAAGAGAAATTCCATTTAAAATAACTATCAATAGTATAAAATATTTGAGAATCTATCTGCCAAGAGAAAATCAGGAACCATATAGTTCCTTTGCAAAAGTATAAAACACTTTCCACATAAATAAAGTCAGATCTAAACAATTGGAAAAATATCAAGTGTTCTTGGATAGGTCTAGTGAATATAATAAAGACAACAATACTACCTAAATTTATCTATTTATTTAGTGCTATACTAATCAGACTTCCAAGAGACTATTTTACTGACCTAGGAAAAATAGCAACAAAATTCATCTGGAAGTCAAAAGGTCAAGAATTTCAAGGGAATTAATGAAAAAAAATGCAAATGAAGGTGGCCTAGTTGTACGAGATCTAAAATTATATTATAAAGCAGCAGTCATCAAAAGCATTTGGCATTGCCTAAGAAATAGAGAAGTTAATCAGTGAAATAGGTTTGGTTCACAGGACAAAATAGTCAATGACTATAGTAATCTAGTGTTTGACAAACCCAAAGACCCCAGCTTTGGCATAAGAATTCACTATTTGACAAAAACTGCTGGGAAAATTGGAAACTAATATGGCAGAAACTAGGCATTGACCCACACCTAACACCATATACCAAGATAAAGTCAAAATGGGTTCATGATCTAAATATAAAGAGTGATATTATAAACAAATTAAAAGAACATAGGATAGTTTACCTCTCAGATCTGTGGAGGAGGAAGGAATTTGTGACCAAAGAAGAACTAGAGATCATCACTGATCACAAAATTGATAATTTTGATTATATTAAATTTAAAAAATTTTGTACAAAAAAACTAATGTAGACAAGATTAGAAGGGAAGCAATAAACTGGGAAAACATTTTTACCTCAAAGGTTCTGATGAAGGCCTCATTTCCAAAATATATAGATAATTGACTCAAATTTATAAGAACTCAAGCCATTCTCCAATTGATAAATGGTCAAAGGATATGAACAGACAATTTTCAGATGAAGAAATTGAAACTATTTCTAGTCATATGAAAAGGTGCTCTAAATCACTATTGATCAGAGAAATCCAAATTGACAACTCTGAGGTACCACTACACACCTCTCACATTGGCTAAAATGACAGGAAAAGGTAATGATAAATGCTGGAGGGGATGTGGGAAAACTAGGACACTGATGCACACTATTGGTGGAATTGTAAATGGATCCAGCCATTCTGGAGAGCAATCTGGAATTATGCCCCCAAAGTTATCAAACTGTGCATACCCTTTGATCCAGCAGAGTTACTACTGGGCTTATATCACAAAGAGATCTTAAAGGAGGGAAAGGGACCCACATGTGCAAAAATATTTGTTGCAGCTCTTTTTGTAATGGCAAGAAACTGGAAACTGAATGGATGCTTATAAATTGGAGAATGGCTGAATTAATTGTGGTATTTGAATGTTCTGGAATATTATTGTTCTGTAAGAAACGATAAACAGTATGATTTCAGAAAGGTCTGGAGAGACTTATATGAACTGATGCTGAGTGAAATGAGCAGAACTAGGAGATCATTATACATCATGGTAACGACTATACGATGATCAATTCTGATGGATGTGGCTCTCTTCAACAATGCCAATTGTTCAGTGATGAAGAAAGCCATCTACACAAGAGAGAGGACCATGGGAATTGCGCGTGGTTCATAACATAGCATTTTCACTCTTTTTGTTGTTGTTTGCTTGCATTTTGTTTTGCTTCTCTCTCTCTTTTTCTCTCTCTTTCTCTCTCTCTCTCTTTTTCTCTCTCTCTCCTCTCTCTCTCTCTCTTCTCTCTCTCTCTCTCTTTCTTCCCTCTGTCCTCTCTCTCTGTCTTTCTCTCCTTCCCTTCCCTCTCCTCTCCTTTTCTCTCTCTTTTTTTTTTTCCCCCCCCCCCCTTTTTTTCCTTTTTTCCTTTTCCTCTCTTTTTCTCTTTTTTTTTAAGGGGATTTGATTTTTTAGTAATTGTGAAATTATTAATTTTTAAAAACTATATTTAAATAATTTTATTAATTGGGAGGGGGGAAAAAATTTTTAAATTTTGAAAACAAATTTAAAAATTTCATTAAATTTTGAAAAATAAAATTAATAAAATAAATAAACAAAAAATAATTGGGTTTGGATCATTTTAAAAAATAGTTTAAAAACAAAAATTTCTCCCAAATAACCCATTTGTAAAATGGTTAAAATGCTTTTTTCAACAAAATTTGGCTTGACTTTTCATTTATTGATGAAAATGGGTAAACTGGGCCTTATTTAACGGATTTTAAAACTCTTGTTAAGTATTCTTTTCTCCACTTTCTTTGCCTGAATTGTTTAAATTGGGAATGAAATTTATTTTTTTAGCTCCAAATTCCCCTTAAATTTAAAAGTTTTCAATTGGGAAAATTTTTTGATTTTTTTAACTACCCGGTTTAAAAAGATTGGTTATTTAGGGGCAATTATTTATCTTATTAAAAAAAATTTCTTTTTCTTAGGAAAAATAAAAAATTTTAAATTCTGGTTTTTGGAAAAATTTATTAATTTAATTTTTTCTTGGAAAATATATCCTAACTAAATCTTTATAATTTATCTGGATCCATTTTTAAAATCTTTGACATTTTAAATTTAGTACTAGTTGAATAGTCATTTTTCATCTGCTTCTCTAGGGCAGGAGAAATTATTTTGTTCCACATTGGTCTTTTCTTCCTCTTTGTCTCTAAATTAACATCATATAATATTCTCACTACTAGTCTCTTAATATATAATAAAATATTTATTGTGTGGATTTAAAATTTTTTTTTCCCTGAGGCAATTGGGGTTAAGTGACTTGCCCAGGGTAATACAGCTAGGAAGTGTCTCAAATATGAGACCTAATTTGAACTTAGGTTCTCCTGACTTCAGGGCTGGTGCTCTATCCACTGTGCCACTGAGCTGCCCCAATGTTAATTAAAAAATATTTACAAGTGGAAAATTAAACATTTTTAGCATCTTTACTTTTTCCTTTGATAACAGTAGTTACAGACATTTCTCCTACCAGGTAATTTGCTTTGTGTTGCTCATGTTTTGGGAGGGATGAGATATGTTAAAGAAATGTATAAATAAATAGTTTTTAAATACAGTAAAACACACTGTAGTTTCTTTAGATATTGGATTCTGGTAACTACTTCCTGATAAAGGACATTTATTTGAATGACTGGTAATGCTTCAGAAGCAACTCTACTTGTCATTAAGGTTTTTGACTATGATTTTTCAAGTGGTGATTTTGATGAAGACTTTCATCATACTTAAATAGGAAATGTTGAATTTTGACATATAAAACTATTTGAGGATGTTTGATGTGGGGCCTTTAAAAAGCCCCCAAACCAAAATTTAAAGCTATTGGGGGCTACTTGTTCCCATCTGAAGCTTTTGAAGCATCTTCCAACAGGATCCTTGGGCTATGATGGCAGGGTAGGAAGGAAGCAGCAGAATTATTCTTGGTTCTTCAAAGGCTCTGTTGTGAGCCACTGGCTTTGGGTTGAATTTCATGATCAGTTTCACATCTTGGTCTGGATTCATGATATAGAAATAAATTATATTGGCCAAGTGCTAGCCAAGTCAAGCTTCTTGTACTCTTCTGGCGAGATTTTTAATCATGTATAATATACTTTGTAGCTGTTTGCTTAGAGGTGTTAAGTCTAGTGTTTTGAAATATAGTAACTTCAGCAGGCTGAACCCAGGTTGGTCACTATTATCCAGTTCATTGAGATGTCATTTATGGGCAGGCACCGCAAGTAGTCACTTCCCATTAGGGACTTTCTGGGTTTGAAAGTAGGTTTTTGAAGTAACAGGGCAAGTTGGACACTGATCCTTGGTGCACCTAAATCCTGGAAGTATTCCTTAACCTCCCTGTTGCCATCTAAGTGGCTGACAATCAACTGACCTTGTGTTAGTTTCTTCACATTTTCTGGTCTATTGTAGATCACATGACTCAAGCCTTGGAATTTGGATAGATCTTCCAGAAGTTTACCTTTCTTAATCTCCTGTTTCTGATCAAAAATTTTCCCTTACATGGTCAGTGAAAGATGGATAGCCTTCTTCCAAATTTAAGGAACTTGTCCAAGGCCTCACAGTTAGTAAATGTCAGATATTTGAAGCTAGATTTGAACTTGGGCCATCCTGTTCTATTCGTTGTTCCACCTTATGGAGGGCCAGAACTCCTAAAGGGTGTACTTCAGTTTAGGTCAGCATGGTGCTTATAGCTAAGTACCTATTCAGTGTGACATAATGGTTCTCTATGGGGATGTAATGGTTTTGTGTGCTCAGTATGTTGTAGTGATGCAATTGTACTGAAGTATTTAAGAACAACTGGGAATGTTCTCTCAGCCACAGCCACAAGAGAAGATGCCAGATTCTAGACTCCATCTTTGACCAGCCATGTGGCCCTCCTGCCTCCTTCACTCCTCCACTAAGACTAAGGACTCAGTCTAATCCCGACGTCCTCCAGAGAACTAGCCCTGGACATTATAAATCACACCACCTAGTGCCCTATGCCTCTACTAGTTTTTCATCAGTTCTGAAGAGTCAATGAATAGGATAAGGAACTCAGGTTAGAAAAGTCCCTTCCTCCAGCATCTTGACAAAAAAGGCATCCACTCTGGCTACCCTTCCTTTCCAGATTTCTTGACCATTATTCTCTTTCATACACTATTTGGCTCTAGCCAAACCAGCCAGCTTGCTGGTCTGCAAAAGTAATCTCACAACTACGATCAGGATTTTGAAAGTGAGAGAAGGAAGAAAGGATTAAGCATTTATTAAGCACTTACTGTGCTCATTGTTAGGCACTGAGCAAAACTCCTTACAAATATTATCTCACTTGACCCTTTTAACAGCCCTATGAAGTGGATGTAAAATTCCTATTTCACAGAAGAGGAAATTGAAAAGGAAAGAGAAAAGTGAAGGGAACTGCCCAGGATCACACATATAATAAATGGCAGAACTGAGATTTGACCCTTGATCTTCTGATTTCAGTTCCAGGGCTTTTCCTACTCTGTTGTGCTCTCTCCCACATTTCCTTCTTATTGGATTTTGTTTCAATGTGTATTTTCAGGATTTCATTTCTTCTCTCTCTTGAGCTGATTTTTCCTTTAGAATTTTAGATCATAGGATTCCATCTGTCTTTTTGGATCTCTTAAATCTTTTCCCATAGAATCAGTGGTATCTATCAGATTCTAACTAATATTCTTTTTCTTTACCTAAACCTTCTCCACAGTATTTTCCATTCCACTGAATTTCTACATGAGTAGATTTCCTTAGTATATATTGCTGCTGTTATAATAATAGTGGTAATAATAATAATAATAATACTTGGCATACACAGAGCATGTAGCTTTGCAAGTTGCTTTACAATTTCTCATTTCATTCTCACAACAAGAGAGAACTATTATTATCCCCATTTTACAATTGAGAAAACTGAGGCAGGCAACATTTTTAAGTGACTTGTCTTTTTATTTATCTGATTCATTTAAATAAAATATAACTATTCACAGCCATATCCCAATTATGGATCCACTCTTACTAAGTCTCAGTCTAACAATAATATTCAAATGCTCCAAAAGTTCTGTAATCTCATTGATATGGGGCACTTCTTGTAACTCCTATATACCTGTTCATCTTTTGTAACCTTTGTCCATGACTTCTCACAAAGGTACCATAGGAAGTTCATCCAAAATGCTGGGAAGCTTCCTTATGTTTTTAAAATATTATGTGAGTATCATTGGAACATAGAGACTGTCAATTTGCTATTTCTCATTTTTACTACATGACTAGCAGATATGTTTTTCTACTCATGCATTTTAGCTTCATTTCTGAATAATTTCTTATTTATATTGTATTTTAGCTTGCTCATAACCACCATGTACTTCTTCATTACTCTTTTGGTGACCATCAGCTTTCCCTTTTAGGAAATTGTATTATTTCATGACTTATTTAGTGTTACAAAGATGGAACTTTGTTTTAGGGTGTCATTACAACAGCTGTATGATTTTTTTTTTTAATACAATCTTATCCATTTTCCTTCTCTTCAATTCTGGGCCCGGCTTATTGACCATTTGCAGTATTTTTCTAAGTCCATAGTCATTATGTAGTCTGAATAGGAGCTTCAGGGCGGGGGGTCACCTCAATATTTCTAAGGAATTCCCTCTTCAGTTTTACTCTTCTGAACTTCTACATAATAGTGATAAGTACCTTGGACAAGCATAGGTTCCCATGTTTTTTGTTTTTGTTTTTGTTTTTTTGCTTTTTTGCTTCTTTTGATATTAATATTATCAGAGGGTCTTTGAAAAAAGCTATCTTATTACATCTTTCAAGAATCTTGTATGATTATTAAAATATGCATGGGCAAAACATTGTTGAAAAATTGCCTCAGTTGTTTCTGCTCACTTCCCCCATTTCTTTGTATTTCTTTTTAATATGTTTTTGTTTACTTATCTATATGACTTTTATTGTTTTCAGCACTAGATTATAGCAGTTTGAGGATATTTACTGCCTAACTCACAAATAGTACCTAGCACATAGGTGCTAATAAATGTATATTAATTAATTGAAATCTTTCTTGTAACAAATTAGAACAGTCAAGCAACATTGACACCTTGGTGACTTAAATTTGAACTTTCTATTTAATAACAGCCTGTAAATTTTATCAATCAATACTTTGTTCCATGTTTACAGGGAACTTCTGGATAATGTAAAACATTTTTATCTTCATATTGTATTCAGGCTTTTACATTTATATATTTTTAAATTATTCTTATCTCTCTGCATCCTGTTTTCAATGCTGGTTACTTTGGGTTATGTAGTACTTTTGTATATTTATAATATTTTGTATATGTATTTATATATATATATTCTATACATAGTATATTTTGTATATTTAGTATTTTGATTTTTGTTAACATTTTTCTACTTTTGTGTTTTTGAAGTCAAAATATGTCATTCTTTTTTTGTGTCTATTTTGTAGTGATTCTGTCATGTTTCTAATTATTTTTTATTGATTTCTTATTTAAGAACTTTTATTTCTGCATTAATTTCCATTCTGTTTTCTTTTTAAAATTCTGCTTTCATCCATCCTAGAGTTTTTTATTACTTTTATTCCTTTTTGGGTGGGGGTTCCACAGAATTGATTAATCAATTTGGAGGAGCAACTGTTAGGAGGTAGTAAGGTATTCATCTTTTGTCAGTGGCTTGAGCCAATTAAGTCTCAAGGATATTTTCATTACTATTATAGGGAAAATGAGTTTATCCTGTGTAACAGAGACCTTAATGGATGTTGCTTAAGTAGGTTTATTAGAGTTGGTCATGATGAGTATGCATCAGGGAAGCAATTAAGGGAAACTGTCTTCACAGAGTCCTTTGTTGTTGTTTTTTTTCAGAAAGCATTTTATTATATAGAAATGTTTCTTAATGTTTCTTATTCTTGCTCTAATTTTCGTTAACACACATTGGATAATTTGTTTATTGAGATAGTAGGATTGGGAATCACAATCTAAGAAGTAATTGTAGTCCAATTTTGCCTGAAATCCTAGCTGATTTTTTTTTTTTTTTTTTTAGCAAGAAAACTCCAAGAGATGTCTCAATAATTGAAGTTCTTTCCTTGCTCCCCCTAATCATTGGCATACGATGCCTTACCCCTAGCCTTGATGCTTTTCTTGAATTTAACACCTTTTTTCCTTCCTATCTAGCTGGTATATGATTTACTCTGGTGACACCATTGCCTTATTTCTTCTTGTAATGATCTTTATCCAGATACTTTTGTGTTTTAGATTTCAGCTTCCTGAATTTCCTTCCGTGAATTTATCTTTTTGATGTAGAATGTGACTTCTCCTCATTGATTTATCTTGTCACTTTGGAATAAGTCTTATTCATCCAGAATCATATTTCAGTCATGAGTTTCATCCCACTGACTTTCAGTAATACTTAGAAGGTCAAATTTGTCCCCTTGCATTTGGCTTGTTACTTTTATTTTGTGATTTTGGTCTAGATCTCAGTGTTTATGAATTTTATTGCTTGCACTTTCCTTGGAGTTTGTTTGCTATGGATTTTGGTCTTATTTAATGGTATCCTACTTCCCACAATGTGGCTAGACCCTTTGGCAAGGGTGCAGGATGTCCTGCTGGCTGTATAAAGCCTGTGAAGTCATTTGCACAATTGATGATGAGTTGTAAGCTCAAGTATAACAATCTCTCACTGCTTGAGTTCTATAAGTTGATAGTTTTGTATGGCCCTAGAATGAAATTATAAATATCCAAATGACCCTTGGCAGAAAAAAAGTTCCCCACTTCTGCCTTGTGGAATCTAGTTTGCTGTATATATGTAGGCATCTCCCCTCCCTCACCTGCCCTGAATCTCTGGCAATGTTTGCTTTTAATCTTTAAATCTTTTTTTTTTTTTAATTTAATTGTTTTGGGCTTTAAGCACATGGTGTTCTTTCCAACCCTTGTTTAGCTTCACTCTATCCTTGACTAGAAGCCAGTCATGTTTAAGCTGTGCTAGGGGTTTAATAAATATTTGTTGAATTGTTGGTGAGTTATTTACTTCAAGAATGTAGGCAGAAGAAAAAAGAGTAGTTCTGTATTTCCAAAGCTTCTGACTTAGAAAGATTCTCTAGAGATACATGTCTTAGCAGGAAAGGAAAGAAGCTATGAGAAACACTTCTGAATTTCCAGAATGTTTTTATACACATTCTCCTTTTATCCTCATGATACAGACCTGTGAGGCAGATAATGTGACTGATATTGGTGAAATTTTTATAGATGAGATAACTGAGACTTCATTTAAGTGGCTTGCTAAAGGTCACACAACTAGCAAATGGTTGGGAAGGGACTTGAGCTCGATATCTTCTGTGCTTTATTTTGTCTTTTTTTCCCAAAACAAATCTTAGAGTTTATATCTTGTGCCATATTCTTTGTTTATTCTGGGTATCTTTCCCCTCCACAAAATCTTCCTTGTAACAAGAAAAACTCTTTTTAAAAATTTCAGTAGCATTTTAATTTTCCAAATACATGTGAGGATAGTTTTCAACATTCATTTTTGTAAGACTTTGTGTTCCAAATTTTTCTCCCTCCCTACTTTACTTTCTCCCTCCCCAAGATAGCAAGTAATCTCGTATAGATTACTTGCTATTCAGAGAAAAACTCTTAAGAGAAAAAGCAGACTGACCAAGTCTGATGGTATAGAGCAAATTTCCCATTTCTTTACTGAAAGCAAGAAGGTTTGTTTCCTCATCTTGTCTTCTGGAGTTTTGATTGATTTCATAATTCTTCAACATTCATCTTAATTTTAGTGCTCCTTTTGTATATCTTATTATGTATATTATTCTTCTGGCTATACTATATGTCACTTTTTTTTAAATTTGAGTTTCTATTTTTTTTTTATTATAGCTTATACCCAAGATATATGCATGGGTAATTTTTCAGCATTGACAATTGCAAAACCTTTTGTTCCAATTTTTCCCTTCCTTCCCCCCACTCCCTCCCCCAGATGGTAGGTTAACCAATACATGTTAAATATGTTAAAGTTATATGTCACTTCTTATGAGTATTTTGGTATTTCTTTGAATTCTACCTATCTACTTTATTTTAAAGTAAAATCAAAGTCCATCACATTCTTATACAACATTTTGTTCAGGATTTCTTCTCCTGTCCATGGCCATCTACCCGATTTCTAGTTTTCGTTATCAGAAAAAGTGAATATTCTTATTATAGGTGGGATTTTTACACTGAATTTCCTTTAGTAGCAGATTTTTTTCCTGAAGGAAAAAAATCCAAGCAACTCTACTTTCTCAGTGTGTGTGCCCTTTTATTTCTTTACTTTTAACTTTTTGGGAAGAACTGAACCCAGTTATTTTGGATAGCTCAAGTGTCCTTTACTTACACATGTGGAATTTTTTGTCAGAGTGACATTCTCTAACCTCCTAACCTCATAGTTGCTGTTATTACAGTGCGCATTTTAACACCTTCCTTGATGTAGTTGTAAGTCTGCATTCTGGGAGAGAGTAATGATCAAACTAGAACAAAATTCTGTAAACTGTACAGACCTACTCATAAATGTATGGGTGCTGCAGCATTTTATTTTAGCAATTGAAGTATGACAGGGAAATAAATAGTGACCAAGAAAGATTTATGTAGCCCTGTCCTTATAAGCTTCTCTGATACCAGCAAGTGTTCTTTGTACTTTAGATATACTCAATGCATTAATAAGCTGAAGACAGTAGGACCCTAAGTGCTTCTGTTGTCTGTGGACCCTAAGTGCTTCTGTTGTCTGTTGTCAGCACATTTACTGCTGACCCTTTGGAGTATCTAGTTAGAGGAAAACTTTTTGCAGGATTTTGTAATACAACATAACATTTCCAGGAGGGAAAAAAAACTGTGTTTATTGACTGGAATTATAAAGTAGCTGAGAAGGAATTCTTCCTGGAACTTTTGATTTTGCTGCAGGCTTGTTAAGGAAGTTTTGGGTAATAATGGGGATTGGGTGGTCAGTATGCATTGGTGCCAGCTGGTAAATGGACACTTGAATTGCAAATGCTTTTAAACATAAACACATAAAATTTTTAATACCAGAACAGCTGCTTTATCCTAGTAGAGACCTGGTACTTCTACTTAGCATGGAGGTACTGTCCTTCCATAGATCCACTTTGTGACTTCTTTTGCTTTTTTTTTTTTTTCCCTCTGTTTCCTTTTCCCCCCTCTTTGTCATAGTTACATTTCATACAAACAGACATCATTCACTTCTGAATTATGTGACACAGTTGGGGAGTAAATGAGGAGAGCACATAGCATCACAGATGACAATGCTAATCATTTAACAAGATTTCAACTCTCCAAATTTTTCTGTGCCAAATACAATTAGTATTTTACAATGTGGTGTGGTAGAAAGGGGGCTGAATTTTAGTCAGAAGTCCTGGGTTCTGGTCCTAGCTCTGCCATTTGCTAGTGGTATACTTTTCAAAAAGTTCCTCAGATTCTCTATGTGCCAATTTATTAGCAAAGACAGTTTTTGTCTTATTCATATTACCTCACCAAGATGTTGTGAGAATCAAATAAGATAATGGATGTAAAAGTGCTTTGTAACAATAATGAATTCAAAATATTTTATTACATGAAAATAAAGAGTAACTGGAATGTTATTGACTTGTACTTGGGGAGAAAGGTAAGTTAACTCTCACAAATTGAAATGGTACTTTTGAAGATTAAAAAAAAAAGTTCAGATTTGTGCTTTAATCAGTATAAGGGAGCTCCTGGTGGAGAGCTTCAAGCCCATTGGAACTTTTCCTCAATTCAGTTTTTTTTTTTTTTAAATTTCATGTAATAAAAATTTTTATTTTATTTTATTTTAATAATTATAAGTTTTTATTGACAGAACATATGCCTGGGTAATTTTTCACAACATTGTCCCTTGCACTCACTTCTGTTCCGATTTTTCCCCTCCCTCCTTCCACTCCCTCCCCCAGATGGCAAGCAGTCCTATATATGTTAACTATGTCACAATATATCCTAGATACAATATATGTGTGCAGGACCAAACAGCTTTCTTGTTGCACAGGAAGAATTGGATTCAGAAGGTAAAAATAATCCGGGAAGAAAAACAAAAATGCAAACAGCTTACATTCATTTTCCAGTATTCCTTCTTTGCGTGTAGCTGCTTCTGTCCATCACTGATCAATCCTCAATTCAGTTTATATTCAGAGAGTAGCCTGGGGTACTGAGTTGCTGAAGTGACTTGCTGAGGGTTATGTGGCCAGGATGTGTGATATTTTGGACTTGATCCAGGTTGTCCTGCCTCTAAGGCTAGCTCCTCTCCAATAGGCTATGTTCTCTTATTTCATCAGTCTTTTTAAGATTAAGCTTTTGCTTAAGATTAAACAATTGCTTAAAATGAACCTTTTCATTGATGACAAGTTACTTTATAAGTGGGAATATTTATGTATTTTCTTCAGAATTCTGTGTGTTCTCCATCTTAGGAAAATTTATGACACAGATGGCTAACACAAAGGATAGATACTTAGGTATCAGACATAGATACTTCAACACCATGTGATCTTGGGCAAGGTACCTTAACCTCTGTTTTCCTCAGTTTCCTCAGCCGTAAAACGGACATAATAATAGCACCTCTCTTCCAGGGTTGTTGTGAAGGATCAAATGAGATAATAATTGTAAAAATGCTTAGAATAGTGCCTAACACATAATAAGCACATATTCATGTTATTATTATTTTGTTAATGTTGAGAGTGCATGACTTTTTGGTTATTCTTTTTGTTCTGTCTTTTCTGTCTATGAGGGATTACATTTTCTCTAGGAAAGTTTAAAAGGGGAGCTTTACAAATCAAATAGATTTGCTAATGGCCAAAATAGTGGTTGCAATAAACCCTAAAAATGGGAAACTTACTTTTAAGTATTAAAAATATTGTGCTTGAAAAATTTATCACCCTAGCAGCTTATTGGGCTTATATACTTTTCTAGTTGTAGTTGCAGATCTATCTATCTTAACAAAAAAAGTCTTTCTATTTTTATAGGAAAGGTAATTTGAATTACACAAGTTATGGCTTAGCCAATATTAATGTTCAGCAGTGCCATAAAACCTAGGCTTATTTGTTGTTAATCCTCTCTTAGCTAGATCATTAGGGTTTTTTTTGTTTTGTTTTTTTTTTTTTTAATTCAGCAATGCCATATTTGGTCCAATTTGAAAATTAGAAAATAGACTTAATAGGATAGCATTGAAGTTAGTCTAATTGGATCTTCTTGAATTCATGACTAAATTAGATACCTCTAAAGAAAATTCATTGCTTTGCTTTTTGGTGCTTCTGCTTCCACTGATAGATAATTTTAGAGGACTTTCTTTTTCTCTTACCTATAACTGCTATATTAAAGGTACTGTCTTACTGTTTTTGTATTTTAAAGAATTCCTAAGATACTAGTAGGCATTGTGACTTACTGGAAAAGTCATTTTTAGGGATTTAGGATCTGAATGCATGAATAGTACCATAGTTCTTAACCTCAGGCATCTCACAACATGTAAGCAATAAGTGTGATATAAGATAGGATATGATTAGATCAGAGGGATTACAAATTTCTTTGTTGGAGAGGATATTCATATTGATGAAATCATAGATTCGTAAGGTATTGAAATCAGTGTGGGGTTAATAAAGACCTCTTAAAATATCACAAGTTTTGGGGGTAGATTATTGTATTTTTACAAATTAGATATTTATATCCCTAATGGTGAAAGAGTTGATGATTATTTTTTGTCCCAAACTTCTAGTAATTCAGTTGCAAAATGGCTTTTCTTAAATTGTGTCCAGTTGTATCTTATATTTTATATAGCTATCAGGAAGGTTTTAATTTCATTGTAGAGATAGTAGAACTGGAGTCCCCAAAAAGACTTGTTCAGAGATCCAAGACTTGGCTCAGATTTTCTGAGTCCTAGTCAAGTATTCTTTTGGTTGATAGTATTGGACAAAGTAGTTTAAAAACCTTGATAACATGCTGAATTTCATTCTTTTCTACCTGGTATATGTCTATAATCCATGATTTTTCTTTATTTTTGAGAGGGGAATACAGTGTAGTAGAAAGTGTGTTAGATTTGGAGTTGTGGAAATAGGAAGGACAATATTGACAACTGATTGGTTATGTGAGGTAGAGTGAGGAATGAAGACTAATAGTGAAGTTGTGAGCTTGGGAATGAGGTGGTACCTTTTGGGGGGAAAAGAAAACTCAAAGAAAAATGGATTTGGGGAAAAAAGTAATGAAATCTATTCTAGACATTGGTTTTGAATTCAGACTCTGTTACCCACATGACTGTGTGTATCTATAAAATGAAGGGCTTGAATCTATTAATCTTGAGAATTTTTCTAGTTGTAAATGCTATGATGCTATGAGAGTCCATGCATTTTTTTAAATAATCAAGTTTCTACATAGTTCATCATTATGCATTTCTTTAAAGGCTACTTAACATTTTTTGAACACTTAAAAATGATCCTTCCCTTGTAGGAACTCACAGAGGATGGGCAGCAGTGCAGATGCGTTTGCTTCATGAATTAGTGTATGCCTCCAGAAGAATGGGGAATCCTGCACTCTCAGTGAGACATTTGTCTTTCCTTTTACAGACCATGTTGGATTTTTTGTCTGATCAGGGTGAGTAAATTTTATGAAAAATTTATTTTTCTTTTTAAAGCATACTAACACCTAGAGAATTGCAATAGTCATTGAGAACACAGGTAAAAAGGCTGGCCATTTCTCTGCCTCAGCTCAGGAATTGTTCTGGGAAGTAAATAAATACTGTCCAGCAGGCTATGTTCAGCTACCTACATTTGTAATTTAGGGTGCTCATTTTAAGTAAATATATAAAAGGCATTTATATCTTTTTTGGAGGAAGTGATGGGGAACAATTCTGATAATGAAAAATAAAAAGAGAAGAGAATAAGCATTTATATAGTGTCTATATTTGCCAGGCACTGGTATGACCTGAGTGATGCATTAAGAAAATTATATAGGCAACTGAATGAAAGAATAGATTGAAGAGAGGAGAGACAAATTAGATAGGTATTATTAGATGACAAATTAGATAGGTATTAAAATATTCCAAGAGAGAGGTAATACGTGGAAAAATAAGTACAATTCTGGGAGCTATCTCAGAGGCCAAATAAAATAGGACAAGATGATGATTTGAATATTAGGAGAGGAGGAAGAGAGAAGAATCAAATATAGTTTTGACATTTTCAGTTTACGTGACTAGGAGTATAGTCGTGCCATTAGTAGGAACAAGAGAACTTGGGAGAAATGGTAAATACTGGGCAAAAGGGGATGAATTTGTTTTGGGAAAGGTCTGATTTGAAGTGTTCTTGGACATTTAAGTGAAGGTATCCTGCAGTCAGTTGGAAATATGTATCTGCAGCTTGGTAGAGATGTGGGATGGGGGTTAAGGTGTGAGATCTAGATTTGGGAATCATTTGCATCAAAATCATTATAATAGTCCTTCTGCCTTTGACTGTCACAATATTAACGATATGTTATATATTTGAGCAATTTTAACTCCTCTGATTTGTAGCCTCCACTTAGAAAACCACTACCTGATAGTACTCAGTGCTCTAATGTAGTTTCTCTCCCTTCCTTTTCAAGATCTTCTTTACAAAATTAACAAAGAAATGTTTTATTGAATGAGTGAGGAAAACAAAATGGGACTGCTTTCTACTCTTTTTTCCATTTCCAAATTGTTAATAAATAGACATCTACTAGGTAACAAGGTAATGCAATGGGTAAAGTGTTGGGCTTGAAGTTAAAAAGTTCTGAGTTCATATCTATCCCCAAATACTTGTATGATTCTGGGCAAGTCATTTAATTTCTGTTTACGTTAGTTTCCTTATCTGTAAAATGGAATGATTATAGCAGCACCTATCTTTCAGAGTTGTGAGGATCAAGTGAAATATAATTGTATATTTGTAAAGCACTTAGCACAGTACTTGGAACATGTTAGGTGTTATATAAATGCTGGCTTTATTATTACTATTAATATTATCATAATTACTATTATTATTGAACAACTGTCCTCTGTTTATAACATCTAGGGAAATTCCTAGACATCTACAATCTTGAATATTTGGAGTCTTTTTTCCCCGCCAGAGGAGGTTATCAAGTGATAATTTCTTCTTCAGTAGCTTCTTCTAGAGTTTGCTATTGTTGGCTATTGCTGCCCTTTCTTTAGTTCTTCCAAGTAGAAGGTCCTTCTCGTTTTTATCATTTTAATTTACCTATGAACAATAATTAGTTATTGCCGGAAAGAAAATTCTGATTTTTAATTTGAATCAGTGTGGTGACATTCTTTGATCTGTAGATTCTTTTTATATTCATTTAATATTATAGATAGCATATTAGTTAATTTTATAGGTATTTCATCCAGAATTGGCACATGGTTTTAAACTAGACACTTTGTAGTAAGGCAGCTAGGTGACCCTGTAGATAGAAGTTCATGTTCTGCCTTAAACATTTAGCAGCTATGTGATTTCACATTTAGTTTCTTCATTTGTAAAACATCTGAATTTTGTGGCCTCTAAAGTCCCTTTCAGTTGTTAAACTGTGATCCTAATTTTTACTTTAGTGAGTGCTAAAAAGAAAAGTTAGTTCTTTATTTAGCTGTGGCTATATGTGAATCTTTCTCTGTTTTCCAAATCACTTTCTTTCTTTAAAGGAATTTTTAGGAAGTTGTACTTGGCTACTTGCTGTTGTCTCTCCTTAGTGCCTAGTGTAGTGCTCTTTTCATACCTCAGTTTTGAAAAATGTTTTATGATATCTCCCAGAAGTACCAGAGAGGAAAGTAATAAATTCTAAATCTCAGTTTGAATTAGGCTGTCCTAGTAAGATTTATTTCTGTGATATTCACTTTTTTTTTTTTTTTTTTTTAAGTTTGAAGAGCCTCATCATCTCAGTTCTGGTAGTTGCCAAACACTTAGACTTGATTACCTTAGATTTTTCAACCAAGCAGTTTGTGTTTAAAAGAAAGATGGTTCCATAATGATAATGATTTTTTTTTTACTTTTCTTTCTTTCTTCCTTTCCATTCATCTTTTCTCATTCTCTCCTTTCTCTCTTCTCTCTTTCTATCCCTTTGTCTTTGTCTTTTTCTTTTCTCTCACCTTTCTTGCTTTTTTTATTATGTATGTATAAGTATTATATATGTGTAAGTATTATTAAAAGCTGAGACTCCTGGAATTAATAAGTACAACCTACAGTCAATAATCCTGTATAGTTACAGAGAGCTTTATATGCATTATATCATATGAGCCACCTAACTACTCTGTGAAGTATAGAAGATAGGTATTATCATTGTTTTAGAGAATTGGAGAATGAATTCCTAAGATCTCACAAACCAATAAATGCTAAAACCAGACTTGAATCCGGGTATCACTCTCTTCTAACCACTTTCCCTTCTTTCTTTCCCCTCTCTTCCTAAGGGCAGTAATTCTCATTGTACCAGTTTCTCTCTCTCTTTTTTTTTTATTTTTATTTAATAGCCTTTTATTTACAGGTTATATGTATGAGTAACTTTACAGCATTGACAATTGCCAAACCTTTTGTTCCAATTTTTCCCCTCTTTCCCCCAGCCCCTCCCCAGATGGCAAGATGACCAGTAGATGTTAAATATATTAAAATATAAATTAGATACACAATAAGTATACATGACCAAACCATTATTTTGCTGTACAAAAAGAATCAGACTCTGAAATATTGTACAATTAGCCTGTGAAGGAAATCAAAAATGCAGGTGAGCAAAAATATGGGGATTGGGAATTCAATGTAATGGTTCTTAGTCATCTCCCAGAGTTCTTTCGCTGGGTGTAGCTGGTTCAGTTCATTACTGCTCTATTGGAAATGATTTGGTTGATTACATTGCTGAGGATGGCCATGTCCATCAGAATTTGTACCAGTTTCTCTCATTACACCTCTTAAAAAAATCTGAGTTGGAAAGAACTTTACTTGTCATTAAATTTGATGATCTTACTGGTAATAAGTATATGAAGATTTATCATCCTTATCTTGAATTTAGGCTCATAGATTTAGAGGTGGAAGGAACTTTAGACCTGGGCCAATCACTTATTTTACAGAATAGGAAATTAAGATCCATGGAAATTCAATGATTTACCTGATTCAGATGATAAACGACAGTACTAGATTTTGAACCCAGAGCCTCTTCAATTCTAGTATCTTTTCCTGTAAATTTGTTCTTCCTACTTAACAGACTTTTTTCCCCCTAAGAAGATAAATTTCACATGGCATAATAATCAAGCATATCTTTTTCCTAAAGCATCCTCAGTTGTGTCTTTGTCCCAGAGAGATTAACCAAAATGACAGGTCTGTCTTGTTTATATTGAAGAGATGTCATTTTTGTTTTCATGTGAAATGTTATTGCATTATGTTGACTCTATGAGGTCAAATTAATTAATGATGCAAAGGTAGTTAAGTTGAAAGTAGAAGAACTTGGGTGATTTAATAATGTTGAACCAATAGGAATGCCCTTAAAGGTCTTCAGGTTAATGGTAGTTGGTTTATTTGGAACTGCTTGGAAAAGGACAGAAGTCAAGAGGTCTAGAAAGTTCTCTTCTCATCATTCTGACCGTAACTAGCTTGGCTTCAGACAAAGTAATTTAATTCTTCAGGACCTTTATAAAATTTCCTCATTTATAAAATTGGGCTATTATTATTTTTGTTTTGTAGTCTTGTTACTTAGGAATATTTTTATTACATGGTTACCTTACATTTTTGTAGTATGTTAAATGTTTTGTATATAACATTACTATGAAGAAGGGAGTTTAGGTGTTACTGTTTCCATTTTGTAGATGAAAACACTGAGACTGCTAGAGTAAGCCTGTTTTGTATTTTCTCACATGTGTGCATTTAATTTCCTTGTTGCACAGCAGCTAAGAAGTATTTTTCAGTTGTTAGTTTCAATTACTTCAATATTTGAATTTTATGCAATAATGTGATTGTTGAAAAATTGGAGAGACTTTCTAATTCTTTTATCACATGTAAAAATGTAGTGGTGAAAAACTAGTTGAAATTAGAAACTCTGGTTTGAATTCCTTATAGTTAGCAGATCTTGGGAAAGTCCTTAAACCTTTCCAAGATTCTAGTTTCTCTTTTAAAATGGGATTCATATTTTCTTTCCTTTTTGCCTCACTTTCCAGTAAAGTTCTATTTTATACCTCATCACAATGTGGAGTAAGTTTTTTTGAATTCTCAGAGACTACACTAAACTGAATCCAAGATTCTGATTGTATCTCAGTTGTTTCAAGAACCAGCCTAGCTCCACTTGGAGATGCTCAACATCACACTGATTGCAAGGTGATGAATTTTTCTACCACAGCAGAGAATATCTGCTAAGTTATAGAGAGATTGCAACCTGCATCAAGGAAAGGGTAGTACCCAAGCTGACCAAAATTATAGATTTTTGAAGTACTGATGTATTTATCTCACAGTATTGTTTTAAAGATAAAACAAAGTAATATGCCTACAGAGTCTATGTGTTAAAGGAGAAAACAACAGTTTCATTTTGCACATGTTGAGTATGAGATGCCAGTGCTCTTCAGGAAGACCTATCTAGCATAATATTCCTTTGATCTTCTCATTTAGAAGGTTCTTTTAGTATCTCTTTGGTAGCATAGTAGGTACTGGAGAGAAGGAGTGATGATGATGGTAGTTTTTAACAAGTATTTTTTGTGTTATCTGGAATTCACAAGATTTTTTAAAATCCCTTTTTAGGGAGTATTTTATAAACTTGTAGTACATAGTTTAACATAACTATAGTTTAATAGTCTATGATGACTCTATTCTGATTCTTATACTCTACTTTTTTCTCTGCTTTCTTAACAATCCTGATGTAAAAACACACAGAAATAGGATGTAGAGAACCATGGGTAGATGGATTGGAGCTTTTTTCTCACTGTATGCTGTATGTCAAACTTATAATTCATTGTACCTACCTGTTTTTTCTACTGTGACCTCAAACTTAATGTATCCAAAAACAAACTTATTGAATTTCCCTCAAATCTTTTCTCCCCTTCCTCCCCTTCTTTCTTCTAGTGGTATCCCTTAGTCACCTATATTTAAAATTTTGGTTATGATCTTTTTATATGCTATAACTTTACACATATATCAATTATCAGGTCCTCTAGCTTTGCCTCAGAAATTTTCAGTAGTTTTCTTTTTTCTCTCTAGGATAAGAAATGAAATCCTCAGCTTAGCAATTAAAACAATCTAAAACCTACATCCTGTTTAAATTTCCAGTCTTATTTCCTCTTACTCTCCTTAATGCATCCTTTAGTCCTAGCAAATTGACTGACTTGATGTTCCCTATGTGTAATATTTTGTCTTCTACCTCTATGTTTTAGCTTATGTGGTCTCCCTTGTCTATAATGCACTTTTTTAATTCCATCTCTTATAATGCCTAGCCTTCTTCAAAGCAGAGGTCAGGAACCACTTATATAATGTAAGGCCTTCCTTTATCTCTGCCCTTCCCTTGTTTTTAGTGCCATCTCTACTTGAATTTACTTCATATTATATATGTGTGTGTGTGTGTGTGTGTGTGTGTGTGTGTGTGTGTGTGAGAATATTTCTTTACTTTAAAGAATATACTGTAATCCACCAATATAATAGAAACTTCTTGATGTTAGGGTATATTTTATTTTTGTTTTTTTAACCTCCAGTGCTTGGCACATGATGTTTCACAGAGATTTGTCAAGTTTAGTTAGATTGATCTTTTGCACATTTTCACTAATATCACTGTGGTAAGGTAGGTCCTTATTACTCCTTAATTACAACTCTCTTGATGGCTTTCTACATATGAAAACCAGATTTGATTTTCCTAATATATTGTTATATCTATAACATTTAAATTAGAAATAAAAAATAAAAAGCCTTCTGTATTTCCTATCTCCCCTGAAGAACGATATGTTTTTTTAAATTTAATTTAATTAAAATGCGTAGTATTTATTGTATAGGTTTTCTTTCTTTTTTAAAAAAATTTTGTTGAAATTTTTTATTTTCAAAACATATGCAAGGATGATTTTTTTTAACATTGATCCTTGAAAAATCTTGTGTTCCAATTTTTCCCCCTTTCCCTAACTCTCTCCTCTAGATGGCAAGTAATCTAGTATATGTTAAATATGGTAAAAGTGTATGTTAAATACAATATAGGCATACATATTTATGCAATTATCTTGTTGCACAAGAAAAATCAGATCAGAAAGGAAAAAAAAAATGAGAAAAAACAAAATTCAAGCAAACCACAATAAAAAGAATGAAAATGCTATATTGTGATCCACACTCAGTTCCCACAGTCCTCTCTCTGGGTGTAGATGGTTCTCTTCATCACAAAATCATTGGAACTGTTCTGAATCATCTCAATATTGAAGAGAGCCACATCCATCAGAATTGATCGTCCTATAATCTTGATGTTGCTGTGTACAATGACAACTGGTTCTGCTTATTTCACTTAGCATCAGTTCATGTAAGTCTCTGAAAAGCATCCTGCTGAGAGCTCGATATTCTTTTGACTGCTCTTTGTAATCTGGCTTCAACCTGTCTTTTGAGCCTTTCCTGAATCATTCACCTGTGTGCCCCAATGTGCAGCAAAGATCCTCTATCCTTTCACTCATTTCCACATTTCCTGCTTTGGGTCATTGAGTTTAACTCCCTATCTACTGGTAGGTAGAACATTAGAGTTCTGGCTGTCTCCCTACTTAATAAACTCTGGGGATTAATTTACTTCTAGGACCAAATACAGACTGGCACATAAAACCCTTCACCATGTGAACCCTACCTTCCTTTCTATCCGTATTTGATGTTACTCCCCTTTACATACTTTAGGGCACAAATTGGCCTTCTTCTATTCTTCACACGTGTTGGTGCATATCTTATTTTTCTTCACAGGCTTAGAATGCTTTTGTTTTCATATATGCTGCTTAGAATCCCTAATTTTCTTCAAAGCTTTTACATTAAGAGTTTTTAACTTGTGGTCTATTTTAAAATATATTTTTATAACTATTTCAGTATAATTTATTTCTTTTGCAATTCTATATATTCTGTGCATTTAGAGACATAATTATAGGAAAGGGTCCATAGATTTTATCAAACTTCAATGGGATATTTGATTAAAAAAATAAAATGAAACAAAAAGATGTCAAGAACATCTGTTCTGCCTGAAACTTTTGCTATATATCCTAGGTGCTGCCGCCTCTTCTGTGTTTATTTTGAATCTGTTATATATATTTAAATATGTCCTTATTGTCTTTTCTAGTGGAATATGAATTCCTTGAGGGCTAGGACTATTATTTCATTTTCATCTATCCCAGGTTACTAGCACAGTAGCCATGCTTAATGAGTGCTTAATAAAATGCTTCCTGGCTTGCTTTATTGATATCATTATATAACTTTTTATCAGATGAGAAATGCAAAGGAGTCTTAGTTGAAATAAAGGAATGATTACAATTGACAGAAGTATAAATATAACCCAAATTAATGGATTTTTAAGTTTTTGTATATAAATATGAATTCAAGTATATATATATATATATATGTATATATATATATATATATTTTAGCAATGGCTCACATAAATGCTTTTTGCCTACAGTTACAATGAGTAACATTAGAAGGAAAGTTTTAAATCATGTTTTTTCCTTTGGACTTTGATCTTTCTGATATTAGGGCAGTAAGAGTATTGAAGACCCAGATTTTAGATCCAACTTAATTGTTTTTAAGTTGGTGAAATTTTTTTTTCTTGCAAGTCATAGAATACACCTGTTTGGGACAAAAAGACCTACCCAAATTGACTACTACAGAGATCACTCATAGAAAGCAGAATTATTTATTAGAATCTCGAGAAGCGGACCCCATCCTAGTCTGCGAGCAAAATTTCACAGCAGATAGGGCCAGAGCCTTGAAAATGCTTACAGCTTTTATACATTTCAGACAAAGAACCTCCAAAATCCCACCCTCTATATTTTGTGATTGGTCACATAAATCTACTGTTCCCCTAGTTGGTCAGTGGAATGTAGTAGACAAGGTGATATACAGCTTCTTCAGCTGCATAGTCCAGGCCTTATCTAAAATCATGTGACTCCGGAGAAGTTGAAACTGAGGCCTATAAGGCTTGATCTACTTTAGAATCTGTAAGTTCTTCACCTTTTCCAACACACACCTTTCCAAAATGTATTATTCTTTGTTATTTGAGAAAAAAAAATGTCATGAGAGATAGGTTCCTTTGGCAACAAAATAGACTATATGTTCTTGTTGACAAAATTTTTTCTTGTTAGAGATTTCTTGGCTTGCCAGAAGGCTCCATTCATTAGCCTTTCTGCCTATTTTAAGATGTGTATTTCACTGTTGGAGGTAGAATAATTTAGGTAAAAAGGAAAATGATTGTAACATTTGCTGCTTGTTTTCTCTTGATTTTCTTGACTCAGCGATTATGTTGTTTAGTGAAGTTCACTTTTCATCTAAAACTTTAGTGTTTTCCCCTTGATTTTCAGTGTCATTTAGGTTAATGGCAGAAGTTACTGGTTTTATTAGATAATTTTTTTTTAAAAAAAACAAACCCAGTTTAGAAACATATCTTTATTGATTTTACTTGTTGAGTAAATGAAGGATTAATTAATCAGATTGAGCAGAGCAACAGATATAAATTAACACCTGACACTAAATTTTGAATGAAAGTGAGAAATTGCCTCACTGGCACTTTCTTAATGGTTTGGTTTAATATGATGAGATCTCTGCATGATGGATATCTGGCAGTAGTAATTGCTGCTTTCGTTGTTATTCCTTTCACTAAGGGACACCTGGCATGATGCCAACATGCTAATTGATATTGTCATTTTTAATGACCAAATTAATACTTTGGATGCTGATGATATCTTTTTCTTTCCTTCTTAGTTTCATCAGGGCAGGTAAGTAGTGGCTATTGAAAATGGAGGTAAGATTTTTAAGCAGAGGAATTGGGTCACAAAAAGTTCATGACTACCCATTCATTCACATACCCAGTTTTTTTTTTAACTACAATTTTAAATTAAACTAAATAAATATGTTTATTCTTCTGTAACATATAGAAATCCACTTATCTTCCTTAAATATTAGAGATTAATGATGTCATTTTGAATGTCTACTTTTTAATCCATACTATGGTGAGATCATACAGAAAAGCCCTGGGATTGCTAATAGCCTTATCTTATAATAGTATAAATGACTGTTTTCATTTGTATCAGTAAATGTATTGACTGCTTTCAAACTATATAATTTTGAAAAGCTACAATATATGTTCATTAGAACTTTTCTGTGATCTTCTTTAGCTCAGAACAGATTGTGTAAATTATAAACTTGGTTAATCTGTGGCCTAATATAGGAACATTATTAAAATAGCTATAAACTCTGTCAAAGAGATATAGTATTAACATTAGCTGCCCTAGAATATTAGTTAATGAAGATATAAGATTGTCCTATTATAAAGACTGTGTTACAACAAGCTCCAGTTAGGATATACAGTTGACCTGAATATATATGTAGATAAAAATACTTTCCTGTAAAGAATAATTAGAGGTTAATCTAACGCTTAACATTTAATTATACAATCTTTAATTCTATTAGATTGTAATGTTGAGAACAACATGATGTTATGAAAAGATTGGAAATTGGGAAATTTGGGTTAAAATCTTGACTTTGCATTTATGTGTTGTTACTTATTAAGAGGACTATAGAGATTCTTTTGAGGTAGATAGACATACTTTCTTCTCAATATATTCCTTGGGCTTTCTTTCAGAGTTGAAAACAGGACTAGGATGACATTAAGCAATTCTCTTCCCTTTTCTTAACCTCTTAACTTCTCATCTGTTAAAAGAGAAACTTGATTAGATGACCTATAAGATTCCAGGGAAGTTCAGCTATGAAAGACTTTATAATTCTATAGACTTTCAAAGCAATTTAAAAATAAATATACTGGGGTAGCTTCGTGGTGCAGTAGATAGAGCACTAGCCTTGAAGTCAGGATGACCTGAGTTAAAATCTGGCAGAGTTATGTTCCTAGTTATGTGACACACACAAACATATATATATCAAACAAATCATTGTCTCCTTTAATTTTGTATCTAATACAGTGTCTTGCCCATAGAAGATACTTAAGAAATGTTTGAATTAGATTAAAATATTGATAAAAAAATTTTTTTTATACTTTGTTAACATACAATTCATTCTGTCCACTATTGTGGATCAGTTTCTTTATCTTACCTTTAACTGGGGTGTAGGTAAAAGCTAAAGGAGGATGCTTAACTACTTTCTATCCAATCTGTGTTCTTAAAAGTATATATGGATCCATATTTTTTTCTCTTCTTTTAAACTAAAAATTTCCAAATGGAAAATAAATGTAAGGAATGGAATAGAGAAGAATCTTTATTTTAGGGCAAGCATTCTTACCCTTTCATGTTTTCCTGGCCTAGATTTGAAGTCTTTCCAGTTTGGTAAGATTTGCTTGAATTTTCCCTGTTTTGATATAGCCTTTAAAAATCTAGGGCACCTTGGTGTTTGATGGGCCAGAGGGGAAGAAGGGTTTTAGTTGAAGAAGATGAAATTTATTAGCGATAAATGAACTGTCCTTTACTTATATTCAGAAAATCAGTAATCCAAGTAAAAAGGTGAGGTGAGATGTGACTAAACCATGGGTCATGTGAAAAATTCCTGAGGCTTTAGTGGATTCACTATTTGGTAATAGTTAAGGTGCTATTTTAACCATCCATTGTCCTGGCCTCAGGACATTTTAGAATGATATTGTGAAGACAGAGAATATTCAGATGATAGAAGCCAAAACTATCCTCGCAAGAAATGGTTTAAAGAAATGTGGATATTCATTCCAGAGAAGACTTAATAGAAATAAGAGTAATGTCTTTAGCTCTTTGGAGAGTACTTTCTTTGTTTAAGCTCAGAAGACAGGACTGGTGTCAAAGTTATAGGATGTCAAAAATCAGACTCATTATATTGAATTTTCTAATAATGAAAGCTGTCCAAAAAAATAGGGGGAGGGGTTACTTCAGTGGATAGTAAATCCTACTATTACATATATTTACTTTTAGGTTGAATGATCATTTGTTGATGATGTGTTATCCTTCAGGTAATTGTTGAGAATGACTTCTGAGGGACTTTTTTAACTACTGAGATTTTATAATTCTGGAAGGACATAAAAATAAGTAATTGGGAGTAGCCCAATTTAGAAATGATCTTCTGTCTATTGTATTATGTATGACCAGTATCAGCTACATGTCTATAGGGTATGCCTTTTTACGAGAAAATAAAATTTTTTTAATTTCAGGGTCCTTTGATAAATTTTCAGTGTTTTGTACAAATGATGAAATAAAGATGTAGTACTTCCCTTAATCCTCCCTTGTTTCTGGTACTAGTTATTATTTATAAAATTTCTTTAGCAACCTTAGATTCTAACTCTTGGGTTCTCTTTTAGGCCTTAGAGCCTTTGCTAAAAGATTCCTCTTTACCACATACCAAGATGGTTTGCTCAGAGGTTTTGTTTCTCAGCAGGCCAGGTAAATGTCTCTACATGAGCTGACTCTTTTTTTGGTGGATCACATTTGGTGTTATGAAATAAGAGGGACCCTGGATGCAGAAGTGGAAAATCATGCTTCAGTATTTTAATAACCATTATATCCCCGACCTCATAGGAATGTTGTGACAAATGTGGCATTGTGATGGGCAGGCTGGTGAGTAGCAGAATGGTACCTTAGAAAGCTACTGAATTTAGGCACTAAAGATCCGAGTTGGAATCCCAGTCTTGCAACCTCTTGGCTTTGTGGCATTATTTAGTGTTGTTACCTCTTTCTGAAATATCTGTCTTTTTTATTTTATTTTTTTTTTTTAAATCTATTGAACCTGCACTCATCATTTAAGCCATTTCCTTTTTTCAGTCCATTTATAATGATACCTTACCTTTCCGTACATCACCTTGTACTTTGTTTCACAACCCTTTGATATACTTTGTCTTTTTTTTTCTAATTTAATTTTTTAGGTTATAAATATACATTCATTTCCCTTCCCCCATATTTTCATGAGTCATTTGGGGAGAGAAAAAGGACAACAAAAGGGAAAAACTATGACAAAAAAAAAAAAAAACAGAAAAAAAAATGAAAATAGTATTCTTCCATCTGCATTCAGATTCTCTCTGTAGGTGAGGATGGCATTTTCCATCCAAAGTTTATTGGAATTTCCTTGGATCACTAAATTACTGAGAAGAACTAAGTCTAACTTAATTGATCATTACATAATAGTGCTGTTATTATATACAATATTTTCTTGTTCTGCTCACTTCACTCAGCATAAGTTCATGTAAGATTTTCCAGGGTTTTCTAAAATCAGTTTGCTCATCATTTCTTATAGCATACTAATATTCCACTACTTTCACATACCATAACATATTTAGCCATTCCCCAACTAAGAGACATTCACTCATTTTCCAATTCCTTACTGCCACACAAAAGACTGCCATAAACATTTTTTATGATCTCTTTGGGATACAGGTCCAATGGGGACACTGCTGGATCAAAGGGCATGCACAGTTTGATAGCTCTTTGGGCATAGCTCCAAATTGCTCTCCAGAATGGCTGGATCAGTCTTTGATATACTTTGTGAGAGTTATTTGAGCTTATCTCTTGTCCCTCTGCTAGACTGTTATCTCCTGGAGTGAGGTGAGAGAAGAAAGCTCCTCCTCAGCACCTAACATAGTGTTCTTTCATTTAGGTGTTTAATATAAATGGTTCTAGTAGGAAACCATATAAACTCTTTAGACCTTAGTTTCCTTCCTCTATAAAATGAGAAAGGTTTAACTATATTATCTAAAATCTTGTGATTTCTTATCATATATACTTCAACTTGCCTTAGCAACTTTACTATGTTATTTGCAGATTATAGATTTTATCATGAGTTAATTTATAGGCATTCCTTTATATCATTTTTTTAAATGGAGTTTTCATGCAACTATTGACAGTTTAGCTCCAAATACTGGTATATGATTAGGCAGCATCTGGCAGTGTAGATAGGGCAGGGCCTGTGTGTATACAGTGTGGCCCATCTTGGCATGTCTTATTTCATTGTAATCCCTAAACAGTCCTTCAAGGAAGATAGGGCTGCATCTGTGATCTTCATTTAAGATTCTCAGAGAAGCTCAGTGACTTGTTCAGGTTAAAGCAATAAAGATCACAGCCAAGACCAGAACCTGAGACCCATGATTCCAGGGCCAGGTTACAGCTTCTGTATTTCTCTTTCTCTATTTCTGTCTATCTCTCTTTCTCTGTCTTTGTTTTTCTGTCTCTGTGTCTCAATCTCTCTCTGTCTCTCATTTTCTGTCTTTCTGTCTCTCTCTGGATCTCATTCTCTGTCTTTGTCTCAATTTCTGTCTCTGTCTCTTGTTGTGATATGGGAGCCACCTGCCAGTGGCTGATGGAGGTCTAACTCAGACCTGTAGAATGAATCTCTTCATGTGAGAGGATGATGATGATACAAGGAGATTGAGATGTAGTTGCGTTTTCTGGGCTCTCCCCTCTTTCTTCTGCCTCCCATTTATTTCATTTCCAGTCCACAAGCAACACCTGTGTCAGTAAGGCTGCAATTCCTTCAGATGTTATGATTCACAGCTGTGGAGGCTCTCGGAGAATTGACCTGCCCTTTCGCCTAGACATCGCCCTTAACAATTCCCCTTTTTTGGTTTTATGGATATTTTCCCCTCACAGCATGATCAGTAAATTTGTGCATTTGCAATAGCAAATTATCTGAGTCTACACACTGAGGAATGCAAGCAACACTATCACCTCTGGATGGTTGTAGCAGGTATTAAATCATGTGAGATGTCATGGAGGTAAACTTTCAAATGGAGAAGTGAATTGTAGTCATAACAGGCATTTAAGTCTCTCATCAGTCTCCTGGCTCGGTCCTTTGATGTGTTGGTCCATTTAATTACCCCGACTAAAAAAGTCTTACCAGGTCTCTTCTCCCTTTCCTTTACTGTGGGTTACCAAAGGAACTCTGAAAGGATCCTACTCACAAACAGCTGTCGGATGCTGCTGTTTATGCCCCACATTCAGGCGCCAGTTTCTCATTTTCTGTCTGTCTCTTATTCTCTGTCTCATTCTTTGTCTCTGTCTCTCATTCTCTCTCTTATTCTTACACTCAATTTCATTCTCTCTTGCATGTACTCTCTCTCATTCTTTTCATCTTAAAAACTTCACTAAGAACTTTTGGGACAGTATGTATATATGTGTGTATACTCATGTGACGTTGTCTTTCTATTTATGTTCTTTACATTTCTGTGTCCAGTCCAGAATCTTTTTTTTTTTGGCTTTCAGATTTTAGGTAGTTTATGTTAACTTCTCAGCATATTCTGGGTAAGAACTCCTTGATCTTGCTATAGGGACATTCTGACTCTGTGCTCACTTCTGTGTTCAGTAAAGAAGTGAACAAATTCTTTTCTAGTTTGACAGAAGCCTTGGTGCTTAATTGAACAATAAGTACCTTCTGCTTCTGTTCATCTTGCCCATGTTATTAGTTATTCCTTCAGAATCATCAATAATTTTATGGTCTGCATTTAATTCTAGAAAAATGGAATAAAATTGTTCAGTTGAATAAATTGATAGAATGCCATGGGAAGAGTTTTGATTTTGGAATTGAAGAATTTAGTTTCTAATCCTAATGCTGCCACTTAGTACCATGCGACTTTGGGCATATTGGTTGACCTTTCTGGGTCTTCTTTTCAATGAAAAGTTTGAACTAGATCACCTCTAAGGATCAGATCTTAGCTCAGGTGATTTAGGCACAAAATCTGGTTACATATGATGAAGATTTAATTTGTTAACAAGATGTAATACCCTATAATTCTCTATGAGATACCAGTACTTCTCTGAATCAAGGAGGAAACAATTGAATTATCTGAGTAGATAAATTAGCCTTAATAGATTAGTGGTAGGTGGGGAGGAAAGGGGATTAGGGGTAGTGAGATGGTGCAATGGATAGAATGCTAGTCTTGGTGTTAGGAAGATCAAAGTTCAAATCTAGCTTGAGACATTTACTAGCTATGTGACTAGGCAAGTCCCTTCACTCTGTTTGCCTTAGTTCCTTATTTATAAAATGAACTGGCGAAGGAAATGGCAAACTACTGCTTATTTTTTGCCAAGAAAATTACACATGGGATCACATAGAGTGAAATACGACTGAACTTGACAACACAAATTAAGGACTATGGATAGCAAATCCCTGAAAAAATTGAAGAGGACACAGTTCCAAACCAGTTTCCAGAAGTGAAAAAAGAGTCAGAGCTTTGATTTTGGGGCAGGAGAGTTATGGTCCTGTCACTTTGAAGGAAAGCTACTTGACCAATGATACTGTATCCAGCATGGATCACTGGAGGCACACCAGAGACAGAGTTACAGAAAGAGTTGAAGTAAGAAAGAGCTTTGAGAACCTCTGGCAGCAGAGGAGAAAGCCAGCTGTGACGGGGTAGGCCCTACAAAACCAGCTGAGCAACCAAGTCAGCAGACCACCCCTAAAGGAGAGCTAAATGAGGAATCCAGGAAGAAAAAAAGGTCCTTTAGGACACTTAGTGCCAGGAGTTGTGGTTTGCTTTTGCTGTGTGTTTCCTACATCTGTGCCTAACTGTCATTGTACATTTGAACCCATTTTCCCCATGCTTGCTGTGTGTATTTGTAGAAGAGTGTGCCTGGGGTCTTACAGGGGAATGTTTGTAGCTGCTGTTCTTATGATGCCATCTTAGTAAATGACTGTGGAAAGCAAATTGTGCCTGCTGGTTGATTACAAATAGAAATAACACTGCTAAGTTCAAGAAGGATGATGGCATCACTATGTTGAGGTCAAGGTGCAGTGTGTTCAGCTGTGGCTGATCAAACCAATATGAGCTTAGAAGGCTCTATCACAAGATGAGTACAAATAGTCCATATGTACATTTGGAGTGGAGATGAATTAAAATTTCCATAGCTCATGTTTCTTTGGAGATATTACATGACATACTTAAGTGGCCCTGTGTCAGTGTCCCATGTCTTCACAATCTTGTAGGCAGTGATTAAAAGAGAGACACCCTTCCTATCCATATCTTATGAATGTCATAGAAATCCTGTTTCTTTTTCCTTTGTAGAGATGGTTAGTAGAAGTGCCCTTTATCTCCTGGGGGATAACCTTTTCTTACTATATAACCCAGAAAATTTTCATCAGCTTTTATATGAGAAGTAGACCCCCAACCATATAAATCTTAATTGGAAAAGAATGAATACCAAATGTTTTTTCCACAAGAGTCTAATGGCATTCAGAACTTCTTTAGATGGAAATTTGACTAAAGAGAGATTGACTTCAACCTGAGGTATATAGACTTTAGCACTGATTCATAACAATCTATTGAGAACATTGTGGAAGTGTTCATCCCATTTCAGGATCATGTCCTTATCATTTAATGTGGCTCCATCAGTATGAGCTGTTGAAATGCATCATAGGTCTGTGGTCCATACACAGTCTTCAGGATATCATAAAAGTGCTTTGGATTGATACTTAGAGTGTAAAACTGAAGTTCATCTGCCTTCTTACTGAACCATCTCTCCAATCTTTGCTTGCACTTTATTTATGATGGATTTAAATGCTGTCTTCTTAGAGCTGGACAAACTATCCAGTCAGTATCATACCCTGTTAATTTCTTGCTTTTTGTTTAGCAGCTTCTGAATTTCCCCTTCATTTTTGTCAAACAGGTTTTGATGTTTATGATGTTATGATTGTTCTGACCTAGATGAGTAGATGCAGTGCTTTCCACCAAATCTCTGACAGCTGCACACTCCTTTTCTGTTCTACTGCTTCCAGCTATGTAGTGGTGTAGCTTTCCCTCCAAGTTAGCGACAATGTGGAGAAGTTTCCTAATTTATAGACAGTAAGTCTTCTGGTAGTTGTCTTGCCGTGGAGCTGCCACTTTTGTCGTTTATGAATGTTTAGCTTGGAGAGGATAAATCTATAGTGAGTCCAGCACTTTGTACCTCTATTCTGTTTCTTCTCTATATAATAACATAGTCTATTACATGCCAGTGTTTGCTGCAAGGATACAAGTATGAAGTTTCTATAGGAAAAGGTTAGATGATAGGGGTTATATCTTTTGACCTGAACATAAATTAGATTTAAGTGAGGCAGAGTCGCACAAAGTCTTCAGCCTCATTCTCTGTCTTCCAGAATCAATCAAAATCTAGTGGCAAGACAAAAATCAGGATGATTGTTAATTGTCCAGGATTCAGAGGGTTACTTTGACATCCTTACTGTTTAACCAAGCACTAAATACACCATGGCACCTGCTTTTACCACTTTTCTGATCGTTGGGACATATTGTTCTCATTTGCCCATTCCACAGACTTGAGGCACACACCCCTCTGACTTGCCAACAGATTTGAGCCCGTTGGTTACCCTCATCCTGGTTTAACCTATCTGCTGAAATGGTTTACCAGAATGTGCCTGCTGTGCATGCTATAGCTTCCTAGAGGCACAGGTGAGAATTGGGTGAAGGTGGACACCAAAGGTGGAAAGCAGCCCTGAAAAGGGCTTTGCAGCTCTCGCACTTCTGAACACCCATACATCCCAAGTTGTGGAACAGATCATAGGTGGTGTCATATCACATCTCCAGCATAGTTCTAGCAATTCTTATAGGACATGCTGTGGGAAAAAGTCCATATTCATTGTTGTCTGCTTTTAAAGAAATGTGGATTGCTTGCTTTGTAGTGCTCTAAACCCAGAGAGTTTGAAATCCCAATGGACTACAGATTTTTAGGATTGTAATGCTAAAGAAAATGAGCAAGACAGAGGTTAGAGACCAATTCAGTAGTTTATTAAATGGAGAGAGGGCTGGACGAGACTATCATCTCAAAGAATTCAGCCCTGACTACTGGGACAGCAAGCTTTTTTATAGTATAACAAGACCAGTGACATAATGGAGGAGCTACCTAGGTGGGGATAACCTAATGGTGGGGGAAGCCCCTAGGATGACACAATGGAGGGAGGTTCCTGATATTCTAATGACATCTAAAATGGATAAACCTTTATCCTGTCAAACATTAAGAAGGAATATCTATAACCTAAAGATATAAAACCTTTATCTCATCAACTATTTAAGAGGGAATGATTATAGCCTGGGGTTTTGGGGCAGAGCAACTGAGGTAGATCTTTATCTCATCAAACATTAAGAGGGAAAGGTTATAACCTGAGGCAGAATAGCTAAATAGGACAATTGGAGAAACTGGGTCACTACATTAAAAGGAAACTTTGGCACAACAGGATGAGGTTTTCTGACAGCCTAGGAATCCTGAGTGTCAGGCCTAACTAATTCCTTTTGGACAATGCCACGCTTTTTTTGTTGCTTTTTTGAGTTTGTTTTACTTTTAAACAAAAAGTTAGCTGCTTGCTTTAGTGTAATGCTGGAGAAACTGAGGCAAGATCGAGATTAGAAAGTATTTAATATTTTATTTGAAAGGGATTTACTGGGACCAAATGGATCCATGGTTTTTGGTCCCAGGGCTGAATGAGACTATCGTCTCCAAGAATCCAGCCAACAATGTGAGTTCTCAATGACATATATACACGTGGCTCAGACTTAGGGGGTAGACTGAGGCAGGGGCAGAGTCAGGGTACTGTGAGGGGGATGGGACTCTGACAGGGTGGGGGGAGACACAGGAGATGGGGATCACGTAATGGGAGGGAAGTACACTGGAGATGGGGAGAGGCAATTTGATAAGATAGTATCTGATATTCTGATAGCTTGGGATGGGGAGAGGCATTCTGATGTTCTAAAACATAAGATCTTTTATCCTTATCAAATATTCTGATAAAGAGGGAAGGGAGCTTTTGCGGGGTTGAGCAAACAATTATAAAATGAAACAGAACAATTAGGGAAACCAAGGCAGGATTGGGTCAGGATAATTAGGGAAACCGAGTCAGGACAATAAAAGAGAATTATGGCATAACATTACTAAGGGGTGAATTCCAATTTCTAGTTGTATTCTTTATATGTTGTAGGGATCTGTAATGGGTTTTTTCTTTCTTCTAGGGATAGGGTTTCTTAATGCTAACTGAATTATATTGTATAAATAAAATACCTCGATGGAAATTGAATGAGGACCGTTTTCATTGTAAAATGCAGACAACTGTTGTCCAACCAGGGACCAGATCTCTCGAGAGATCTGCTCCTGCTCTATGAACCAAGGGGAGATGTGGTTTAATGTACCCAGAAGTCTAGCTACCTATTCCCAAGTTATAAGTAGCCCTTGTCCTTCTATCAGCTTAAGCATGCTTTCTATAGCACCACTCGTGGGTGGGGTTGAAGGGTTGAAGGGGTTGGGGGCGGGGATGGAGAGTCTTTAGCTAGCAGGGATCCTTGCAGAAAAGTTGAATGTATTATTTGTTTAAGGGACCCAGAGAAAATTTCACATACATCTCACTTATTCTTCCCATCCTAGGTTAAATACAGTCTGGGTGAGGGAGTCTAGAGAGGATGGGTTCCTTTGTAATAGAAAAAGATTAATGCTGTAGTGTGGTATATTTTAGCACTTGGAATTTGTGTAAACCTGGAGCAGAGAGGTTTCCTTAGTGATAGAGAAAAAAATGGGTAAATATCCACCCCATTCTCCTGTATTGTTATACTATCACCAAGACAAAATGGTTTATTTTCTCACATAAAGGGTGACTAGGCAACTCGAGGTCTCTAATCCCTGTAGTTTTCCAGTTCCAGTGAATACCAGGAATGTGAATGAATACACAAGGCCAGATTGAAGATATGCTTTGCAATCTCCATTTAGTTATCTGAGTACCAGGGTTTATATACCTTTTAGGCTAGTGTTACAATATTACTAACTACCTTCAGGTGACATCATATACCTTCCATACTTTGACATTTCAGTATCTACCTTAACTATCAATACCAAGATACTTATCAACATAGAATTGTAAAAGCATAGATGTGATGCTCTTCAATACCAATAGAATAATTGTGATGTTTATCAATAACAAAGAATTTGTTGAAACAGTAATAAATACCAGAAACTATCATACTAATATATTTACCTCAAGTATGTCTTTAATTCCCTGTTAAGGGGTAAATAGTATGGTTAAAATGCCTTGTTCCTATTGCTTGCATTCTACATCAAGATTATTCTAAATTTATCAAATATGTCTTTATAATTCATTGTTTGGGAGATGGTGAGCCAATAGTTTGAATGACTTGCCCTACCTAACAGAGAGCAGATCTCAAATAATACTTGGGCCAGACTCTTGCTGTTCTTACACTTATCCAGTACTGGCCCTCTACACTATAGAGAAAGCCTCATTTGTTCTGATAGCTCTTTGGGAGTTGAGAAAATTGAGGGAATTTACAGGATTAGGACAGCAAGTAGTTAATTGTGAGAATTGTGTGAACGACATTGACTATCTTGTGACTCAATCTGGGAACTATTAAATTTCGAGTCTAGTCCAAAATCTGTTTTGTGAGAAAAGTTTATTTAATTGTGGGAATTGGAAGAAAACCTTATTGCATTGTTTGAACTTAGGCCTTATGTGGCCTAGACAATCTCTACCTGTAGTTTAGAGACTATTAATTAAGGATCTGGGTTATGTTGACCAGAAACTCAGTCAGATCCAAAAATTGAAACAGGGAGTTTTCTCACAATTGTACATCTCAAGCAACCCCATATGCTTTATCTGAAAACTGGCCTTGTACTGATCAATCAGTTATTGTTTCCATGTTCCTTTGATTGTTTATAGACACTTTTTTTTCTCTGAATTCAGCAAATTGCACCTCTTCTCCCTTCCCCTTCCAACTTGGAAAGTCTCTAATCTTTGGTTCCTTTTAATTAATTGACTTTATTTAGTTAATTTGTTTAATGGATGAAAGTCTGTCTCCCCCTATATTTGAAGTCGAGTCCTTCAGTGAGCAAGTCTGGTCCCAGTTTGTTGAGCAATTGGCAAGCATTGCTTGATATATCTATATACTCAGAAGATCAAACCTTTGTTTTCCTGAGTCATTTCATCTTTCACATGCCATAGGACCAAGTTTTTCTTCTGATATGGGAAGCTTATTTTTTTTTTCAATATTATCTTTGTTTTAGAGAAGGCTTTGCAAGTACTATAGAAGCAAGAATTCCCAAGATTTTATAAATGATGTTGTTGTTAAAGTTTTGTAATCATTAATTTAGACATTATTGTAATGCAGCCCATCAGCCATGGTAGGACTGTATCCTTGTAGAAGAATGTCAGTTTCCAGATTGTGTACAGTGTTTTCTAGATTTTGCAAAAACAAACAAACAAAAAAATTAATTAAACAAAACAAAAACCCCTCCCCAAAACAAAGAAAGAAACAAACAAACAAAAAAACAAAAAACAAACTAACAATACCAACCAACCATCCAAAAAAAAAAAAAAAACCCCAAAACCCAATCTTGGTGGTTTTGTTTGGAACAGCAAATGTTTAACTAGTGGGTGGAGGGAGTGGTGTGTAGAGTATAAAAAAGTATTATGGGCCAGAACTCTGAACTTGAAACAAAGGATTCTTATAAGGTACTAAGCCAATGGAATTGATAGAGAGAGACAATAGTTATCTAATTTAGCATGGTTCAATATGATTGATTTAATCCTACAAGGAAATATTATGGGCCAGAATGTGAAACAAGGTACTAAGTAGAATTGAGGAGACAATGATTAAATCTAGTTTAGCATTGATTTAATCCTACAACAAATAATGGCTTCCTAGTGATATAATGATTGGTTTGTACTCAGTGTGGGGCATATAAACTAGAAGTCTCAGCCAGGGAGATTCAGAGACATTTGGAAAGAAGGCAAAGGACTGGTGGCAGGAACTTAAGCTCTCAGAACCAAGGGGAGAAATTCAATTTGATCTTTGATCTTCCTGGTGGCTGCCCTAGACTCCTGCACTTCTCTCACTAAGACCAAGGCCAGACTAAAAAGCTCCCCAGAAAGCTGCCCAGCCCTAGGAAGGAGATAATAAAGGATCTGGAGTATAAGAAAGCTAACTGGGTCCCAGGAAAGGAGACAAGACTTTGAAAGAGACAATAAATGATTTGGACTTGAACACCTGACTGCACTTGTGGTGATTACTGAACTGAAACGAAGGCTGCCTCTAGAGACCTCAAGAAAACCTCAACAGAGAACATTACATTTTAGAGAGAACATTACAAGAAAGATATGACCATTACTACCCAGCTCCACATCCATTTCCCCTTGAATCTCCCAGATAAATTGATATACAATACTAGATGAGATTTTAATGTATCAAGAAGGTGTGACACCTTGTAGTCCCTTTATAAATGAAGCAAGAATACCTCTCTGAGGCAAGAAGGGAATAACTTGATTATTTAAGCAAACAAATTAGCATTCCACTTGGGAGATTTAGATGATGTTCAGCAGTTCTTGAGTAAGAGAGGATGCCAAGTCAGAGATCAGAAGTGGAGAAAGATCTAAAACAAGTTTCTTTTGATAGAGAAGGGATTTCTTTCCTCTTACTCTTATCCTCCACCAACCATGGTTTTTTGATGAGGTAAAAATGATGAGGCTAGTGGTAGAGAAGATGTGTGGGAATTGGGGTGGGGAATCCCCTCTGGTCAGCGCAGGTCCAATGCAAAAGAATTTGCAAACCCAAAAGTCTGTGTGTGGCAAAAAAAGGGGAATTTTATTGTTCACTAAGAAGGAAGCTTTCTTAGTGCGCAGAACTCCTCATTAGGAATTTGGCAATGAGGAGTCAGCTTTGCACAGACTTCTTAGTGGCAAGGTCCTGTCAGGGAAATAACAAAGGTTAACACTGAGAAGAAGGTATCTTCATAGTGGGCAAAAGTCCTGTTGGAACCTTGCCAAGAAGAGAGCTTTCTTTTCCATTGACTATTTGTAGAGACCATCTCCATCTGTAGAGATACAAGCAAACCTTCTTTCCATTGACCATCTGTAGAAACCATCTCCATCTGTAGAGATACAAGCAAACTTTCTTCCTCAAGCAGACCTATCTGGTCCCTTCCATTCACCACTTTCTGGATCTCTCTACATCACCTGGGAATTATATTGAAGCTGCTCATTATATTGGAGTTGCTTGCACTGGACACCACCCTTTGGTTGGGTTAAAAAAGCCTGTATTCTCCCCAATTGTAATCCTTTTCTGCCATCTGATTGCTTTTTGACTGATCATGTAATCCCTTAGCCAGTTGTCTTATCATAATTCTTGTAGTTGAATTTTCTCTAATCGTTCTTGTGACAGCTGTTTGCAGACATCCCGCAAAATCAGCAAAAGGTTTATTGGGACCTTGCTCTATTTTCGTGAAGGCTTCCCCTCGATCTTTTCCTGGGAGGGTGCCCCAAGCTTTTGTAGCAGCAGCAGCAATTTGCTCATACGCTGCTATGGGGTAATTAATTTGTGCTGAATTGTGTACATACTGACCATCACCTGCTACTTGGTCAAAGATAACTTGTATATTAACTCCAGTTTGCTTATTGCATTGGATTTGTATCCTGCATAATTCACTATACTCCAAAAGGCACAAGTTTTGTCCAGGTTCTGAACTTGTCCTTGCTATGGATTTCTAATCACTAGGGGTTAAGATTTTATAAGCCAAATTATCTAGTAGCATCCTAACATAAGACAATGTAGCCCCATAAAGTGTGCAACCCTTTTTCAAATCCTTAATTTTTTCCAGATCAAAAGGAGTGTATCTTCTCCTTTGTTGACTTGAAGAATTCAAGCTCTTCAATCACAGAGTATGCATTTATTGAATCAGATATATCCTGTCCCTTTTTTTTTTTTTTGCCTTAACCAGTGCTTTTTGTAATTTTGTCATAGACTGCTTCATAGGTGGTGCTGATTGTATTATTGCCTCTTCCCCTTTTCCTTCTCCCTCCACCCATGAAGGGTTAATTGAGGGAGGGAGGTCAGGGGATGGGGAATGCCTTAATTTCTCTAGCTGTGAATCACCACACTCAGAATTATACTTAACTCCATTCTCATTTGATTCTTCACCTTTTTCACCTAGTTTATCTGGATCCTCCCTCTCCTGCTCTTTTTTCTTATTCTATAACATATAATTTCCTAAAGACAGTTATATTAAGTTATATGTGTAAAGTGTTTCTTTGGAAATTGAGTCAGGTCCATTATTATTGCTCTCCTACTAATTTCCACTCGTCTGGATTCAATTCTTTTTCCTTAGAGAACCAAGGAGATATGTACTGTACTGTTTCTAAAAGTTCAATGATTACGTTACACGTTATCCCCCACACGTTACAATTAAACCTTGATTTTTTATCAATCTGACCAAGTTTTCAACACATTTTCCTTTTGGTGGAAAAATCTCTTTTCTAAACATTTGTCCCATTTTAGCTGGAATACTACTTTAACCCTTTACAAAGTTTCCTTCTTATTGTCACCCTAATTTCTGGGTCAGGGAGACTTTTCCACTGAACTCAGGCTCGTGTCAGCCCCACGTTGAGCGCCAAAATATAATGTTCTCTCTAAAATCTAATGTTCTCTGTTGAGGTTCAACAACAGTTCAGTAATCACCACAAGTACAGCCAGGTGTTAAAGTCCAAATCCTTTATTATCTTTCAAAGTCTTGTCTCCTTTCCTGGGGCCTGGTTAGCTTTCTTAGAGGCCTATCTCTCTCCTTGGTTTTGAGAGTTTAAGCTTCTGCTGCCAGTCCTTTGTCTTCTCTCCAGATGTCTCTGAATCTTCCTAGCTGAGGCTTCTAGCTTATATGCTCCACACTGAATACAAACCAATCATTATATCACTAGGAAACCATTATTTGTTGTAGGATTAATTCAGTGCTAAATTAGATTTAACCATTGTCTCCTCACTTCCACATAGTAACTTGTTTCAAGTTCTGGCCCATACCATCTCCTTGTAGGATCAAATCAATCATACTAAACCATGCTAAATTAGATAACTATTGTCTCTATTAATTCCACTGACTTAGTACTTTGTAAGAATCCTTTTGTTTCAAGTTCAGAGTTCTGGCCCATAACACACTGCCCCCTCCAAGCAGGCTATAGTTAAGCACAGATATAAGTTATATAGATATATACATATATCTCCCTAACCCCACCCCCCCAAATATACATATGCATATACATTCACAGCTACCTACAGACCCACTCACATGTACATTTATCTATATACACACATACATGGAGCAGTATGCTTATATATCTACATATACTCAGACAGAAATATTGACCCATATGTAAACATACATTTAAAAGAATATTAGTTTGGCTGACATATAATTAGGTTTATTTCTTGATTGAATCTTTAAGTTTGACTTAATTTAAAATCAGTGTGTACTTTTTTTCCCCCTAATAATTCTATTTCTGATCTTTTCTATCCCTGGTAACTCTTTTGCTTTAATTCTGTTCTTTAACTTGCCTTGCTGTTACTTAACTCTCCCCCTGTCCCTCATCCCTTCCTTTTCTTCCTCCATCCATTTCTTCCCTCTCCTTTCATAGCTCCCCCCTTATTTTTTTAAATAGATTTTGGAAGTTGCTATACACATGGTAACTATATAGTGTTGCCTGTTTTTCCCATGTTATTGATATGAGTAAGTTTTCAGAATAATATCCTTCCTCCCCCTTCTAGTACCTCTGTATCTGTTCTTTCTCTACACTTCATTTGTATAACATAATTACTATTTTTACCTTTTTATAAGCAGTTTTGCTTTTTAGAGTCAGATTATACTCAACCCTGCCCCACTCTTTCTTTTGGGCTAATTACTGATGCCAATCTTAAATATATGGTACATATTTCCATGAGAAAAAAGACAAACTATTTGTCTGTGTTAATTAAGTTTCTTGAAATTGATCTTTGATATTGACTCTTATATGTTAAATTTTCTATTTAGTTTGGGTTTAATTGAAAGAAAGACCTGAAAATCTTGAAGTTCATTGAATATCCATTCTTTTTTCATTCAATATTATAGATAATTTTGCTGGATATGATAGTTTTGGTCACAGGTGTAGTTCTTTTGATTAATAATGTATATGATTCCAGGATCTGTGGTCTTTTATTTTTGGCTGCTGATATGTCCTGCACATATTCTAATTGTACAATTTTAATTGTTAGCTCCAGCATATTTGAATTGTTTTTTTTTTCTTGTTTCTTTCAGAATTTTCACTTTGAATTGGGGGTTTCATAATTTGGCAATAATATTCCTATGTGTTTTTCCACAAAAGTAAAAATAGAAAAGTAGAAATAGAAAAAAACCCACCTATCATCACTCTTTGAGGTGATGATAGGTGGATTTTTTCAATTTCTTCTTTTTCTTCATATTCTATTACTCCAGGACAGTTTTTTTGGATTATTTCTTGCATTATAGTGTCAAAATTCTTGCAATATAGTGTCAAAAGTCACAACTTTCAGAAGTCCAATTATTCTTATATTTTCTCTTCTTGATCTGTTTTTTAGATTGTTGTTTTTCTTTTCTTATGTTTCACCTTCTGTTCTATTTTTTCATTCCGTATATTCTGTTTTCTTATTTCTTGGGCTCTTATAGTTTCACTGCCTTCCCTTTGCCTAATTCTAATTTTCAAAGAGTTATTTTTGTCTTTAAGACCATTTCTTTTTCTAGTTGGTTGACTTTTTTCCCCCCATAATCTTGTTTTTCTTGGGTGGTTTTTATTTAGTTAGTTTTTAGTTTTTCCTGAATATCTCTCATTTGATTTTTAAATTCTTTTTTGAGTCTTTATAAAAAATTTTTTCTGAGTAGGGTGCCATTCAAAGTTACTCTTTTGAGTAGAAGAAACTTCTTTTACTTCAGCATCCTCCTCTGCAGATGAACCCGGTATTTCCTATTCCCGTAGTAAGCTTCTATGATTGGGTTCTTTCTTCTTTGACAATTCTTTTTTTTTTTTTTTTTTTTTTTTTTTTGAGAAATATTAATGTAAACACCTCTCATTGGAGGAGTGGGGAGATTGTGCCTCTAGCTGCACTTCGTCTTTCCCCCTGTGACCTGGAACACCAAAAAAAAACTCCACCCTCCTGCAACTCCTAACCTGTTGCCTCTCTGCACTCTCTTTAGACTAGTTCCTTCTTCCCTAAGGTCCTGTTTCTACAGCACAACTGGGTCTGGTGTTCCTAATCTGCAGGGATTAGCAATCCCAGTATGCTTCACATACTCAATAAGTGCTGGAGCTAAATTAGGATTCTAGATTTCATGACTCCAAATTAAATTCTCTTTCACTAAATAGTATGTTCTTTTCCCGAATATATGCAAAGTAGTGTTCTAGAACAATGTGAGAGCTCTAAATTTAGATGTTTACTCTGTTTTCCTGGAATTTATTGTCCATTTGAAGGCATCTTTAACTAACTTAACTTCTCCATTTACAGAGGTGGTTCAGAAAGGTCCTAAGGGGACACAGCATGGTCCTATAGAATTAAGACCAGAAAACCATTTTCCTGAATCCCAAGCCCAGTGCTCTTGCCTGAGTTGCTCTTCCCTGTTCATATGGATAGGAAGGATGATGGTTTTACTTTTGCCTAAGGGTAAAACAATCTTCAAACTTGATAACAATTTCTGAAGAGTCTATTTGGTAAGTGATACTCAAAAGATTTTTGATGATTTGGAAAATGAAGTGAATTATCCCTTTGAAAATCACAAATAAGCTTTAGAAAATACTAGGGAAAGCATTTTAGTTTCTGGTTTAAATCTAAAGTTATTTTCTAGAACTCCAGGGGAGAAAACTCACTTTGTTCTATCTCATATCTGGCATTTTAATTGTTTTCCAGTTCCAATTTTGTTATTGTCCTATTTTGCTAGAATGTAAAATAAATGGAAGTAGAGAGTGTGAGATAAGACTTGAAAATTAGGTTGGTGCTGGATTATGGATTATTAGCAAAGGAGCTTAAAACTTCACTTGATAGTATCATTTTGGAACAGAGAAGAAGGTGATATACTACAAACATGCATGTTTGTATGAGACTATTTTCTAAGATCCTTTCTAGAGCTATTCATTCTGTAATTCTATGAATAATGTATGAGAGTACCCAAAATCCCCTTTTAAAGTAGTCCACTTTTGAGACCTGAGTTGTGTGTTAAATTCTTCTTACTTTCCCATAGCATTGCTGGTTCTTGCATCCATTCATTTTACTCAACAATCCCTTTCTAGAATAAATCATGGAAGTTGCTTTGCCATGCACTAAATTAAGATGTTCAGGCATTAGGTACACATTGATTCTCAGAGGAATGCTTCAACATATGTTGCTTTCATACAAAGTAACTTGAGGTTAGTTTCTAATTTTTTTTTTTAATTTGGCTACTGTATAAACAACATTCGCAGTAAAGTATTTCTAGTTTGTGATGATTTTTTTTTTTTTTTCTGTAACAGCAACTTGTTAAAGGTTAGAATCACAAAATTTTAGAGCTGGTCAGGGTTATAGAGATTATTTAATTCAAATGACACTTCCTTCTTTTTGTTTTTGAGTCATTTTTCAGTCATGTCTAACCCCTGGTGATTTCATTTGGGGTTTTCTTGGCAGAGATACTGGTGGAGTGGTTTGCCATTTCCTCTTCCAGCTCATTTTACAGATGAAGAAACTGAGGCAAACAGGATTAAGTGAGTTGCCCAGGGTCACACAGCTAGTAAGTGTGAGGCCAGATTAAACTCAGAAAGATGGTTTTTTTGACTCCAGGCCCAGCACTCCATTCATTTTGCCACCAGCAGCCCCTCTTTCATTTTATAGTTGAGGAAACTGAGACCTAAAGACAGTAAATGATTTATTTAAGGCTGCAAAATTAGATAGTGGTGGAAGTAGAATTCAAATATAAGTTTGCTGCTTCTTAGTTCAGTCAAGCAGTTACAGGGTTGTGGGGGGAGTCACTTTCCTTTTCTTGGCCTTTGTTTTGCTGACCTTAACATTGAATAATTCAGCAAATTTGGCAAATGTTTATTATGCTCTTATTGTGCTTTTGCTGCCACGATCGATGCTGGGAACGATGCAGAATTTTGTATCAGTGGTCACCTCATGTTATCCTTGGAGTTTTTGAAGAAGGTGAGAATAAAACAGATTAACTACTTGAATATGATTTCTAAGTGCATCATGGGAATGGCATAAAAGCTGCGTTATTGGGTATTTAATCAGCAAATGCCTGCAACAGCCTATGTAAGGGAAAGTCTTGTGTTCCTAGTCAGGTGACTCAACTTCAGATTCTGTCCTTGACACACAGTATTTGTGGCCTTGGGTAATGTCCTTCATCTCTTTGAGCCTCAGTTTCCTCATTTAGAAAACGGGAATAATAATATTTGAAAAACTAGTCCTGCAAAAAGCCTTTCCTGGTCTCTTTCAATGTTCTAGTGCCTTCTCTCTGACATTACCTCCAACTTTTCGTATCTTGAATGTATATAGTTATTTGCATGTCAGCTGCCTCTATCATAATATGAGCTCCCTAAAAGTAAGAACAGCTTTTACATTTTTTTATATCATAGTGCTTGCTACATCGTAAGTGCTTAATAAGTGCTTGTTCACTTTTTGAATTGACCAACCTCAGGCCTGGATAGTAGTTTTGCTTCCACCACTTCATAAACCTTAAAAGTGGTGTTTTGTGTGGTTTGTTGAATGCATGAGCTCTGGTATTGTTATTTTATCTACTGCTGTCAACCCAGCTTGTCTGTGTTAGATGCCACCCTTTTAATTTGTCACTACACAAGGAAGGTTATGTATCAAGCCAAGCAAAGTTGTCACTTGTTTGAAAAGCCAGTATAGGAAGAAATAGAAAATGCCAGATTTAATATATTCAGCTACTCCTATGTTTCATCATCAATTAATTCCTATGCTACCCAGCCAAAAGAGAATGCCTGAAAAATTTGCCATTCATCAGCGTCACAGTTGATTAAGTCTTGCTCAGCCACAGTGAGTTGGTGTTTTGTGGGAAGTCAGGTTCTTGACTAGATATAAGGGTTTGTTCTTAACGTAATTCCTAGGAAAAGGAAGAATGTGGCAAAGCTTGTGTTGTATAATCTATTCAGTGTTCCTCAATTTTTGACATTGTCTCTATTCCCTATTTCCCAACTCTCTATCAGTTCTTTTCTGACTACAAAACAGTTTAGCTTTTAGCCAGAAGCAGCCCTTCCTTGATGACCCTCAGCTGTGTTGCAAATGTATTTGGGAATATTTGAAATAGCTGTTGAAGAAAATGTACAGTTACAGTATATTTTGTGATCATCAAGTTAAAGAATCAAAATTGTGAAGACCTCAGAAAAATTTTATTTTATGTTTAAAGTGGTATATTCTTGAGGATGTGTCCTGGTAGTGTGTATATCTGTATACACACACACACACACACACACACACACACACACACATATATATATATACAAATACTAGTAGGATATAAATACATGCATACACATATACACACATACATACCCACATATACATATACCAATAGGACATATATACACTGAGGAAAATTAATACTGTGTATTATTACTTATAACCAGTATTACTTTGTGATTCATCTTTTTTATTTTGTCAGACCCTATATCTAGGGGCAGGAAGTTTCTATGCCCTTGCTTTTTCTTCATCAAAGTTAGTGAGTTCATCTAAGTCAGAGAACCTGATTAAGACTGCTTTTCTAGCCAAGATTGTTAGAGGCAGCTGGGTCTCATAAAATGACTACAATTTCTTAAGTATCAAAAAGGGACATAAACAGCCACATCTGAAGACTAGCCCACTTTCCTTAGCTATAGACTAATCCTTTTACCTGAGAATTATTTTGAATCTCCCCCTTCACTGCTCCTTCCCAAAGATGAAATAACACATTTTCTCTTTAAAATGTCCAACAATCTGGGACAGTTATATGGCGCAGTGAGTAGAGCACCAGCCCTGAAGTCAGGAGGACCTGAGTTCAAATCTGCCCTCAGACACTTAACACTTCCTAGCTTTGTGACCCTGGGCAAGTCACTTAACCCCAATTGCCTCAGCAAAAAAAAAAAAAAAAAGTCCAATAATCCAGATTGTCCTGCCTTTACCCTCCCTTCCAAATGAGAAGGAAGACATACCCAAGTTTAAAAAGCTCTATTGGCTCTTACTCTTGGCACATATGGAGGCAGGCCAAAGACCTTTCATTAATAGATTTGGTGCCTTCTTAATAAACTGTTACTTTGCTCAGAGAATTACCTTAGGTTATTTTTTTGTTAAATTTTACTTTTAACAGTACACATAGAGATATATGTATACATAAGTGTATGTGTATACATAAGTGTATGTGTATATGTGTATCTGTGATATATATATATATCTATATCTATAATCAATTCAATATACATGCACACATAAATATTGAATTGATAATTAATTTATGAAATTATGAAATGGGGCAGGCATAACCATTTCTTTGGGTAATTGCTGGGAAAGATCATGAGAGCAGTGGGAAACGAAGCAGCTGTCATCCTTTAATAAAACAGAGGGCGCAGGGTCGAGGAGCACAGAAAATACAGAGTAAAGAAATAAAAAGAGGTCAATGGCATGGGCACAGGGGATAGAAAGTGAAGGCAGGTAGTCAGCAGGGGAAAGGGATAGGGAGGGGGAGAGACACAGTTACATAACTGGATTAGAGTTGGGCTTCTTAAACTTTTCAGTTTAGACCCCTTTTCATTTAAGAAATTTTTACATGATTCTAAATATATTGGTATATAAAATAGCTAAACAAATCAAACATTCATTGATAAGAAATCATAATTTTACCCCTCCCACATTGTTATGAAACCCCATTATGGGGTTATGACCCACAGTTTAAAAAGCTGGGAATTAGAGTTGGGAATTGGCAGTATTGACTCAGATATTTGGGGGGGAAGGGAAAGAAGTTTGAATCCCATTTTTAGATAAAAGTTTTTTTTAGGGATAAAAGACTAACTTTTATCCATTTCACCTCAGGATTAGTTCTTTAATATATTCAGATTATCTCAAAGTTGTTGGCATAACTTTATAAAGTTAACATAATTTCAGATAATTTCAGAGTTAACTGGGCTTATATCCCAAAGAGATCATAAAGAAGGGAAAGGGACCTGTATGTGCACAAATGTTTATGGAAGCCCTCTTTGTAGTGGCTAGAAACTGGAAATTGAGTGGATGCCCATCAGTTGGAGAATGGCTGAATAAATTGTGGTATATGAATATTATGGAATATTATTGTTCTGTAAGAAATGACCCACAGGATGATTTCAGAAAGGCCTGGAGAGACTTACACGAACTGATGCTGAGTGAAATGAGCAGGACCAGGAGATCATTATATACTTCAACAACAATACTATGTGATGACCAGTTCTGATGGACCTGGCCATCCTCAGCAACGAGATCAACCAAATCATTTCCAATGGAGCAGTAATGAACTGAACCAGCTACTTCCAGAGAAAGAACTCTGGGAGATGACTAAAAACCATTACATTGAATTCCCAATCCCTATATTTTTGCCCACCTGCATTTTTGATTTCCTTCACAAGCTAATTGTACAATATTTCAGAGTCTGATTCTTTTTGTACAGCAAAATAACGGTTTGGTCATGTATACTTATTGTGTATCTAATTTATTTTTTAATATATTTAACATCTACTGGTCATCCTGCCATCTGGGGGAGGGGGTGGGAGGTAAGAGGTGAAAAATTGGAACAAGAGGTTTGGCAATTGTTAATGCTGTAAAGTTACCCATACATATAACCTGTAAATAAAAGGCTATTTAATAAAAATAAATAAATAAATAAATAAATAAAATAATAATAAAAAAAAGAAATGTAATAAATACATATATCTTGCTATTTGTTGAAAAAAAAATAAAAAAAAAGATAATTTCAGAGTTATCTATTTGATAGTTATCTATTTGATAGCATTTGATGTTCTGATGGTTTTATGATGTGTAAAAAATTTGAGACAATTCCTGGGTAACTAATAATTTTATTAATTATGGTTAACAAATAATTGATAAAAGTATGACCATTTAGCTGTCTCTCATAAACCAAAGTTAGATCATGGTAGTGTCTTGACTCATATGCCCTTCGAAGAATGGGTGTTTCCCATTCAACTTCGATTGGTTAAAAGTTAATGAGAATGGAGTATTATAATAAGAGGTGGATCTATTCTTATGAGGAGTTGGGGAACTGACTTTGATTAAGTAATTCTTACTTATTTCTACGCAGGCCACCTCCAGCCCCAGGAAATCTAGAAAAAATCTAGACCCCACTTCCCATACCTTATCCCCAAGGCTAAGTAGAATACAGTGGGCTAGAATTCACCAGATTTATTAAATTTGTTTTACTTTTTTATCAGAACTAATCTTCCTCAGTTGGGAAGCTTCTGAACAAAATTGAGGAGAATATTAAAAATTATCAGCCTATTTTTCAATGGCTGATTTATTTTAGTAGAGAAAATAGGAAAGAAAGAGGAAATAGGAAGAGAAAAACCCTGAATCTCTCCAATAATTGGTTATTGATATGTGAGAAATAATAATTTCTCTCAGTTTTACTGTGGATTTGTGCAACTTGCCTGGGATTTCCAAATTATAGAACCAATAAGCCCTAACAGCAAAGCCTAGATGGCTTTCCCACTTAAGCACATATTACTAGCTTGTGATTTTTGGTTAGTATATGATAAAATGTGTAAATTTTAATCTTTTGAGATGGTCTGATGTGACTTTTAGGTTTCTTTTTGCAGTTTTCCTGATATTGCTATTTTATAGTGACTACTAATAAATTTACTTACACTGTCTTAGAAGCAGGGGAGGGGAGATGTTAGAGATTGTTAGGGGACCAAAACCAGAAACAATTTTAAGACCTAGACATGCACTAACAAGACATATGTGTGTATATCCACATGTACATGCTAACATTTATCCTTAGAGAAGAAATACCTGAAACTCATAAAGACCTTCTTTACCTTATAGTCCCTTGTTTCTCAAAACAACAATAACAAAGAACCAGAAAGAATGAATATTAGGCATTTCTATGCAGAGATGAAAAAATAATACAATCTCTACACTTGAGGAGATTAGGATCTAGTAACAGAGCAAATGCAAAGAATATTTGATTTGAAGTTTTTGGGCCAAGGTTTTGATTCTACCTCTGTGGTTTAATTTCTATGTGACCTTAGACAAATCATGGAATCTGTCTAGTTCCTAGTTTCATCATGTATAAAAATAAGAGGGTTAGACTAGACTAGGAGTTCTCACCTTGGGATCTATAAACTTGTTTTAAAATATTTTTATTCTATATTCTATATTCCAATATAATCAGTTGCCTTTGTAATCTTATGGATTTTATTTTATGTATTTAAAATTGCTATTCCAAGAAAAGGTCCAAAGTCTTTATTAGACAACCAAAATGGCCCATGATACAAAAAAAGTTAAGAACCCTTATACGGGATGATTTCTAAAACTTTTCCCAGCTTTTTAAGTTCAACAATATCAGGAATTGCAAAATTTTAATATCTAATAAATGTGTCAAAAAGTTCAGAGTCATTTCAGTGTTTTGAGGTAGGCACAGAACAGTTAAAGTCAGAATATTTGGGTGAGTTCAGGGAATTCTTCATGAAAGAAGCAGCATGTTGACTCATAAAGGAAAAAAAATAATGTAAATAAGAAGATATGTAGGGAAAGGCTTTTATAATAGGGAATGATGATATTTGGGGCAGCTTGGTGGCACAGTGGAAAGAGGGATAGGCTTGGAAACAGGAAAGCCAGGATTAAAGTAGACTAGAGGTTCTCAGCTTGGGATCTATGAACTTGTAATTAATTATTTTGATGATTATATTCTATATTTTAATATAATCAATTCAAATCCAGCCTCAGATTTTTACTACCTATGTGTCCTAGTTTACTTAACCCTTTTTGCCTCAGTTTCCTCATTTATAAAATGAGCCAGAGAAGGAAATGACAAAATACTCCAAGATATTTGACAAGAAAACCTCAAATGGAGTCATGAAGATTCAAATATGACTGTAACAACTGAACAGCAACACGGAGGTGGGAAGGGACAGGATGACATTAGGGAATAGTGAGTATGTAGTAGTGGGAAACAAAACAGGAAAATTTGGTTGGAACCAAATTGAAGACAAAAATAATAGAAGTATAAGAATATTCTAAGTTCCTTGCTCTGGATAACTTGGGTTTGAATCTTATCTGTGATGCCTCTTAGCCATGTGACTCTGAATCTCAGTCTCTATATCTTTAAAATGAGGATAATAAGATTTGTTTTACTTGTCTTATGGGATTGTTGTGAGGAGAGCTCTTTTTAATTTTTTGTATTATATAAATATTATGTTGCTTATAATTCTGAGAATATAATAATAAAGTTTATAGAAATATTTCTTATATTTATATATAACATGTAATATAGATATATAAATATAGATATTATCTATCTGGTATATATGTGTATACACACACACACACACACACACATATTAGAGGCCAGTTACTGATATAGATAGATTGAGAGTTTCCGTACTAAAGTCTTTTATATACCTCAGAAATTTTCTTTATATGTGAGAGTTAGAATTATAATTACAATAATAATATAATTATAATGTAGTTTTTAATAGATATACAAGTAATTATAATTTATAATAATACTATGTAGCAAATATACTAATAATTATATAATAATTTTCATAATTATAATTATAGTTTTAAAGTACAAGGAATTTTTTTTTTTTTTTTTTTTTGATGAGCATCTGGACCTGTGCTTTCATTGGTATATGGGACTTTCAGTGTGAAAACTCGCATCCTATGCTAATTAGTAATCACTGATTTATAGTCTTAGAGAATTGCTTGGGCATATTGAAAAGTTAAATGACTTCAGGCTTTCACAAATATTGTGTGTCAGAAACAAGACTTGCATTTAGGTGTTCTTGAGTTCAATATCAATCTTTTACTCTCTGTATTATTCTGTCTCTTAATGAATAAAGATGAGGGTTGTTAATAACTGAATTTTTATACTGGAACATCTTTAGCATGGTATAGAGCCAGATCTCATTAATGCTGGCTTCCTTTTAATATCTGACCAATTTTGGTTAGTATTCTGACTTCTTCCTGTTGTCCATAGATAGATAAACACAAACCAGTCTCTTTGAAGGTGGTTCATTCTCTACAGAATGCAAGATGAGACAGATTTGTGGGTCTGAATTCAAATGGATAAGTTCTTAACTCATATATTTAGATAATGATGGTATTCTACTTGGCATGGACGATTTCTTAATTCTGTCAGTTGCCCACTTGTAAAGTCCAGCTAAATTTTACTTATTAGTACTTTTCCCTTTTGAAGAAGCAAACAACCAGACTATATAACCAGCATTGATCAGTTCACAGATATCTAATAAGCATTTTTTGTAAACCAGGCACTGTGCTAACCCTTGGGATTATGGCTTATAAGCAAAGAGAAAGATAGTTCATTCTCCAAATGATAAATTGTCAAAGGAGATATGAATAAGCAATTTTCAGATGAAGACACTGATGTTTTTTATAGTCATAAGAAAAAATGCTTTAAATCATTATTGATTAGAGAATTGCAAATTAAAGCAACACTGAGATACTACTTCACTCATATAAGACTGGCTAATATGACAGAAAAAAGAAAGTGATAAATCTTGGAGGGGATGTGGGAAAACTGGGCCTCAAGAGCACTATTGATGGAGTTGTGAACTGATCCAACCATTCTGGGGAGCAATTTGGAATTATGCCCAAAGACTATCAAACTCTGCATATCTTTTGATCCAGCAATACCACTGCTAGGTCTGTATCCCAAAGAGATCATAAAAAAGAGAAAAGGACCCTATGTGCAAACATATTTATAGTAGGTCTTTTTGTGGTAGCAAAGAATTAGAAATTGAGGTGTGCACATCCATTGGCGAATACCTGAACAAGTTGTGATAGTATATGAATGTAATGAAATACTACTGTTCTATTAGAGGTGATGAGCAGGTAGATTTCAGAAAAACCTGAAAAGACTTATATGCACTGATGCTGCATGAAGTGAGTAAAACCAGGAGAACATTGTGTACAATATCAGCAACATTGTATAATGATCAGCTGTGATTGATTTAGCTCTTCTTTCTCTTGTCTTAATCCAAGACAAGTCCAAAAGATTCGTGAAGGGAAATACTATCTACATTCAAAGAAAGAATTGATGGAGGCTGAATACAGACTGAAGCCTGCTATTTTAACTTTATTTTTTTTCCCATGTTTTTTTTTATTTTTGCTCAGTGTCTTTTATAACATGCATAACACAGACATGTTTTATATAATTACACATATATAACCTATATTAAATTATTTACCATATTAGGGAGGGTACAGAGGAGGGAGGGAGGGAGAGAGGGTCAGAAAAAATTTGGAACTTAAAATTTTAGATAAGAAGTGAATCTTAAAAATTTGTTTTTACATGTAATTGGAAAAAAAATTTAAGAAATCATTAAAAACAAAAGAAGACAGTTTTTGTCCTCAGAGCTTGTGTTCTAATGAAGGAAGAAAGCACATAAAAAGGGAGAAGCATCTCCCCACTAGTTTATGAGAACTAGTCATGAGAGAGCTGTCAGCTGCCTCTGAGAAGCAGCCTAGTAGAATAGAGACAGCACTGGACTGAGAGCAACAAGAGCTGGATTAGGATTCGGTCTGATATTTCCTAGCTGGATGACCCCGGAGAAGTCAGTTGGTCTTTCTGTCCTATATTTGTAAAGAGTAGATTGACACTTGATGACTTCCAGAATCCCTGTCAGCTCTAAATCTATGATCCTATGGACTTGTCCTTTCTTCATGCTCACAATTGAATCATTTTCTTTCCTTTCCCATTCTCATTTATCCTTTCCTAACACAAATGAATTTAAGTTCTTACTTTGGGGATATGGGATTCACTGAGCTCATGTAGTTGTGTTTACCATCTGTCAACACCCAACTACTGCATAAGGCAAAGCATATTGCTGACAAAATGTGTGTTTTGATTGAAGAAAAATAGAAATAATAATTAAAAAAACAACAACTAAAAAAACCTAAAACTTTATGATTGTACAAAGTTGGTCAGGGATTTTTTTTTTTTTAAATAAAAAAGAGGTCATAATCAAATTCTTTTATGTAGTGCTGCTTCACATTAAAGACATTTTATTTTATAAACAACATACCTGTTGCATAAATTGTTTTTGAGAATTGTTCATTAAGTGCTTACGTTGCCCTGGGCATTGTACTAGGTGCTAGGGATGCAGAGATAGATACTGAGATTGTAGATATAAAGAGCTGGAAGATATTTTAGAGATTATCATGTCCATCTTACATTTTATAGAGAGAGTAAGATTCAGAGATTACTATGTGTGTGTGTGTGTGTGTGTGTGTGTGTGTGTGTGTGTACAAATATATATATCTCCTCTAGAAGCTTACAATCTAAAAATGTAGAAACAACCTTTTAACAATTCAATTCAGTAAATACTAAATGCCTACATAGTAGGTATGTATTATGTTAATGTAGGAGTGAACCAAATGCAAAGGAGGAAGAAGACAACATTTTTAATGAATTGTTTAAAGTGAAATTTAGCAAAAGGGTAAACTGAGACAATTCTCTGAACAAGATAATTGTTTTAATAAGGTACCAAACCTATTAATAAAATGGTCTTTGACCTGCCTCCATTTGTGTTAAAGAATTAGGAGTGAGAGCTGATGGAGCTTTTAAAAAATTGGTGTATGCCAGGCCTGACAGTACTTCATTTTGATCTTCCCTGGCAAAGGTAAGGCAGTTCTGATTGGTGGATCTTTTAATGAGGGGATGGGTTAATAGTTCTCAACTATTTCCTATTCCTTCATCTTGGGTTGTTGTTGGTGGTACAGACATTCTCAGGGAAAAGGATTTGTCTATAGCTAGGGAAAGTAGTCTGGGCTTCAGATGTGGCTTGATTATGCTTATCGCTGACATTTAAGGAATATTACTTGTTTTATGAGACTTATTTATCTCCAGCATTTTGGCAAAAAAAAATCCATCCCAATCAGAATCTTCCTCATTTTGGTCCCTCTCTTATAAACCAGGTTACCCCTAACTTAGATGAAAGAAAAGTAAAGACTAGGGACACATCGTCTGAGGAGGACTAGATCAAGCTGGTTCAATGCTTAATGGGTAAATGGAAGGGGTAGTAGATTTGGGAGGAGCACAACTCTTGCTGGTTAAGGAGGCAATGCTTTGGGGGGTGGGAGTAATCATATTCCTCAATTGTCCCTTCAGAAACTGCCTTCCCTTTAAAAGTAGGGTCTGACAACAATGAGGAAATAGATGAATCACAGAGTAATTTTGGTTATTAAATAATATAGCATGATATTAATCTTCCTCATTATAAAGCAAATATTAAAGATTTTTTATATTCAAGGGAATTTGTTAGAAGTTGAGGATAGAATAAAATGAAAAACAGTTTTTTTCCTCATTGAGTTTATATTCTACCAAGGCAAGGGTTCTTAATCTTTCTTGTGTCATGGAACTACTGTCACTTTATAAAGCCTTTGGTTTCATTCTCAGAATTATGTTTTTAGGTGCATAAAATAAAATTCATAATATTATGAGGGAAACCAATTGTCCTGAAATATAGTTATTCAAATATTCAAACTTTTTTTTTTAAATAAAAATTTAAAATTAATGGACCCCAGGCTAATTACACTTTTATTAAGAAATATAACATATGAACAAATAAGATAAATATGTTATCATTTGAAGTAAGAGGAAGCTCTAACAACTAGTGGAATCAAGAAAGGTTTCTCATAGAAGTTAGAACCAGTGTGAAAACGTGGGTAAAATGGTGGAGTGCCATATTCAGGGAAGCAAGGAGGCCAATTTGCTTCAATTGTGTGAAAGGGGAATAATGTAAAATAAGCCTGGAAAGTTAGGTTTGTTTGTAAAGGGCTTTGAAAAAGAAGATGCAGATTTTGTATTTTATCCTAGAGGCAATAGAGAATCACTGAAATTGACTTGTTAGACTAATAAAGTCATTTTGGTAGTTGTGTGGAGGATTGGGAGAAATGGAAAGCAGGAATCTCTGTTAGGTAATTACAATAGACTAGATGAAAAGTGAAAAGGACCTGGAATAGGTTGGTGGCTGTATGAGTAAAAAGAAAAAGTTGGCTATAAGAGATACTTTGGAGATAGAGTTGATATGACCGGACACTAATAGATATGGAGAGATTGAAGGAAGGCAACACTTTGGTTAAATCTCTTAGGAAGGAGTAGAAAAACTTGATTTGAAGGATAATTTGCAATAATAGAAATAATCAAGACTTGGAGACTATTTGATAGAGAGGTTGAGGAATAGAAGTGAGTAAAAAAAGACTCCAAAGTTTCAGTCCTGCATGGATGTCCACAAAAACAAGAAAGTTGATATCAATAATAGGTTTTTTTTTTAGGGAAGATTAATGAAGTTTTTGTATATTTTGAGTTTGTGATACTGCCAGAACATCTAAAAAGGAGATATCTTATAGTCAGAAATGTGTGACTAGTGCATAACACAAGATAGCCCCATATATTAGGGAAAAAAGCCTCTGGAATGATGAGAAATCAAGTCAACAAACATTTATTATGTACCTACAGTATCCTTTGAGAGCACATCCCTTTATTTTTAGATGATGTTTACTTAAATTACTCCAGATTGCTGTGAATAAGGATAAACTAGATAATAGAAATCATGGAAGAAGAAGGCAACTTTAAAGATTACTTAGTTTAACTCCTTTATGTTATAAGGGAGAAAAATCAAGGCCACAAAGGGGAATAGATATGTCCTCGGTTGCACAACTAGTGGTAGAGCTATAAGTAGAGTTCAGTTTAGTATTCCAGCCACCATTTCATAGGTACCTCTAATTTAAAATAAATTACTTTCCCCTTGTTGATTGTTGTTTGTTTCAAAATGTTTTATTAGATTGTCTCTGTGAGAGTGTGACCCATGGCTTATTTAAACTTTTCATCTCCCAAGAGCTTTGGGTACAATGGCCACTTGAGAGTTCCTGTTATATTTTTATTATTTTTGTATCACATGTCTCTGTTTTCTCTTACCTATTTTGAGGCTTATGATTAAGTTTTTCAAGATATTTTGGGGAAAAAATCTTCTAGGTAGTGATTGAGTTGAAGATTATATAATAGCTAGTGGCTTAATGTAATTGCTCTTCAGTTTGGCAGACTGTGTTTATATGCTTGAATAGATTAAGGAAAAATATTTCATCTTTCAGTGTGCCCGAGTGACTGCTTATCAAGGAATCTAAACTGTCACTGTGGTAATTAAGTGAAAAAATAGTTTAAGTAATGCTGATAGGAGGCAGTTAACATTGCTATCCTTATTTCATTGCATGCTTCTCTATTTAATCAAAGTTGTGTGGAGAGGAAGATTTGTTTTTCCTATTACATGACAAGTATATTACATTACAAGTCTTGTTTTGATATATATATTATAGTTTTTCTTACATTAGTCTGGCACTATGATGTTTTATTGTTGGTATTTTGGATGATCACCTGACTTGACCATATAGCAGATTTTAAAAAGCTTAATTGATTTTTTTCCATCTGTAGGATCTCTGGTATTTGTATAGTGTGTTTCATGATAACTAAATATTTTATATCAATTACCTCATTGGCATCACATAATAAATTTTTATAGAATGAATGAATGCCTGATGAAACTTGTATGTTAGGCACAGATTTTTCACATGAGAACACAGAATTTTAAAAGTTGAAAGTGATCTCTGTGGCCACTTAATTCAAGACATAGCCAAAAAAGGTTTTCCACTGAAACATACCTGGTAAATGTTCATTCAAGCAATCCTTGAAGATTTATAGGGAGAGGATAATCCCTGCAAAATCAGACAAGTGTGGGGAAGCACTAATTGTTCAGTAATTATTCTTGACGTCATGTGCAAATTGCCTCTTTGTAACTTTCTACTTTATCCTCCTGGTTCTCCTGTCTAGCTTGCCAACATCTTTTTAGATCCTGACTTTTTCCCAGTGCCTCAGTTTTCCCTCCCAGTTGTATTACTGGTAAATTTATTAAGTGTTTTATCAAAGACTTTGTACAATTCATTGACAGAAAGTATTAATCTGGAGAAAAGCACAGATCATTTGGATACTCCATTAAATACTTTTCCAGTTGATCAATCAAAAAGCATTTGTTAAATGTTTTCTCTGTGGTTAATATTTTATTTAAGTACTTATATACTAAGACAAAATCAAAATGGCTTCTATCTTTAAAGAGTTTACCTTCTAGTTGGGGAGAAAACATATACATATATAGTTCTATAGCAAATATATACAAATGAAATGTAAGGTAAGGGGAAGACTGAGATAGTTGGAAAGACCAGGAAAGAGTGCATGTAAACTATGGCACTTGATCTGAATCTTGAAGGAAACCAGGGATTCTAAGAGGTGGAGATGTGGCCAGGAAGTATTCCTGTCATGGCAGTTAGTGCAAAAACTCAGATATAGAAGATGGAGCTTTGTGTGAGGAACATCAAGTGAGCCAGTATGTCTGAGTATACTCTCATAGAGAGCATGGAAAGGTGAAATATGTAATTACACTGGAAAAATGTAGAGTCTAGGTTTGTGGCTTTAAAAATGTTAAGTAGATGTTTACATTTAATTATAGGAGTTAATTATTTATAGGAGTTAGGGAGGGAGAGAGGAAGAGGAAGAGGGAGAGGGAGAGGGAGGGAAGGAGAGAGGGGGGGGAGGAAAGAGAGAGAGAGAATATGAGTGTGTATGTGTGTGTTGACAGTCATACTCGTGCTTTAGGAAATTCACTTTGGCATGTAGGGGATGTATTCAGATGGGGAGATTTGAAGCAGTTAGACAAATAAAGGGACCATTGTGCTAGTTTAGGTAAGGAGTGATTAGAGTCTGAACAGGGTGTTATTGTGTGAAACCACAGGATGGGAGCATATCCCATAAGTGTGATTGAGATAGAAATGGCAAAATTTGACAACTGATTGGATATGTCAGGTGAATGTGACTGAAGATCTTGGGATGATGCTAAGGTTGTGAACTTGGGTAGCTAAGAAAATCATGATATTCTCCAATCGGAAAATAATAGAGAATTTCGCAGGGATGGGTTGGTGGTGGGGCTTAAGATAATTCTATTTTTAGATATGTCAAATTTTAGATATGAACATCCAATTAGAAATGTAAAAGCAGGAGGTTGGTGATGCAGTCCTAGCTCTCTTGTAGAGAGATTAATTATTGTAGATTTAGAAGTTATTTGCATAGATTTGATTAAACCCATAGAGCTGATGAGGTCAACACATGAGAGAGTATAGACTGAAAAGAGAAGAGGACAGAAGTGGGTGGAGGGGTACACCTAGCATTTGTGCTCAGGCAGGAGGAAACAAAGAGAAAGCAATGGCACAAAAATCCAGAGAAGAGAGCATCCAAAGAGTGAGAGTGTTAATAGCATCAAGGTCAAGAAGGATGAGGATAGAGAAGCACTTTGACAATTAAGAGAATTGGTAATATTAGAGAGAGCATTTTAATTTATGTAATGAGTTTAGAAGGCAAATTACATAGGGTTCAGAAGAGAGTGAGAGGAGATGTGAAGGCATTCAAGAGTATAGGTCTTTTTAAAAAAAAGTAAGGCAGAGAAAGGGAGGAGAGAGATAATATAGTCATCTAGAAGGCATGGTGGAATATTGTGAGGTGGTAGGATGTAATAGTCTTTCAGGATGTAGGCCCTACCCAAGAATGATAGTGGGGTGATTTTGTAGTATAAAAAGGTGGAAAGAGGTCTCTTGCCTGTATGGAGAGGAGCTGATAAGGAGGTGAGGAGGAGTATTGAAGAGGGAGCTCTAGGTAAAGAAGTTTTCTTTTTTAAGTATGAGGTGAGGTCTTTAGCTGAGAATGCATGGGGTGGGAATGCAGCAAGAGACTTAAGAAGAGAAGAGAGGTTAATTCAGATTAGGTTATTTCAATTTTTTTGAGTCTGGACAGTCAAATAGTTTGGAATCCATATAACGGTTCTATCATCTAGCCCATCTCTCTACATTTTGGAAAAGAATATAATTAGGTACTTTATCAGTTTGCAAAAATTTAGGCAATGCTATATACAGAATACATTTTAGTAAACTAGATTTAAAAAACCAGGCTAATCTAGTATGACATGTTCTTGATGGAGAGAGAGAGAGATGGGAGAATGAAGATTACTTATGCTCTGGTAACTTTTTGAACCAGTGGTTATCAGGAGTAATTTTCATGGGAGGAGAATCCATTTGTAGCTTTGGTGGTTCTCTTTTCTCTTTTTCTACCCCCTCCCCTTTTATATAGTCCTATAGTCCTATTATCTGGTAACAATTTTTATCTCATTTAATTTCCTGACACTTTGTACCCTTCTATGCCATGTATCTTCTATTATGGATCATAATTCATCATTTGGTGTTTAAAGAACTTTACATAAAAGCACTTAATATAAACTAAGCCATATGCTAAATGCTATGGATACAATTGAAAAAGCAAATATATTCTTTGTATTCTTGGAGTTTATATTTTAAAATGCACTAGAGAAGTGATGGCCAGTAAGGGGTGTTTTTAAAATTCCAGAAAGTTCCAGATGTCTGAGTAGAGGTATAGGGGAGTAGGTTTCTACACTCTTGTCAGGAAAAATAGTAGAGTTGAAATGATCATGGTTTTTGAACTAGATGATGATAATAATGACAATGATATGTATGTGTGCTTATTAATTGTCTTTTTTTTCTTTCTTTCTTTTTTTTTTTAATAAGGCTTACTCATCTAAAGTGAAATTCCAGTCATGGTTTCCATCCTACCAAGTTGAGTGATAAATGAAGTCAAATTTGCTTCCTTGTGATAGGAACTCTATGTCCTCTTATTTGTTACTTTGAGCAATTATGTGTAAATATTTGAGGCCATGGGTTTTATTTTGATTTTTTTCCTTGGGTTTTAACTCTCGTGATTGTTTGGGTATTTCAACTTCTATTAATATTCTTTCATTGTAGCTCTTATCTATAATATATCTTGTTGCATGCACATAAACAGTTTTATCCCTGCTTCATTTTTTTATTTCAAAGTCCATTTAATGGTTAGTAAGACACAAGGCAAATTATATTTTTGTCAAACCCTAGTTAGATATATTTCTCTGTTTAGGAATCTGTAAATTCTATATTTTACACTATTGTTCAGAAATCCAAATCCCATACTCACCTACCATTTTCAACTGTTTACTTCACAAAAAATTTTGTTTTTTCATCTTTATTTCTTGCTTTAGTGAAAAACGGAGAAGAGGATATAATCATATAACCTTTAATTTGTTTCCCCGAACTTTTAAATTTCTGGCAATACATTTTAAGTTCTTTTTTGGGAGGTATTATTGGTACCTATTGGCTAATGAAATGGCTAACAGCCATCTCTTTTGATATCTTATTATATATTATATATCTGATGTTTTCGGTATATAGTACTATTTGGTACTTTATGTCAATACCAATTTTGGCCCTGTCCTACACTCTTAAAAGGGATGCTTAATCCTTCTTCCCTCCTGAGCTCTGTTTCCTGGGCTTGGCCACCGACTTTAACTATTTTTGGTGTGCCAGTAAGCTGGAAGGTTTTAGTCTTCTTGGAACATCTAGAGTTAAGATTGCAAAAGTCTTTAGGATCCCTTTGAGCAGATTTCTGAAGACGTCCAACCTCCCTGGGGTATCTAGTCAGAACTATTTTGGTTCTTCAAACCTTGGTCAGAGTAGTTAAAACTCTGCCTATTTCTGACCTTTAACATTTTTAAAAATTTAATTAATATTTTTCCCCAGTTACATTTAAAACACTTTTTTTTACATTAAAAAAAAAAAAAACTTTTGAAATCCAGACTTCCCTCAACCCCCATTAAAAAACCACATGTGAAGTTATGCAAAACATTTCCATAAAACTTATATTGTGAAAGAAAACATATCTCCCACTCTAAAAACAAAACAAAAAAATAATTTAAAAAAATGCTAAATCCAAGAGAGAGAGAGAAAGAAAGAAAGTGTATACTTTAATCTATATAAAGACACAATCAGTTCTTTCTCTGGGTGTGGATTGGACTTTTCATTATAAGTCCGTCAGAGTAGTTGTGAATCACTGTACTGCTAATAATAACAAAATCATTTACTGATGATCATCCCAGAACATTGCTATTAGTTTGCAATACATTTTACTTTACTTGAGTTTATGGAGGACTTTCCAGAAACATCCTGCTCATCATTTCCCACAGTACAATTATATTTCATCATAATCACATACAACTATTTATTCATCTATTCCCTAATCAATGGGCATCCCCTCAATTTCCAATTTTTTTGCAGGAGAAGAGAACTGCTATAAATATTTTTGTACCTATAGGTCCTTTTCCTTTTTTAAAAAAAAAATCTTTGGGAATCATACCTAGTAGTGGTATTGTTAGGTCAAAGGATATGCATGAATTTATAGCCCTTTGGACATAAATCATATCTTTTGATCATTTGTCAGTTGGGACATTGACTCATTTTTCATTTTATTTTATTTTTTATAAATTTGACTAAATGAAGCCTTATCAGGGAAATTTGCTTCAAAATGCTTTTTACAACCACTTTTGCTAACTGAATTTTCTCCCACTTATTCTATTCTATTTCTTTTTAAGAGCTTTCTTTCCCCATCACGGTACACTATATGGTAGAACAGATAGGGCCATCTTGATTTAACTGCTGGCAGAATTTTGGCTTGTTAACTTGTGTTTAGACTATCTTTCTTGGTAGTACCCTTTCTCAGTGTTTGCAAATTTCTGTCTTTCTTTTTTTGTAGATTTGGACTGGTTGAAGGCACGTTAGCTTCTTTTTAGATTTCTTGATCATTATTTGGTCCAGTGTTCTTTTTAGATCTTTTCTGGAATACTTGTAGTTGAGCTGACCTCTTATGCATCCTTTTATGCCTCTATTTTTTACCAGACATCTGTTATATTCTAATAAGTAAGAAGAAATGACTCATTCTTGATAGCCCTTCAAATCTTGAAGACAGGTAGCCATAATCTGTCTTCCCTCATTTTTATCCCCTCCTAACTAAAAGCGTTCAAATTATATTGTGTAATATCCCTGACTTGAAAATTTTATTTGAAAGAAGTTATTTCCTTAAGACTTGAATCTAAATCTGTTTTGCCACTTTTGCAGATTTCTGACCATAAATGAGTTTAGCTCCTGAATTTCAGTTTCCTCCTCGCCTGAATTAATATATTTCTTGCTTTTCCACCTTTATAGGGCTGTTTTGTAGTTTAAATGAAATTAATGTATGCAAAACACTTTGCAAGTATAAAGTATTATTCTAGGGTAGTTGCTATGATTATTACTTTTTAAGTCAGATTTTATAGTGAATCATTTGTTCAGGAGTATCATGTGAAACATCCTCTTTTTTCCCTATATTATTCAGTATTCTTGCTTGACCTTTTTTTTTTTTTTTTTTTTTTTAGAGTTCTTTAGTAGACAGTCTTGATGGGCCTGTGATGCTGTATGCATTTAGTTCTTCTTGTCTTCCATTTTCTACGTATTCAGGGCATTTTAGCTGACGTACTGTAGGCACGCTTGTCAGAGATTATTACTTAGAAGAAACAAGAACAGATAAACTGTGAAATAACTTTGAACCAATTTTCATGTAAATGTCAACCCTAGGAAAGGCAGACCAGTTGTGAATTATTTATGATCAAAGTTTGATTAGCACATTTTGTATTTTTTTAATGAACCCTGTAGCTAAGGAGAGCTTCTGAGCTTTCTTTAAAGTTAAATGCACTCTTAAATTTCTAGAGGAAAAAAAATATATTGCTTAAGTTGTTTAGGTTATGTATCAGTCTACTATAAAGTGTCTTTTTAAAGAAAATTTGAACAATATCCATTCTGTTATTTTGAAAAGTAGAATAAATTAACATTTCTTGATGAATCCATTAGAAAACTTTAGCTTCCCCTAGGAGCCAGTACAGATTTCTCAGGTATACTGATTTTTATTTTTTTCATATTTATTTTCAGTTACCCATGATGGCTGATTCATATCAAAAGATTCATTAACCTTTTTTTTTCAGATCTAATAAAAATAGCTTAGTTTATAGAATACTACTTCTTTAGTTTGTAACTATGACTTCATTCTGAGTTACAAGGGTTACCTTTATTTACACAGATTAAATAATATATGCATACTTCCTCATTTTTGTATTCCATTTGTAATAATTAAGATTGTTTTTGCATAACAGAGTATCTAACTCTTAGTAAACATTTAAGAAATGTTTGTTGATTGATTGTCAAGTTTAGTGATTCAACTGAATCTTTAGAAATCTGTACCTGTAAAACTACATTAAATATTATCAGAAAAATTGTCCTTTGTGAAAATTCTTTAACCTTAGGCAAGTGCTTTCTACTTCTAATTGATGTACAATTAATATGTTCAGTATGTGATTCTAAGCTCCCTTCCAACTTTAAATGTTATAGAAATTGCCTCCAAACCTTACTATTACAATTCCCATATCATTTTAAATAAGCATTAAGAATTGTGAAATGAATTCATCTTAAACATTAATTTGATATTTATCTAGTCAAGAGATAATTAGCATTTTTAGCTTTTGTCTTGTATGCTAGTGACAAGTCTATATAATAACTGAAATTTGAAATCATTAAGGGACCAAATTAATGTTTCTATGTTGATATCTAAGGGCTTTTCATACCAAATTGCTTAGAAACCAGTGAGCCTTTTTCTTGAGTCTTCTATTGAAATTTAAAACCAGTAAATCTTCAAACTCTTAGTCTTGTTAGAATCTCTTCTTTTGATGACAGTCTGTTTACCAACTATATATAAGCTTTGATAAATGTTAAGTCCAGGCTAGCTCTCTGGAGGCCTTGGGATCAGCCAGAGTCAGGATAAGTAAAAGTCCTTGGTCTTTAGGGGGAGAAGTGAAAGAAGTAGGCAAACTGCCACAGGCTCCCTAAAGATGTATCCTGGATTCTTGAGTCCAAAGTCACCAACTTCTCTCTTCCTTGTCCTGCTGCAAAGTGACTCTGGCCTAGGTCCCTCTGTCCTCTAATCCTTGCCTACAATTATCTTAACACCAAACATTGAGCCAGCATCAACTATGAGAAGAGCCATTTATCCAAACATATGCTGATAGAATCATGATCATATGGAATAGGTAATTAGCCTTAAGTGCTTGGTTATCTGATTCAAGCATATCTTTTTCAGAGTTTCAGCACTCAATATCTCCTGCTTTCTTTTGTTTTAGAACACAGGTGGTCACGTCCTCCCTGACTTCTCAGGAAGGGAGATGAATAGTACCAAAGGGAAGTGGGGAATCAAACCAGATATTGCTAGCGGGTTTCTGGGCTGAAGGGTCTTACTAGAAAGAGGTATACATAAACCCATCAGCATGGGAGGTATTACACAAGCACATAGCAATAACACATAGGCTATTAGTGATGACTCTCCCCACAGTCAATGCAGGCTCAATGTGGTGTAACAAACATGAATTGTACATGCAAATAGTGATATAACAAACAATATAAATCAACATGGTGTTGTAAAAGATTTCCAGAAGTCCTAGAAGGAGGGTATCTAAATAACAATCACACACATGCCTCCTTCAGCAGCCAAGAGATAGTCCAAAACCAGCCTATTGTCCATTGCTTCATATGTCAGGGAATCCAATGATCCCTGCAAGTTTTTGAAGTCCTGCAACAGTCTTATGTCTCAGAGATTCCAATGATTCCTAAGGGTTTTGAAGTACAACAGGAAAACCTTCCTGAGGGTTTTCAAGACCTACAACATCTTTTCATGTCTCAGGGATTCCTATGATTCCTGAGGATTTTGAAGTCCAACAATTTTTTTTTTTTTTTTTAAGAGAACAATTTACTAGTTTATTAAATGGAGAGATTTACTGGGACCAAATGATCCATGTTTGGTCCCAGGGCTGAACGAGACTATCAGACTATGGTCTCAAAGGATCCAGCCCTGAATATCAGACAGCAAGACTCTTTTATAAGATAACAAGAACAATGACATAATGGGGGAGGTACCTGGAGGGGGATAACCTAATAGGGGGGAGGCACCTAGGATGACATAATGGAGGGAGATACTGGAGAGGTTACTGATATTCTAATGATGTCTAAAATGGATAGACCTTTATCCTTTCAAACATTAAGAAGGAATGATTATAGCCTAAAGATATAAAACCTTTATCTCATCAAACATTAAGAGGAAAAGGTTATAACCTGAAGCAGAGTAACTAAATAAGACAATTAGAGAAACTGGGTCAGGACATTAAAAGGGAAAGGTGGCACAACATTCCACACATTCTCTCTTCTAACTATTCAAATCTTTGAATTACCTTCCTCTAGAAGGTCTTGGCACCATAATTTTGACCAATCCAATGTGAAGTAAATAGATCAAATAAAAATCAAAATAAAGCTAGAACAAGCCAAAGACTTATGGCAAGGTTAAGTCTCTCCCTGATAACCCCAGAATTAATCAGCAATACACAAAGTTCCTTGTTGCAATTATGTTAGGGGAGCATCATTGTGAGTTAGGTCTGTGGTCATTTGTGCATGACTCGGCCTCTGCTTACAGAGCAGCAGGGCTCAAGGAAGTCCAACAATTTTTGATGTCCATGAGTCAAATGCCATAACTGTCATGCTCTTTCAATGATGGGCACAGTCAGCGATGGAACCACCTGATGTTTCTTGGGTCTTCTCTTCTCGTTTCAAGGGTTTCTGTCTCTCTCCAATGGACAAGGTGAATATGACTCATTGGCACTCATCTGATTCCTTCTTCATCTGTAGAGATAAAAAGCAAACCCTTTTCCCCAAGCAGTTAACCTATCTGGTCCATTCCATTCATCACTTTCTGGATCTCTCCACATCACCTGGTGATTATCTACAGATAGTGGAGCTGCTTGCATTGGATACTGCCCTTCTGGTGGGTTATAAAACCTGTCTGCCAGAGCCTGTGGATCTCCACCAAAAATTAAAAAATAGTATAAAGAGTTAAATTTAGAAGTTCTCTAGGGTTACCTGTGGTTCCCCCTTTCTTTTGGTTTTGGAGGAGCGTCTTAATGTCTCTGTTTCTTCGCTCTACTATTGCCTGTCCTTGCGGATTAAAGGGTATGCCAGTGGTGGGTAAAATCTTATACTGTGCACAAAAGTGTGCACAATGTTTAGAAGTATATTCAGGTCCATTATCTGTTTTTATTGCTTGTGGCACACCCATTATTGCAAATGCTTGTGTAAGGAATTCAGTGACCACCTGGACTGTCTCTTTTGCTGCTGGTATTGCAAAAGTGAATCCTGAAAAGGTGTCTACTACAACATGGATAAAAGACAGACGACCAAAAGATTTATAATGGGTCACATACATTTGCCAAATTTCATTGGTTCTCAAATCACGAGGGTTCTTCCCTGGAGGGAGCGTAGGAGCGTGCTAAGGAAGGCAAGCTATACAGGCTTTTACTATGTTCCTAGCTTCCTCTTTTGTTATTTCAAATTGTAAATGTAAAGCTTGAGCAGCCTGATGATATTTAGAATGAGATTCTTGGGCTGCATGAAACAAAAGAGTATTGGCCAACATAGTTAGAAGGCTATCTGCCTTTGAATTACCATCAAAAATAGGACCTGGAAGTTCACTATGAGAATGGACATGCAAGATATAAATCTTACCTGGATGCTTTCTCACTTGTTCTTGAAGTTCCTTAAAGAGCTGATATATATTAGAAGCTAGAAATTTTATTTGGGCGGTGGCAATTCTTTGTACCACACCTATTGAATAGGCTGAATCAGATATTATATTTATATGTCCTGGATAATAAGTAAGAGCTAGAATGATTGCATACGATTTATTCTGCTGAGTGGACTGAAAAGGAATTCTGACTACTCTCTTTATAGTTAAAGTCACGGGAGTATATAGCGCAAATATTATGTTTGGATGCATCTGCAAAGATAGTTGGTCCTTTAAGAGGAACTTTAGAAACCTTTTCTTCAAAAATCCATCACCAATTATATAATAGTCGGGTTATCTTCAATGTAGACCTGTGTGTAAAATTTGGAGCTGTGGCCAGTAAAATTTGCTACTCTGGATACATTAATTTGTGCATTGGTATAAAAGGTGTATATTTTGTCAGGTCTTATCCCAGATAATTGTACTGCTCGCTTAATGGCCTTTAATAAAATTCTAGCCACAAGTACTGTGTAAGGAGTAAGGCTTTGTTCTGGTTGTGCTGGGAAGTTCACCCATTCTATCACACTTTTTCCTTGATGAAGGACTGTTATGGATGCCTCTTTTGTAGCAACAACTGATATTTCCAAGGGTTTTTGAGTGACTCTTTCATCCACATTGGATAAAGCCAGTTCAACTTCTCTCAAAGCCTCTTGAGCTTCTTTTGTAAGCTGGTGTGGTGAGTTTAAAGCACTGTCTCTCCTTAAAATGTCATATAATGGTTGTAATTGATAGGTAGTCAAGTCTAATACTCGACGCATCCATTGGATATCTCTTATTCATTTTTGAAAGTCATTTAAGGTGTTTAGCTTCTCTGTTCTTAAGGAAAGTTTTTGTACTGTGAGCACCTTATGGTATACTTCATATCCTAAATATTGAAAAGGTGCATGTCTTTGAATTTTTTCTGGAGCTATATGCAATTTGTAGTTCCTTAGTATTTCCATGGTCTTTTGTAGATATGCTTCTAATTTGTTCCTCAGGTGCACATCCCAATATACCATCCATGTTAATGTAATAACATTACTTTTGGAAATGCTTTTCTTACTGGAGTAAGAGCAGCAGCAACATACATTTGACACATAGTGATGTTTTTCATTTCCTGTGGCAAAACTGTCTATTCATATTTTTTATAAGGCTCCACTAAGTTAATTCTGGGCACTGAAGGCAAATCTTTTCATATCCTCTTTATCTAGAGGGATAGAATAGAAACAATCCTTAATGTCTATAATCCAAAGAGGCCATTCTCTAGGCAACTGAGTAGGAGATGGAAGTCCAGGCTGATGAGTTCCCATAGTTTCCATCTGTTCATTTACTTTTCTTAAATCAGCCAACATCCTCCATTTTCCAGATTTCTTTCCTACAACAAATACTGGGGAATTCCAAGGACCTAGAGAAGGTTGTAAGTGTCCTTGGTCAAGTTGCTCCTGTACTATATCTAATTAGGCCTGAATTTTATCTTTGGTTAAAGGCCACTGTGCTATCCACACTGGTGTACAGTTTTCCATTGAATAGGAACAGGTGAAAGTGTTGGCAGGCCTTCAACAGCAGCCCTACCTAAAAAACCGAAGTACTCATTTGTTGTACTAATCCTAATTGTTGTAACATGTCTCTTCCCCACAGATTGATGAGGATTTTTCAACTATAAAATGAGTTAAAAAAAACTCCTGTTTCACCTTCCAATGTCCATCTCAAAGTGGTAGCACTAACTTCAGCTGCTATTGATCCTCTTATGCCAGACATATAAGTGTCTGCCTTAATCTTTGGCCAGTGACTGGGCCATTTGGCACCTCTAATGACTGTACGATCTGCACATGTGTCTACCAATCCTTCTAATGGTATGCCATTTATATAAATAATGAGCATAGGTCAGTCAGCTGTCACAGCTTCAGTCCAGAATATTCCTGGATTTTGTTGCTTGGAGTCAGAATCTGGATGACTATCACCACATTGCTTATTAGGAGTCTGTATCAGTAAACTTGATACTACTACTTCTTTTGGTTGGTAAGTCACACATTGTCTACCTGTATTAGTGACTGTGATATTATCTACACATTCCCCAGTTTCCCACATCAGTGTATGGATGGACACTGTTTTGTAAGCACTCTTAGGAGGCGAAATGGTCAAAGCTACTATGCCTGGAGGCAAGGGATCCATAGGCTGGAGAGGAACAGATTTCACTTCTCCAGGGGGTATCCCAGTAATCCTAGCTGCATACAACTCTATTCTCCCCTTTCTCCCATCAGGTTGCTTCCTGGCTGATTGATTGTATAATCCCTTTCTCCCATCAGATTGCTTCCCAGCTAATTGATCATGTCTGGATACTGGACTTCTAGGCACTCTGGGTGTAGCATCGGCTGCCATCATGTCCCAAGTATTTTTTGTTTTGGGCCCTGGGGCTGGGTCCCCTATTCAGTTTCCCTGAATCAATCTACATTCTGAGGCCCAATGGAAGACTCTGTTGCATTTTGGACTTGGGATATTGGGTCTTGTTCTCCCACCCTGTTTTCTCACTCTGTCTCTATGCCAACACTGAGCTGTCAGATGCCCTACTTTACCACATTGAAAGCATTTTCAAGTCTCTCTGGAAGTCCCTTGCCAAAAGGGACCCTGTCTGCCCATGTTGGGATCTTAGGGAGTCTATATAAGTCTATATAGGGGATCTTAGGGAGTCTATAAAAGGTATTTGTGTCCACTGTGGCACAGCGTCTTATGATCTCCTCTAAAGAAGCATCCTTGCTTAGTCCTAGTATAATTCTTCTACAAACCTCATTAGCATTTTGTTTAGCAAGTTGCCTTATCATAATGTCTGTTGCTGCATTTTCACCAATAGTTCATATGACATCTGTCTGCAAATGTCCCACAAAGTTAGCAAAGGGTTCATTTGGCCCTTGTGCTATTTTTGTGAAGGCTGGGGAAAAAGCCCATGCTTTGATAGCAGCAGCAGCAATTTTCTCATATGCTGCTCTGGGGTAATCTATACTTAATTGTCTGCATAAGAGCCTACACCTGTTAGTTGGTCACAGGTGATTGGAGCATGAACTCCACAATGACTATTTTGTTGGGCTTGTATCCTACAGAGCTCACTATATTCAAAAAGCCACAACAAGTTTTGTCCAGCTTCTAAGCATACCCTTGCTATAGATTTCCAGTCCCTAGGGGTTAAGACTTCATAAGTCAAATTCTGTAATAATAATATCTTAACATAAGCTGATATAGCCCCCAAAAGAGTGCAAGCCTTTTTCAGATCTTTGATTATTTCTAGATCAAAAAGAGTGTATCTTCTACTTTCTTGACCTGAAGAGTTAAGTTGTTCAATCACAGGATACATTTCTATTCTCAAATCAGCTAAATCCTGCCCTTCTTCTGTGGCTTTAAGTAGTGCCTTTTGCAATCTACTCATAGGAGGGGGTGATTGTGTGTGAGGGGGGTGCTTATGGTGTCACAGCCCCTCCCACTATTCTTCCTTCCTCCATCTGGGAAGGTGAAGTTGATGGGGGAGGGTCAAGGACCAGCTTGGGTGTAGGCAGAGTTGAAGCTGGGTTGTGAGAGTGAGAATCACCATGCCTTTCAAGTTCACTTAAGTTCACTCATGCCCTAAGTCGATATTGCCATTAATCTCTCCTTTCTCTTTCTTTTTCTCCTCACACTTCCTCATCTGGCTGTCCTTAAAATTTTTCTTTTTTCTGTAACTTGCAGGATTCTTTTTTCTTTTTTTAATAGCCTTTTATTTACAGGTTATATGTATGGGTAACTTTACAGCATTGACAATTGCGAAACCTCTTGTTCCAGTTTTTCCCCTCCTTCCCCCCACCCCCTCACCCAGATGGCAGGATGACCAGTAGATGTTAAATATATTAAAATATAAATTAGATACACAGTAAGTATACATGACCAAACCGTTATTTTGCTATACATAAAAAATTGGACTCTGAAATATTGTACCATTAGCCTGTGAAGGAAATCAAAAATGCAGGTGCAAAAATATAGGGATTGGGAATTCAATGTAATGGTTCTTAGTCATCTCCCAGAGTTTTTTGCCTGGGCATAGCTGGTTCAGTTCATTATTGCTCCATTGGAACTGATTTGGTTCATCTCATTGCTGAAGATGGCTAGGTCCATCAGAATTGGTCATCATATAGTATTATTGTTGAAGTATAGAATGATCTCCTGGCCCTGCTCATTTCACTCAGCATCGTTCATGTAAGTCTCTCCAGGCCTTTCTGAAATCATCCTGTTGGTCATTTCTTACCAAACAATAATATTCCATAATATTCATATACCACAATTTATTCAACCATTCTCCAATTGATGGGCATCCACTCAGTTTCTAGTTTCTGGCCACTACAAAAAGGGCTGCCACAAACATTCTTGCACATACAGGTCCCTTTCCCTTCTTTAAAATCTCTTTGGTATATAAGCCCAGTAGTGACACTGCTGGATCAAAGAGTATGCACAGTTTGATAACTTTTTGAGCATAGTGGCAAATTGCTCTCCAGAATGGTTGGATGTATTCACAATTCCACCAACAATGTATCAGAGTCCCTGTTTTCCCACATCCCCTCCAACATTCTGCATTATCTTTCCCTGTCATTCTAGCCAGTCTGACAGGTGTGTAGTGGTATCTAAGAGTTGTCTTAATTTGCATTTCTCTGATTAATAATGACTTGGAGCATCTTTTCATATGGCTAGAAATAGTTTCAATTTCTTTGACTGAGAATTGTCTGTTCATATCCTTTGACTATTTATCAATTGGAGAATGGCTTGATTTCTTATAAATCAGAGTCAATTCTCTATATATTTTGGAAATGAGTGTTTTATCAGAACCTTTGACTGTAAAAATATTTTCCCAGTTTATTGTTTCCCCTCTAATCTTGTTTGCATTAGTTTTGTTTGTATAAAAACTTTTCAGTTTGGTATAATCAAAATTTTCTATTTTGTGATCAGTAATGATCTGTAGTTCTTCTTTGGTCATAAATTCCTTCCTCTTCCACAGGTCTGAGAGGTAAACTATCCTGTGTTCCTCTAATTTATTTATAATCTCATTCTTTATGCCTAGTCATGAACCCATTTTGATCTTATCTTGGTGTAGGTGTGGGTCGATGCCTAGTTTCTACTTGTAGGATTCTTTAAGTCAACTGTATTATGTTGTATATATAGAATGTTTCCTTGGAAATTGAATCAGGACCATTATCATTATATTGTTCACATAGTTGATCTCCTACTAGTTTCCAATTATCTGCCTCTATTTCTTCTTCCTTGAACAACCAAGGGGATGTGCATTCTAATGTATTCACGAGTCCATCAATCTGCTTCCAAGTTACACTCAAACTCTGTCTCTTTATCAGTCTCAGTATGCTTCCTATAGCACCCGCTTGGACAGTGGTGGGTGTGGGGTTGGGGTTGGGGGAAGAATCTTTTCCTAATATCTGCCCCATTTCACCTAGTAAATGAGAATTACTAGTTTAGCTCCTAACAAAGCAAGGTCCCTGCTTGTCTATTATAATACCCTATTTCCTGATCACTGAGGACTTCTTTAGTGAAATTAGGGTCCTTAATCCATGTTGGGCACCAAAATGTAAAGTCCAGATTAGCTCCCTGGAGGCCTCAGGAACAGCCAGAGTCAGGATAAGCAAAAGTCATTGGTCTTTAGAGGGAATAGTGAAGGAGTTGGACAAAACTGCCAGGAGTTTTGCCAAGGATCCTTCCTTGATTCTCTAGTCTGGAGTTGCCAGCCTCTCTCCTCCTCATCCTGCCACAAAGTGAGGTCTCACCTCTCTCACTCCACCCTTTAATCCTTGCCCACAATTATCTTAATACCAAACATTGAGCCAGCACCAATGGTGAAAAGGGCCATTCATGGAAACATATGCTAATAGAGTAATTGTCTCACATTCAGTCGGTAATTAGCCTAAAATGCTTGGTTGTCTGATTCAAGCACTCCGATTCAGAGTTTCAACCCTTTATAGATACATTGTGTTTTTGGATAAATTGTAATAGGGAGTTGGTATGAAACTCTAGCTAACAGTGTTCAAACATTTTTTTCAGGATCTAAAAATAGTCCAAAACATACCTTTTAGATTCCATATAGTTCAAGGAACAGGAATGGAAAAATAGACCATTTGAATTGGGGTTAGAATTCTAGTCATCACTAATAATCTAGTCACAACTTGATTGGACTTAAGCTTTCCCAGTTGATTGTTTTTGGGATGGACTAGATCATCTCTGAGATGGCTTCTAGCTCTAGATTAGATTTTTTGTTTTCAGATCTCTTAACTGTAGGGAAGACCAGTCCTTTTGGGGTGAAGGCTGCGAAGCCCCTTACAGGACTGCTTTCCCTCTCGGTGTCCATCTGATCCCCCTAACTCTCCTGTGGGGCTCCAAGAAGCTGCTGCACGCACAGCGGCCACACTGCCGTAAATCGTTCAGCAGACGGGCTATACCAGAGGAGGTTAACCAAGGCGTCTCAAACCCTGTGGTGGGTGAGGGGGTGACTTCCCCTGGTAGAACTCGAGGGTGAGAACAGTTTGTTCCAACAGCCTTGAGGGCAGGTGGAGCAGGTGGTGTGGGCACTGGGAGCTTGGTGGAACAACCAATACCCCAAAGTCATCCTCTCCAGTTGTCTTGACTCTGTCCTACCACTGGGCAGTGGTGGCTCTGGAAGAGCAAGGTTGAGGACTTTGTGCACCTCTTCCTCATGTAAATCCAATTTTCACAGGAATCAAAAGACATCAGCATACCATTTAACCATTTCAAAGTTCTGTGGCAATAGGTAAGTGATAAAGCTGCAAGTGTGGATACACTTGGAGCTATAGTCACAACCCTGCACACAACCCTCCACAGAGGCCATTTTTACTGGAAGCAATAGAGCCCTGGATATCTGAACAGCCTTTTAAGTATCACACTGCTCATCTCCATGTATGAGGAAGAGACTAGAAAAGTTACCCTAAAAATTATATGCTCATAATTAGAGGAGCTACTCCATATGTTCATAGGGACTAATTGTGTCCAACCTGTGACAGAGCATTCTGAGTTTATATTGATCTGATCATCCACAATCGGACACATGGTAACTTGACTCTACCATAGTGATGTCATCTTGATCCTCTTCAAGTATGAAGGTCAACAAATACTTAGGTCTGATGTTATATATATATTTTAATATTGTGAGATTCTCCCTTGTCCAACATTTTATTATTCTAAGACTTGTAAGAAATTCGCTTATTAAATATCTTGTCTTAGAAAGTTATTTTCATCCTCAAAAGTTTACCCTTTTTATACTTTTAAAGTTATATCTTGAGATTTTTGTGTGACATTTAAAATTAAAAGTACCATGCAATTTGGAAAAAACCTAACAAAAAATGTGGTACTGGTGAATCCAGTGAGCCTTATTAACATCTTGCTGAAAAGAAAAGGAGAAGGAGGAGGAGGAATGGCACCAGATGGAATTTTGCCTCCAATTTGCAAAACTGATGCTGAAAAAATTGGAAATTGGATTTCTTCAGCACCTTTGTTGCTATTTCCTATACTGTTCTACAAAATCATTATTTTATTTTGCTTCAAACCCCCCCCCCCAAAAAAAAACAACCCAACCTTATATTTTGTTACAAAGGAAAAAAATTAAAACTAAAACAAATTCTTTAAAAGTGGCTGATGCATTTTATATAATGAGAGACACAAGCCGGACTTCATTAGTGTCAACTTGAATAATTTTTTGGTAAATTCCGATTTTAACAAATGAATTAAAAGAGAACTAAAATTTTAAAACTATAAACACTTTCAATTGAGTAAAAATTGTCTTTTTTACAAGGCTTATTCTCCAACCTGACTAGAAGTTAAATGAGCAATTTAATGGTGGGGTTCAGTAAAAAGGGGACCAGAGAGGTGAAATGTCTTTTCCAGTGAATCTAATAAGTATTTGTTAAACACCTACTGAGTTGCCTGTAATGTACTAGGCCCTGGACTTATACAATATAGAGACAATTCCTTGTGTGTGGGACTAGAAATTAGGTCTTTGCAATTCTATTTTGGTCTTCATTTTAACATGAGTCTCTTGAACGTTGGATGCACAGGTTAATTTCTTTCATTTTGAAAACTATGGAATTTTTAGAGACAACATAATAGAGTATAACCTATATAATTAAACTCAATATACTTAACATTAGGCAAATGAGATAATTTTCATGATAGCACTTGAAATTCTTTGTCAGACTTATGTATAAAGAAAATTTTTATTATTATATTTCATATTTTTCCATATACTCAACTCAAAATTAAGTATAGTTGTTTTTCTAGTCTCATCAAAAAACAACCATCACCAATAAATAGATAAAGGAATTTGTTTGGTTCATAGTTTTCTGATTAAACTATAGTTTCTAATTCTCTAAAATCATTATCTTTATGTTGAAATATTTATTATTTTTCCATTTCACTTTGGCAACTTGTTTGAGATGTAGTAGAACTCACACTAGGTAGATGGAATGTAATGATAAAGGGGAGAAAATGGAGGTCAGGAAACCTGAGTTCAAACTCTGGTGCTGCTACCCACTTGAGGGTTCTAGATCTGCCTCTTCTGTTTTCTGGTTGTGCAACTTTGGACCTCTGATCTTGGTATGTAAAAATGCAAATTAGGCTACATAATCCTTACTGTATAATTGTTTAGTTCTAACTAACATTCTAAGGTTCTGTATTTTTTATGCTCTAGAAAATGTCAGAATCATTTTTGTGTGATAGATCTTGACTTTATTTTCTTTCCCTTCTTTAGAAAAAAAGGATGTGACACAGAGCTTAGAAAGCTACACTTCAAAATGCCCAGGAACAATGGAACTTCTCTCTCTCCCAGATGGACTGAACTTACCTCCTGTCCCATTTACGAAACTTCCCATTGTGAGGTAAGATTAATTCCAGTCTAATTGGACTTTAGAAATTCTTCATTTGTTTGAGGTTTGAGTATAGAGCATGTTATTGTAAAAGATGATCCAACTTAGTTGGATCCAATACCAAACTCTCTAACCTTGTTTGATTCCCACCTGCTTTTTACTGTTTTGAGATTCACTGTGTCTTGATAATCATCTGTCATCTGCTTCTGTAATCTTATGCAAATGAGCTTTCATTATAAATTGCTGATATTTTCTTCCTAGTTTGGAATCAATAGATTGTTTAAACAGGTTGGGTTGGAGTTGTTATAATCTTATTATATGTAGTTTCATTTTCTTTGGTCTCATTGGGCATTTACTCTGATTTGGTGTTACTTTGACCATTGCATTATCCCTTTTGTGATTTGACCATGTATAGACAACATATTCAGAAATGACAGTTATATCTATTATCAGATATTTCTTGTTCCCATCAGATAAAACCATATTTCTATAATATTCCTTTGTGTCCCCCCCCTTCCTTGCTTTATAACTTTCTTCTTTAAGGGTGTATTAACAAAATGTGGGTGCAAGACATCTGACAAGCTTTGGACTTTCATTTATTGATTCTGAACCCTATTTTTCAACATTGCATTTATCATTCCATGTGTCCACTTCATATTGAACATCAGAGTATGTGTTGTTTCACCAAGAATTGTGATTTTGTTGGCTTAGAAATTTATTGGAATAGAAATTATAGTTTTTCTATAGTTTAATAGATATATCTTAGTAATAAGTCAGAGAAGTTTTGAGTTGCCTGTACCCAGATCTATCAAAGGTAAAACATAATAGGTGTGTGCATAGGGGAAAAGGGGATATACGTGCACATGCTGTAGTTATACCATTTGGCATTGAACTTCCTGTGTTTGAGTTGGTTCAGAAGACAGATAATCTGTTGTTAAGCTCATTTGTGAAGCTGTTTCGTCTGGGGAGAATCTGCCATAGTGAGTGGTTTATTGCCACAACTTTTAAAGGCCATTGATTATAAACAAAGTTTAAAAAAATAGGGGGAAAGTTTTGCTTTTGTTCCATCATGAGCCAGAGGAATAGTTCAATAATTATACTTTGACTTTTTTTTTTTCCCTTGAGGCAATTGGGGTTAAGTGACTTGCCCAGGATCCCACAACTCATAAGTGGTAAGTGTCTGAGACCAAATTTAAACTCAGGTCCTCCTGACTAAAGGGCTGGTACTCTATCCACTGTACCACCTAGCTGTCTCTCAATAATTATACCTTGAATGAAACAGTCCTGCTGGCATTTTTATAGTTAACCTTTTTTTTCACTTTTGAGTTTAGCCCACTGATATTTTCCTGTCTCATGCCTTACTCCTGGTATGAAGAAATGTCTCTGGTACTTAAAATGAAGTCAGGAAGAGCAGTCAAACCTGACCAAGTATAACAAAGTACCACCTTGAAGGTGAACCTTGAAGGCTCTCCTCAAATAAGACATCCCTTGGCCCCCACCTATATGGTTCCATTTTACAAGATTCTGTGAAAGATGCAAGAATGAAGATAATTTTTTTTATTAGTATTCTGCTGAGTACTGACATCAACCAAAGCATAAATAAGGAGAGAGATATTCACCTAAAATGTTCATATATGTTATGGGTGATAGTTTGCATGGTACAAGAGTCTTTTATTTGTGGCACAGTTTTCTAAATGCTATATGTGCAGGTGAAATTGTATTAGTTGCATTCAGCCTGAGGAGATGACAAAGCTACCTCAGTGAAAGCCATAGGAATATAAAACGATTGGCTTTAGCCATATATAGTTGATAAAACTAGATATATGGAAGACTAAGCATATGCCAGATAGTGACATACAGTGAATCAAGCACATTTGGAGTTAATTTCTTTATCTTGGGTAGACATTAGAGATGTCTTGGATTCAGAATCAGGTAGAGGAAAGATCTTCATCCCACTTGATTTTAAATACATAGTGCTTTCAGAGTGTCAAAGGAAGAGTAATTATTAATGCCTTCAGACCGATCAGTACAACTATTATAATCTTGGGACATGAACACAGACAATTTCAAATTTGGATCATTTAAGCAAGCCATCTATCCAGGCATCAATTCATGGACTGAACAGACGTTATTACTCTTTCAACAGTAAGAAGAATGAGTTAGAACAGAAGATGTTGTCAAATTTGCATAAGAAGAGATGGATGCTAAGTTTGACATTTCAAGACCACAGTGAACATTGTGAACTTAGTGAATTGTGAAGATGAGGTTGGAATTAGATAAGACTTAGAATAAGACAATAGAAGATAAAATGATACCTGAAAAGTTGGCAATGAAGAATGCTTGGCAAGTAGGACCCAAAGCATTATTTGGAAGAATATGTCGATATGCTTTTGACTTCCAAGTATTGCTCAGCATTTAGCAGCTATGTTGGATATTATTGTCGCTCAAATAAAAAAAAAATAGAAGAAAACTGTTAGTGATACTTTCAGTGTATATTTGTTGACTTTTTCCTGAAACTTATAATCAGTCAACTGCCAAACCTATATTTGGTTAAATGGAAGACATCTAGCATTTGTGATTCACAATCATGGGAACACCTTTGAATCTTTGTGCAGTTACTTCTATTTCTTTAGTTCAGGATCTTTGTAGATTTCAAAGTAGTACAAGAAAACATCAAAGTGGAAAAATTTTAAGTCACCATTTACTATTTGAACAAATCAATAGTGCATATATATATATAGATTATTAATTCATAATAAAAATACATTTATGATTAAAAAATGCTATATCCCTTTTCTCCTCAGACAATTTGTTAGTAAAACAAATTGCCTTTGATTACCGTATTTCCAGTATTTTTCTGCTAATCTTCAATGATGCAAATCAAAGACTGTTAGCATTCCAGAAGAATGAAATTGTTAAAGAACTCAAAGGGGGTAGGATGGATTTAAGCAGTCTGAAGCATATTACTAGGGATGGATGGCAAGTGCTTAATGACAAAATATTATTAAGGATATGTGTATGAAAAAAAAAAGGATATATGTATGACTAGAAAGGGAAATCACCAGTTATTAAGTAAAATTTATAATTGAGATATGGATAGTTTGAATGTTAGAATATCCTAGAAATATTAAAAGAATGAGACAAAGGTCTACACTCTGTTGTATAGATCATTTAAACTGTAAATTAACTCTTCTAAGTGATTACTCCAAAATTTGAAAAACAAGGTTGTTATTTTGAGCTTTTTAAACACTAAAAATCATTTTAAACTTTCATATAATAGCTAAAAATAGTTAACTTTACATTGTTCTTTAAACTGAACAAAATGCTATACATTTATTTTTTAAATTTAATCTTACAACAACCTAAGTGCTGTTATTATCCTCATTTTTTAGATAGAAAACAGGGTGCCAGAGTTTACCCCGTCAACAGATGTAGTAAATGCCTGAGACAGGACTGTCATGTCTTCCTCACTAGAAGTTCAGTATTGTATTCATGATGGTACTTAGCAGCTTCTAGTCTATGACATCCTTGTTTATCTGAATCATCCTACTCTAGGCCAGAAGCCAGAAAACTCTAGCCACCAAGGAACTGGGTGGGATTTGGGCCAAGGGCCATGATTTGCCAACCCTTGCTCTAGTCTGTCTATAAAACTCGAACCTTTCTTCTGTAAGAACAGTGTTATAAAATTGTTGTGAAGCAGAAAGAAAAGTAGCCATATCCCTCAAATGATGTAAAATTAAGTGTATTTTTTCTAAATTAGCCATGCTTTAGGCCTTTGTTCCAGGATATATTAGTTAAGATTTAGGAAGTTGTCCTTCACTTAACTTGTCCTGTACTTTCCCATCTCTGCTCACAGTCTTCTCTTTGTTCAGAATATTTTAGCTTCTTTGGTTTCTGCTTTTCCTCCACCTAGATTTACTGAAATGCTTCTTTCATGATGCTGTGATCTTTCCTTCTCCCTTCTTTCTTTGCTCCTGTTCTTGTTCCCACTCTCGCTCTCACTCTTGTTCTTGCTCTCTCCCTCCCCATTCTGATTGAAAAATAATATTTGACATTTAAGTTTTCAGAGATCTAGTGTCTCACTATGTAGTTGAAACTTAGAGTCAGAGATTGTAAATTATATATGTATCAGAATCAGAGAAAGTATTTGAACGCAGGCCTCTCTCTGTTTTTTCTCCAAGCTCATTGTCCCTTCCACTGTACAGTACTGTTGTCTCATAACAATATGTACTCTTCATCTTAATGTATTTGTAAAATGTTTATCCGTGTTCAAGATTTACTTCAGATACTTAGCAGCTGTGTGAACCTATGCAAGCCATTTATTTGGCCTCAAGGGCCTTGTCTGTAAATTCGTGATAATAATAGCACTTACCTCACTAGATTGTGTGAGGATAAAATGATGTAATAAACATAAAACATCTTTCAAACCTTAAAGTACTATATAAATATTAGCTATTAGCTGTTATTTTTTTCAGAGGTACCTAGGTTGTACCATGGATAGAGAACTATAGCCAGAATTTGAAGTCCTAAGTTGAAAAACTAATGAGAGAAGCTGTGTGAATCTGGGCGAGTAGTTAAAGTCAGTTTACAGATAAAGATTATCTGTAAAATGGGAATAACAATAATGCCTACCTCCAAGAGTTTGTGTGCGGATAAAATGAGATGATATTTTAAAAATGTTTTATAAATCTTAAAGGGCTATGCTGATGCCAGCTGTTATCTGTTTTATCTCTAATTAGACTTATTTCTGTGAAGTTGGGGGATTGTGTATTACTTATCTTTGTTTTCCTGGAAGTCCTGAATAGAATTATGGTATTGAATAAATAGCTGTACAGAGATTTTAAGTTGGTTATCAGATGATTGTATTTTTTTCAATAATCAATAGTTAGTAAACATTTATTAAACACCTAATGTATGCCAGATATTATGCTAAGTATGGATACAGATAAGAAAAAGAATAACAGTTCCTGTCTTCAAGGAGCTTATAGAGAAAAAAGGGGCAGTATTGGAGATGAAACATATTGAGGTAGAAAGTGCACTGAGGGAGGACTCACGAGACCTGAGGCCCAGTCTTAACTTTGATAATATCATGTTGGGCAAGTTAATGTTCTTCTGTACTCATTTGTGAAATTAATATGAGCTGTCAGATTCTATCTAATTTGAAAACTTTTATAATACTGCAGAAAAATCCTGAACATAATATAATTGAATTTTGAAAGTGACTTAGATACATGCTTATATATGAGTGCTGAAGCTGAGATTTTCAAAACCGATTTTAAAAAAAGTTCCATTTGATATGTGACTTTGAGTGTATTAACTTTGTATCTTTTTTCCCCACTTAAAAATTTTAAAAACTTGTTTTAACCAGCAAAAACCTGTCTTTTAACACTCCTACCTCAAATTTCCCCCTTTTTTCCCTCATTGAGAAAAACAAAAGAAAAGAAAACCAAACCCCCCCTTTTTTTTTTTTTTTTTTTTTTTTTCCCCTCTCTAATTCTTCTCTTTGTCTAATTAGGAGGTGATTAGCATGTTTGTCTTTGGTCTTCTGGAATTGTAGTTGGTCATTAAACTGATCAGAGTTTCCAATTTTTGTATGTCTTTACCATATTGTTTTCATTACATAATTTGTTCTTTTGGTTCTTTTCACTTTACTCTGAATCTCTTCATACTTCCTTACCAGGTTTCTCTGAAATAATCTGTTCATCATTTCTTCTAGCTCAATAGTATTTCATCACATTCGTACATATAACTTGCTCATTTATTCCCCAATTTATAGGCACCCTTTCAGATTCCTATTCTTTGCACTGCAAAAAGAGTTATACATACATACATACATACAAATATACATACATATGTGTGTGTGTGTGTGTGTGTGTGTTGGTGTAATATCCCTGGAGTTTGTTTTGCTTAGGATTTATCCCTCCTTTAATCCACTTGCTCCTCAACATCTTCTCCACTTCCTTCCTATTTCTCTGTTAGTGAAACATATTTCTTTACTTTCTTGCTGTGTTCCTCACAATTTCATCTATTTATTTATTTATTTACTTTCTTTTGGTATTTTCCCATTAGCTTCTGTACCTTATTCATGTAATTCTCTCCCTCCTCATCTCCACCTCCTGACTTCCTTTAAGATTCAGCTCAAATTCATCTTCTTTACCCTACTGCTATTACCTTCCTAATTACCAAATCAGACTATATTTATCTTGTATGAACATAGTTGTTTACATATTTTTCCCATTTTAGAATGTGAGTTCCTCGAGGGTAGGGGTTGTTCTACTTTTCTTTGTATCCTCAATACTTGACACAGTGCTTGGCACATGGTAAATGCCTAATAAATGATAATTGACAAACACTATGGTTGTCCATATATACGTCAGCTTGGGTAATGAACACTCTTTAGTTACATTTTTTTCTTTGTGGTTAGTTATACTAAACCTTTTAAACTATTATGGATGAGATTCTACCATGTTCTAGGGCATATTGCAGTTATTACTGTGTTGTCTGCAAATGGAAATATTGTCTTTTAATTTCGATTTGTGCCATCCTTTATTATTGTTGCAAATTCTCCTGGTGACTAATTGCAAAATTGGGAAGAATTCCAGAAGTCCAACTTTCACTCAAAGTAAGTCTATCTCCAGTATCACCACCAAGTAATTATTCAGTCACTCTGTGAACACTTTCAATACTAGTGAATTCACTACTTGTTGAAGCAACCCATTCCATTTTCACTGAGCTCTAATCATTAAGATGACTTATGTCTCTTTCAAGTGAAGTCCTATACTCTCCACAAAAGCCCCATTGCTCATCTAGTCATCCCAACTTGTAACATAGGTTGCTCTCTTACCCTAGGTCTAATCTGTTGCCAAGATTATTTTTGTAATATCTCTCACATATATCTTCTTCTCTCTTCTGACACTGCCTTAACTCAGGTGCTGGCTCTCATGACCTCACACATTGACTGTTGTAATAGCCTGCTGGTTGTGTTCCTTGCAGTAAGTTTCATCTCACTCTGGTCTGTCTTTTATTCAGCTGTCAAAAGGATCTTAATAAGACTGACCATGTCACCATTCTACTCAATAAACTCTAGTGGCTCTCTGCCACCTCCATTATCAGATATAAAATCCTTTTTTTGGCAGAAGCTCTTCTTAACTTGTCCCTTCCCCCTTTCTGTTCTTCTTACACCTAAATTTCCTCTGCTTTCATTCTTTAATGCTTATAACTTACTTCTCTCAAAATCATAGAATCTTTAACAGGAAGATACTGTAGAGGTTTCTAAGCCTCAAACTAAGAGAAATCCTTTCTACAGCATCTATGAGAAATAGCTGTCCAATCTCACCTCAAAGAGTTACAGTGGAGGAGAAATTTTATCTTGTGCTATTGAATTTCACTTTTGGAAAACTCTAAATGTTATAAAGTTTTTTCTTGCATTGAGTTAAAAGCTGTCCCTGTGCAACTTGTTGTAAATTCTGCTCTCTGGGAATGAACAGAATAATTCTAATTCTTCTATCTAATATTGCTTCAAGTTCTTGAAAGCAACTATTACCATGTTCCCTTTAGTCTTCTCTTTTTTGTGTGAAACAGCTCTTTTATGAAGTTTGCATGTAGAAAAGTTTAGAGGACTTTTTGTTTGTTTGTTTGTTTTGTTTCTTTTTTTGGCCATTCCACTTTTCTGAAGGAGAGATGAAAGCTTATGTATTTAGGCTTCTAAGTGATGCAGTGCATAGAGTGCAAGAATTGGATCAGGAAAGCTGAGTTCAAATTCTGCTTCATTCAGTCATTAAATATTTATTAAAAGCTTATTGTGTGCCAGTCACTTTGCTGAGCAATTATGCATCTGTAATCCTCTATAAGTCATTTAATATTCCATGTCTTAGTTTCTGTAAAGTAGGGTTAGTAGCATTTATCTCTCAGAATTTTTATGAGTGAAAAGAACATGTAAAAGTGTCTTGTGATCCTTAAAGAACTATGTGAATGCTAACTGCTATTATTATTATTGTTTTGTTGCTATTATTGTTGCTAATATTATTATAATCACCTTTAAATTCATCAGTTTGCTCTTGGAAAGACTCTTCTTGTGAATCCATGTAGAAGATGGTGAATCTTTTCATAGAATGCCTAACCCCACACATATAAATCTGGATTTGTGGGATCCTCATTATTTACTCACTATGATACAAGACATGTTGCTATTCTAAGAATAGAACTTCTTTTCTCATTCTCTTGATCCAGAATAAGATATTTATATTTATTTTTTCTTTCTTTGGCCTACAGCCAGTTTTCAGCTCATTGAAACAAATTTTCTCTTTTCTCTCTCTGGGTTGCACTTATTAGTGTGTGACACATTTCATAGCATGCTTGGTGAAAACTGAATTGCATACTGTGATATTCTCTGCTTCTCCATTTGCTAAACGTTATCATCATCAGAGAGTTTTGCAAGCTAGTCAGTTATAATGACTTTAAATCCTAGGAAGACATTAAGCTCTTATTTTTTGTCCTTCAGATTTCCATTCTTTAAGTGAAGACTGTGTTTGTAGTGTACAAGTCAGTAGAACCTTGTTTGAATCCAGATTTTTTCATTTTATTTACCAGATATATGATCTTTGACCAATCACTTTTATTGCTCAGAACTTCACTTAGCTTGTTTGTAAAATGAAGGTAATCACACTTCAGCTATGAGTTGTATAGGATTATTCAATCTAATTTGACTGACTAATTAAACATCTACCAAATAGATCCAAAAAAAAATCATTAAGCATTTCTAGCACCTTGCTAAATCAAGGAAAAAACCTCCAAAAAAAACCACCCAGTTCGTTTTTTAAGGGAGTATGTGATCAGATTAAACAACAACAACAACAACAACAACAACAACAACAACTGATAAATAAATGCAGCACTAATCATTCTAGGGAATGTGGAGGACACTGTGCAGTGACACAAAGAAAGGAGATAGAATGTAAAATTTGAGGAACAGAGGGTAGGCCAGTTTGACAAGTAGATTGTTTGATGGAGAGTAATGTGAAATAGGACTTGAAAGGTAGGCTGAAACCAAACTACAGAGGGTTTTAAATGTCAGGCTCAGGAATTTTTATTTTATTCTAGTGACAGTAGAGAGTAACTGAAGATTTTCAAGCAGGGAATGACATTGTCAGATCTAGGTTTCAGAAACATTCTTTTGTCATTTTTGTCAGATTTGGGCTTTGGAAAGATTATTTTGGTAACTTTGTGGAGAGGAGAGAGACTTGAAATAGCAAAGCCAATTAGAAGACTGTGTAGTCTACACTAGAAATGATCCTGACCTAAAGTATGATAAAAACTTTATGGAAAAGAGCAAAATAGAGGATAATAGATTGAAATGTGTAAAATCAGATGTAGGGTTTTACATTTACAGGCAGCTAAGTGGCGTAGTGGAAAGAGTGCTGAACTGGAGTCGGGAAGACTTGAATCGAATTCTGCCTCAAACACTTTTCAAGTGTGTAACTCTGTGTATATCACTTAACCTCTGTTTGCTTTAATCCACTGGAGAAGGAAGTGGCAAATCACTGTAGTGCTTTTGCCAAGAAAACCTCAAGGATAGCATTGGCCTACTATAGTCCATAGAATCTGGACTATAGTCCAGTTGGACACAATGGAACAACATCCTGTCAAGTCCTGTGTAATTGTGAACTGTTTCCTAGCATTTGGTATAATGTACCTTCCTCTGGAGAGTTCAGAACTTTTGATAGATGTCTGATGGTATGCACTAATGCAAATTATGAAATGATTCCAATGTTAAATAGTCATTAAATTGTATTATACATCAGGGATTTTACTTTGTGCTGATGATAACATATGCATAATGTTAACAAATCACATAGTTCCTACAGTCATGGACTTAGGTGATAATAGATTATAAAATGTAAATGTATGTGCATAAAAAATTTATAAATTAGATTTTTTTGTGGAGTTAATATTTTCCCTGATATCAGCTCAATTCAGTAAATACTTATTAATCATAGAGCATCTGTAGCATCTGCTTTACAGAAGCTTGCATTCTAGTGGTGTTGTTGATATTTCAGTCAGGTATGACTCTGTTACCCTCTTTGAAGTTTTCTGGAGAGAGATACTGATTGTCATTTCCTTCTCTAGCTCATTTTACAGATGAAGAAACTGAGGTTAAACAGGGTTAAGCGATTTGTTCATGTGTCCCACAACACATGAGTGTTTGAAATTGGATTTGAACTCAGGTCTTCCTGCCTCTTGCCCTACCATTCTATCCATTGTTATACCTACCCCTACCTCCATTACAGTAGGGGGATATGCACAACTAACTATGATCCAGAATGGAAAGTTTTAAGTGAATTATATAGGGACAAAATAAGTACTATGGGCAGGAAGACTATTTCTGATTTAAGAAATATGGGTCAAATAAAAGTACCTAAAGGAAGTGGCAATTTGAATTGTGACTTGAAGTGTGTGTAGGTTTTCATTTAGGCTAGAGATATGAAAAGAATATCTTCTAGATGAAAATCTCAGCAAAAGAAGAGAAGTGAGATAACATGTAGTATATATTGTGACTTACAAGTGATGTAGTTTAGTTAGAGAATCAACTACATTGATTAATTTCTATGTATGAAACATTTGGATCAACAAATTAAGAATCAAATAAGCAAAAGTATTTTGTTTGAGTCATTCCTGTCAATACATTTGCTTTCTGATTTACATGACTCTTCTCTAATTAGTGTTCTAATCTTGCTTTACTCAATTCCAATTAAATGTAACATTTAGAGGAGCGTTATTTGGTTCTATTTTTAAGCTCTTTAAAAATGCCAGCAGTTTCCATATTGAATTTTTAAAAATAACTTATCTTTGAAAACATTATTCTTCAAACTGTGTTACCATTAGCATAATTATATACCAAATATGGTCTTATTTGTTCTATATTAGTATTGATTCAAATTTCTAACAACTTAGGTCTTTTACCGGCAATTCCAACAAAGATTTATTCTGCATTTATTATACTTCAATTATTAAATGAAGTGACATTTTGTAGGAATGATCAAATAGGAGGAAGTGCTCATGTTCAATTATTATGTTGCTTTCCTTCCTGATCGTACATAAAAACTCCAATGTGCTATTTCTTTAGATGCTTTTTTGTGCCAAAATTCTATGATTATGATAGATCAGAATCAGTCATTCATTTACTTCATTTAATATTTCTTAATTATCTTCTATGTATGGTGCACTGTGCTCAGTCCTTGTGGAGATAAAGGATACAAGTGTTAAATGAAGCTCAATTTCTGCTCTAGTATATACAGAAAGTATCTTAGGGGAGGAAGCTATTTAAAGCCAGTATGTCAGGTGATTATACATCAATGTACCAGGTGACTATGTCATTTCGTAAAATCATAGGATCTTCCTAAGATGACCTCCAAGGTCATCTCACTTTTTTTTTTTTGAAACATGAATGCCTTTTACAATAGGTTTTTCTGCTTGAACTTATTTAGTGATAAGAGATTCATTGCTCATAAGGCAAGCATTTTTTTTCTCTGTTACAATTCTTTGGTTACAAATTTAAGCTGAAATCTGAGTCCTTGTACGTCTTTTCTAGTTCTCTCCCTTATATTTCAAGTATTGATAATTCTTCTGTACTATCCTATTCAGTGGCAATAATCATGTCGATCTTAAATCTCTCCTTCAAAGTCTTTGGTTTGTGGTCTGAAGGTATAAAATGATGAAATAATTTTAATTAAGAATATCTCATTCTGAAAACTCCTTTTGTAATTTATAAATGTTATTAATGCTTATTTTCCCAAGTATAGTGTCTTAAGAATATTGGGAGCTGTTTATGGTACTTAGTTTATATATCATGCATATTCAGCAGAAGTTATGAGCTGGATTCTCATTAGGGTCAGGAAGGTCCATTTTGCCCTTTAACAATTTGCTAAATTTTTAACTCTCAAAATTTATCTTACAAATCCAGGCTGTTGGGGAATATTCTCCCTGAGAATATGGAAGAATTAGCACTTGTCTAGAATACTGCTCAAAAAGCAACTCGGGATGCATATGCTCTGTTGAATGATGATTCTGTAATATGTTTACACTTAAAGGACATCATGATAGTCTTGCTTTAAAAAAAAAAAAATCCACATGCAATCAATAGACATTAACAACCTCTTGTATACTTATGTGATTTTGCTAAGTGCCAGGTAGTTTGTTGGTATAATCGTTAGTATTCTGGGCCTGGAGTTAGGAAGACCTGATTTCAAATCCAATTTCAGACACTTACTAGCTGTGTGACTCCGGGCAAATCATTTAAGCCTGTTTACAGGCTCATCTCCAAAGTGATCTGGAGAAGGAAATGTCAAACTGCTTTAGTATTTTTGCCAAGAAAATCCCCCAAATAGGGTCACCAAGAGTCAGACACAAGTGAAAAATGACTGAACAACAACTGGGGATATGAAGACAAAATAACAGATATCCCTTGATCTCCAGCAATTTATATTCTGTCAAGGATGCAATAGTTACATAGATAAGAGAATAAAGGTTTTGACAAAGGCTTCATTTCTAAAATATATAGAGAATTGACTCAAATTTGTAAGAATTAAAGCCATTCTCCAATAGATAGTTAAAGGATACGATCAGACAATTTTCAGATGAAGAAATTAAAATCATTTCTAGTCATTTGAAAAGGTGTTCTAAATCACTATTGATCAGAGAAATGCAAATTAAGACAACTCTGAGGTACCACTACACGTTTCTCAGATTGGCTCTAAGATCACAGGGAGACAGTGATGGAATGTTGGAGGGGGTGTGGGAAAACTGGGACACTGTGAAGTGATCCAGCCATTCTGTAGAGCAATTTGAAACTATGCCCCAAATGCTATCAAACTGTACATACCCTTTGATCCAGCAGTGTTTCTACTGGGTTTATATCTCAAAGAGATCTTAAAGGAAGAAAAGGGACCCACAGGTGCAAAAATGTCTGTGGCAGCCTTCTTTGTAGTGGCAAGAAACTGGAAACTAAGTGGCTGCCCTTAGTGTGGCCTGGAAACTAAGTTGGAGAATGGCTGAATAAGTTATGGTATTTGAATGTTATGGAATATTATTATTCTATAAGAAATAATCAACAGGATGATTTCAGAGAAGCCTGGAGAAACTTACATGAACTGATGCTGAGTGAAATGAGCAGAACAAGGAGATCATTATACACAGCAACAACAAGATTATATGATAATCAGTTCTGATGGATGTATTAACAATGAGATGATGAGGCTAGTTTTAATGATATTATGAAAAAGAGAACCATTTACACTCAGAGAGGACTATGGGAACTGAGTGTGGACCACAACATAGCATTTTCACTCTTTTTGTTGTTTTTTGCTTGCATTTTACTTTTTCTTATTTTTTTCCCTTTTGATTTGATTTTTCTTGTGCAGCAAGATAATTGTATAAATATGTATGCCTGTATTGAATTTCACATATATTTTTACCATGTTTAACATATATTGGATTACTTGCCATCTAGAGGAAGGGGTGGAAGGAAGAGGAGGGAAATTGGAACACAAGGTTTTGCAAGGATTGATGTTGAAAAATTATCCATGCATATGTTTTGAAAATAAAAAGCTTTAATTAAAAAAAGAAGATTTGGACAAAAAGATAAGAGAATAAAAATATGCAAAGTAGATATAATGTAATTTCTAGGTTTAGGGAAGCATTATTTTCTAGTGGTAGGGTAGCAGGGTGGGGGGGGGTAAGATCAGGGGGAAAAGACAGATTAGTCTTTAGAAAGGATGTAACAGAATCATGAAACAGGAATGTACTTCGCGTGACAGGCACAGCATATATAAAGGTATAGAGATGTGATAGAACGTGCAAAGATATACTGATAGGACATAGGATGTTGTATAGAGACAATAGCACATAGGGTATGTGACAACTTTTATTTTAGAATTTGCACAGGGCAGTGAGGTGTGCAGTAAGCCTGCGAAGTTAGGCTAAAGACAATTTTGTATTCCAAATACATTAGTTTTCCTTTTGGCTTTAGGCAGGGGTCCTCAAACTTTTTAAATAGGGGGCCAGTTCACTGTCCCTCAGACTGTTGGAGGGCTGGACTATAGTAAAAACAAAAACTTTGTTTTGTGGGCCTTTAAATAAAGAAACTTCATAGCCCTGGGGAGGGGGATAAACGTCCTCAGCCACTGCATCTGGCCCAGCCATAGTTTGAGGACCCCTGCTTTAGAGGAAAGAAGAAAGGAAGGGAAAAAATGAAAGAAAGAAGAAAATAGGCATTTATTAAGCTCCTACTACAAGCCAAATGCTGTTCTAAGAGCTTTACAAATATTATCTCATTTAATCCTCATAATCTCTGGTGCTTTTTTTAAATCCCTATTTTACAGTTGAAGAAACTTAGGCAGACAGAAGTTAATTAACTTGTCCAAGGACATAAAGCTAATAAGTGTTTGAGGCTAGATTCGAACCCAGGTCTACCAGCACTCTCTGTTAACTAGGGAGCCATTGAAGCTTTTTAAGCAAAAGAGTGACATGGGTTGACCTGTGCTTTAGGGGAATATCACTATTAAAGTTATGTGTGGGAGGAAAAAGAAGATAAAGACTGAAAACAGACAAATTAGGAGTCTATTAGAATGGCCTGGGTAAGAGTTGATGAGAGATTGAATTAAGGAAATGGTTGTGTGACTGGCTTATATAAGAGATGTGAGAGAAGAAACAGCAAGACCAGGGACTGATTATGTAGTGAGAAGGAATGAAAAGTTGAGGATTATTACAATTTTGAAAATATGGGTAAATGGGAAGATAGTCATGCCTTCAGCAGGAATAGGGAAATTAGGAACACAGTTCAGTTTGAGGGAAAAAGAAAAGTTTTCTTTTGAAAATGTTGAATCTTGTGGGATGTCTTCACGGAAAGATTCTGTAGGAAAAAGAATGAGTAGGACTGCATGTATAGATGGGAGTCTTATTCGTAGAGATGATACATGAGTCCAGGGAAGCTAACATACTCACCAAGACAAAGGGAAAGAGTATAAAGAAAAGATACCAGCACAGATACTTTAGGCACACCCATAGTTAGGGAATGGAGCATTGATGATGGTTAATCACAGAAGACCCAGCAGGTAGCTACACCCATATTATTCCGTATGGCAATTTTTATCTCATGGTTTGTAATTGTTCCTTCATTAGTAAATCTTAAATTAGTTCTTACAGCATTATCTTGATTTCTGTTGTTATTTTATAACCTTTTCTTTGGCTTTTATTTCAGTGGGTGTGATGAAGGGAAAAAAAATCATCAAACTTAAAAGTAGAAGATCCAACTTTGAATTATTTCTTTTCTACTTGCTGTTTGTGGTTTTGCTCAAAGTGATCTTGAGGTTCTTTTCAGTTCTTGTGTTTTATAATCATCTGGCAGTGTCTTAGCCTTACTTCCCTCATCTGTAAAAAGACTATAATAATATTTCTATTACTTACCTTCTAAAATTATTGTAAAGAAAGCATTTTGTGGTAGATACAAATGTGAGTGATTATCATCATTATTGTTATTTATTACTTTGCTAAAAATGATTTTATCTGTATCAGTGTAATTCGTCATGTTTAATTTGAAATTGAATGGGAAAAAGTTTAAATGTTTTTTTTTTGTTGTTGTTGCTGTTCCATTTGAAACAATAGGCGTGTGAAACTCTTGAACCTCCCAGCCAGTCTTCGGCCCCAGAAAATGAAAAGCTTACTGGGTCAAAACATGTCAGCTAAGAGCCCCTTCATTTACTCTCCAATTATTGCACATAACCGTGGAGAAGAACGTAGCAAGAAAATAGGTGAGTAATTTTTGCTCTATGAATCATGTTTTGGGATTTGCATTTTCTTCATCCTTTTTTTTCCCTCCTTTGATTTGAATGAGTGGTACTGTACATCCATTCCTTTGTAGGACCTTCTACAAGGTCTAACAAGCCTGTAAGTTATTGATTTATTTCTTCTCATTTTCCTCTTTCTTTATGCTCTCGCCTTTGCTGACTCATTAGATCCTGTGGATTTAATTATTATTTTTTGCAGATGACTTCTAGATCTCTATATCTAGTTCTAGTTTCTTAGCTCTGGCCCTTTATCACCAACTGCTTATTGGACATTTCTAACTGAGTATTTCATGAGTAAATCATTATCTTTCCTTTCCAAATCCCAAGTATAAATATTTAGGTTTAAAATCTTAGTTCACTAACATAGAATGATAGAGATGTAGGTAGACAAAAGCTCTTGCGAAAAAGACCTTTGGGTTTTAATGGGGTTGGGGTGACTTGGCAGTTTGACAAAAGAGCTAACCTAGTTGTCTCAGTATGCAGAAATGAGAAGTCCAGTATCCAGAATGAGGTTCAATTCCTAGAGGAACTGCCATTTAAGTTGAGTTTCATGAGATTTATTACATCCTGGACTTGGATTGAGCAGTTGAGATCCTCTAGTTCAATTTATCACTTTGTAGATGAAGAAACTGAGGTACAGAGATGTTAAGTAACTTGTCTGAGATTATACAGATAATAGCAAAAGACATCTCTTCCAACTCAGAGGTGTGGCTCCCAATCCATAACTTTAATTATATTTATATATTATTATTTTTATTAATTTAGTATTGTGATTATGTTTAGAAGGCACAATGACAGCTTCAGAAAGGACAAGAAATGTATTATTCTAGTTTAAATGGTAGAAGGTACTCTGAGATATATTTAGCAAAGTAGTGTTTCTTCAGATTGCAGTGGACCTTCACTGATAATCTCATTTGATAATTTTGATATACAAGTTCAGTAGAGCTGTATTCTCAAGCAAGGCATATCAGCCTATTTTGGGCTCAAGTATTATCAATGGCTATTCCCTCTCATATTACTGAGCCTAGTTCTCCATGTTCTTCTGATTACTGAAAACAAAACAGAAGGAATTCCAACTTTGTATCCCCATTCTTTCAATTAATGCAGAAATGAGATATGGCTTCCCAGAACTCACACCCAAATTAACAAGTTCTATGAGAAGCAAATTTAAATATGAACAGTGAAGTTGCAGAAATAAGGATATATTTATTAAGAGGTGAATAGACCATTTACTTTGAATAGTGAGGAAAAAAATCAAAAGGTTTCTTTCCTTTAAGATTTTACTATTATATCTTTTTTCTAATTATTTCATGTGTGTAAATCTTATTTTACATGAAATTCTATGCTCCCTGAAGACTAAGATGCTTGCTTTCTTCCTCTTTCATATTGTTCCATAGTATCTGGGGGCATATCTAATGATTAATAATATCTGCTTATTTGACTTTGATTCAGGAAGACAGAATAAGTGAGGTATGAGACAGAAAGACATCCTAATGAGAACATCAATTTCTCTTATTCTCAGAGTGTTTGTTTTAAGCTTTTAAAAGCATAATTAGTCTTATTCTTGAGACTTTTTTTCTCTTGAATTTTTTCAATTAATAAACATATATTTTCTCTCCCTCCCACCTTTCCAACTCCTCCCTTGGGAAAAAGAAGAAAAACAAAATTTTAATGATAAATATGCATAGTTAAAACAAATTCTTATATTTTTCGTGTGTGTGTGTGTGTGTGTGTGTGTGTGTGTGTATTTCATTCTGAATTTGAATCTATCACTTTTCTGCTTTTCTGTTAGGAGAGGAATAATCTATCTTGTATTATTAACCTTCTGGAATCAATTGGTTACTGTATCAATGACTTATTATGTTCAAAATTGTTCATCTTCACAGTGTTGTTGTTATTGTAGAAATTGTTCTCTTATTCTCTTCACTTTGTATCAGTTCATACAAGTAGTGTCAAGTTTCTGGTTCAACCCAGGACTGGGACCATTTCTTTCATAATGTTTTTTAGGGTGTGATAATATTCCATAACATTTACCTACATACTTTGCTTAGCTATTCCTTAGTGATTTATACCTCCTTAGTTTCCAGTGTCTTACTACTGCACAAAATCCAAATCCAACAACCTCCCCCCCCCCCCAACCCACACACACACCATCTCCCAAATTCCCTTTTCCCCCCAACTTGATTTCTTTGGGATTTAGGCCTAGTAGTAGTTTTGTTGGGTCAAAATTGATGTATAGTTTATTGCTTTAGGTATAAATCTAAATTGCTTTCCATGATATCTAGACCAATTCTTTCTCTACCAACATAATAGAAATGTTGCTGTTTTTCTATAGCCCCTCCAACATTTTTCAAGGATTTTCTTGGAATCTTTGATGACTTAATAACTTTGAGGTGGAAACTCAGAGGTGCTTTAATTTGCATTAAATGCTTGGGAATGCTATTTCATAGAGCTATTGAGAACTCAGATTTCATCTTTTGAGAACTGCCTATTTATATTTTGACCTACACTGATTTTTCTTAAATTTGGGAGCTAATTTTGTTAACAGAAGAAAAGTTAGAGAGCAGGTTACACCTAGAAACTGTTGAGCCACATGACTGGGGAGTGTGGTTACCTGGGTGGTTTTCCATAGATTTCTATAATTTGTTTTTCTTTGTTGAATGTCCCTGGTTAATCTTCTGTTTTGGTCTGTAATGTAAGCTTGTGAAAGTGTTAAGGATAGTGGGTGACTTGGCAAGAGAACTCTTATGTCATAAGTTTGGCAGTAATTGTATCATTGATGACACCTCTTGAGATTTATCCTTTTTTCTCAAGTTTGCTTATGTCAGACTTCTGGCAGTTAGAGGTCTCTGAACCTTGACATTACATGTAAACACACACAGTTTTTGCCTTAAAAACTTATTCAGAGATCTAAATTGAAATCAGTCTAAAGATGATGCAAATGTGCATGATTGCTCATTTAAATCCCAGCTTGTTTGCCTGGTGTTACTAAATATAAAAGTATTTCAAAGAAACTTATTCTGAGCATTTAATATAATAACTATATCATCTACAGTAGAATGAACCTAATCAGCCCCCTGATAAATGGTTTGCCTGCTTAATTCATATGATTGCCAGGAAAACAAATACAATGCAATGCTTTCCATTTATTCTAACTAAACACAATAGGTAAATAGTAGGCAATTTTGTCTGTACTATGAGTTCACTAAGGTGAACTGCTGTTTTCTAGTTAAACTTATATGTCTTTGCCTAACTCCCTTATTGCTAGCATTTTTTTTTCTTCTTAACTTGTTTTTGTGAAAATAGGGTAAAATAGAACTAGGTTCAATGGGAAGAAATTTTTTATTAGACAGAAGCTCAATTTTATTGTTATTTGTCAAGGGCAGAGTAACTCCCAAACTACAAAAAACAAAATTGGCTTTGCTAGTGGGTACCCATTCTGGTTTTCCCAAAATGATTAATACCAATGCCATAACCATCACCACCAATAACAATAACAATTATGCTGAGTGTCAGCCTACGGATAGTGTGCAGAGAGCTAGACTTAGAGTCAGAACCTAGTTTGAAGTCCTGCCTTTGTGTGGGCTGAGTCATGTGATCTCTCAGTACATTGACCAAGTCTTTAAGGCTACAAGTTGTGGAACAGATTCCAGGTTGCACTCATTGTTAGAGGGAATTCTTTTACTAGAAATTCCATATGCCAATAAAATTATAAGTCCAAAACAACAAAAAAAAATGGTATTGATTGGCTGCTGTGCATATAGCATTTTATGGCTTATAATGTATTAAATTTACAGCTAGCCTGAGTGAAGCATGTAGTTCAAGGTTTTTTCCCTTAAGATTAATTCCTCAAATGTTGGAGGGGATGTGGGAAAACAGGGACACTAATATATTGTTGGTGGAATTGTGAATACATCCAACCATTCTGGAGAGCAATTTGGAACTATGCTCAAAAAGTTATCAAACTGTGCATACCTTTTGATCCAGCAGTGTTACTGCTGGGCTTATATCCCAAAGAGATCATAAAGAAGGGAAAGGGATCTGTATGTTAAAGAATGTTTGTAGCAGCCCTCTTTGTAGTGGCCAGAAACTGGAAACTGAGTAGATGCCCATCAATTGGAGAATGGCTGAATAAATTGTGGTTTATGAATATTATGGAATATTATTGTTCTGTAAGGAATGACCAACAGGATGATTTCAGAAAGGCCTGGAGAGACTTACACGAACTGATGCTGAGTAAAATGAGCAGGACCAGGAGATCATTATACACTTCAACACAATACTATATGATGATCAATTCTGATGGACCTGGCCATCTTCAGCCATGAGATGAACCAAACCAGTTCCAATGGAGCAGTAATGAACTGAACCAGTTACACCCAGAGAAAGAACTCTGGGAGATGACTAAGAACCATTACATTGAATTCCCAATCTCTATATTTTTGCCTGCTGGTATTTTTGATTTCCCTCACAGGCTAATTGTACAACATTTCAGAATCCTATTCTTTTTGTACAGCAAAATAATGGTTTGGTCATGTATTCCTATTTTGTATTTAATTTATACTTTAATATATTTAACATCAACTGGTCATCCTGTCATCTAGGGGAGGGGGGAGGAGAAAGGAGGGGAAAAATTAGAACAAAAGGTTTGGCAATTGTCAGTGCTATAAAATTACCTATGCATATGACTTGTAAATAAAAAGCTATTAAAAAAAAGATTAATTCCTCAGTCTTCCAACATCAAATCTAGTGTTGCTTTCACTGAATTAGAGATGTGTTCAATAATAGCACATATTTCTGTTGTATTGTAATAATTTACAAAGTGCTTTCTTTATATCTGCTCTCTGAAGTAGGTAATGCAAGGCTAGTAATACTGCAGAATTTCAAAATCCTGTAATTTTCTCAGGATGATGAAATTGCATTTCTTTCCTTACTTAGAAATGTTCTGGAACCAAAAATTTCACCCAGTATTCAAGCTGAGGTCCTAAGCCTCTTAGAATTTAGCTAGATTAGTCTTCGGACAACAGTTATCAACTCCAAGCCTATTCTTGAACCCTTTCTAGTTTGGTAGAATTTCTTTTCTTTTCTTTCTTTCTTTCTTTTTTTTTTTTCATGGTGTTTAAGAACCCAGAGTCAGCTCTGTGGTATCAAGAGGCATTGGATTTAGTCAATAAGTCAGTCAATAAGCATTTATTAAGTGACTTTTTAAAAATGCCAGGCAGTGGGCTAAGTACTAAGGGAAAAAAAGGCAAAAAACAGCCTGTGTTTTTCAGGAGCTAACAATCATATGGAGGATATGCAAAGAACTCTCTATAAAGAAGATAGGAACAGGGAAATTTGGAAATAATCAACAGAGGAAAGGCATTTGAATGAAGGGTGAGCTCTGCAGGTTTCTTGCAGAAGGCATGACTTTGGCTGAGATTTGAAGGAAGCCTGGGAAAATGTCAGGCATAAATGAAAAGTAAGGAAGTAGTGAAAATTCCTGGGGTTGGGAGGTAAAATGCCTTGTTTAAGAACAGCAAGGAGGACTGTGGCACTGGATTATAGAATATGTGGGTGGGTTGTAGATGTCTTTAAGGTGCAAAAATACTGCAAAGAGAGGAAGGGACCAGGTTAGGGAAGACTTTAAAAGACAGTAGATTTTATATTGATCTTGAAAACAAAAGAGAACTACTGAAGTTGACTGAATAGAGGTCAAGGGGAAATGACCTGTGCTTTAGGATGATCATTTGGGAGTTGAGTGGAGGAAGGATTGAAGTGGAGAGAGACTTAAGGTAGTAAAATCAACCAGCTGTGGTAACAGGCCAAGTGAGAAGTGATGAGGACCAGCACCAGGGTGCTGGCAGTGTTAGAGAAGAGAAAGTGCTGTTTACAAGGGTAGAAATGATAGGACCTGGCAATTGTTTCGAAATTAGAGAGAGTGAGGAATCAAGGATGACACCAAGATTTTGAGCCTGGCTAACTGGGAGGAGAATGGTACTTTTCATAGGGATAGAAGAGAGAGTTTGGACAGGAGAACACAGGTAGTGAATTTAGTTTTGGATGGGTTGAGTTTAGTATTTCTATGATATCTAGTTTGAATTGTCCATTTGGCAGTAAGAACTGTGAGATTGAAGATCAGGAGAAAAGTCAAAGAACTTTATCAGAAGTATAATTTTACTTTATTTACATAGCCAGCTTTTAGTACTCTAGCATGTAAACAGTTTGCCTATTTAAATTTTTTATCTCTTCCCCAATTTTTAAAAGTTGTGAATTTGACATATATCAATATCCATCATCATTTTCATATACAAATAGAAATAAAAGATTGTATATGAAACTATGAATCTCTTATGAACATTTTAAAAAAAGGTACTTATTAGGGTTAATGTAGTCATATCAATAGTGACTTATTTGCCTATATCCATTTCTGAATTTTCTTCTTCTTTTTTTTTTCCTGTGGGTCCTAGTTTCTGCTGTTTAATATTCTTGGGCCTTCGTTTTTTTATAAAGTGAGAGGGTTGGGATGTAAAAAAGAATAAAATAAAACTGGACATTCTATAATTGTAATGATTAATGATCCTAGAGAATAGTTAAGAAACTTTACCTCCTTTTGTTTCTGTGTAAGGAAATGTATGTAGAACATTACACATTTTTTGAACTGATTTTTATCTTTTTTTAAAATCTTTGTTACAGAGGAAGACTTGTTGGGTAGAGAAGAAAAAAAAAGATAATATTTGGAAATAAATTTAATGTAAAAGCAGAAAGTATCAATGAAAAATATTTAAAAAAAAAAAAACAACCCAAAAATAAACTAGGAAGTTGGATTATATGGTCCCTAATTTTACTCCAATTCTAATATTCATTCTGTTAGTCTTTGACTCTTATAGACTTGAGGATAGTTGAGGCCAATGACTGGTATCTTACTTGATGAATGATGAAGATTAATTGCAGTCATTCCAGAATCATCATTCTTATACTTTTTGGCTCCTGTGCGTAGATTGTTGATCCTTCTGTATTATAAGGCTAATCATATGAGCTGGCGCCCACTACATTGTTGACTAGCATATTGTTGTTATTGTTGTTGTTGTTTTTTAAATGCAGAAGTAAATCGGGCCTTCTTCCAATAAATCCCTAATGTAGGTCCGTAAGGCAGATCTCTTTAAGGTTGGACTATTGCTATGGCAGGTATAACTTGTTACTGTACATCCTACTTTGCTCTGTGGTGGAGAGGACTAGTGAAAAATTAGTTTTGAATTCATTCTCTAATAGTGATTGTATTTGTCTGCCTTGTTGGGAGAAACCAGTGGCTAAAGCAAAATCCTGAAAGCCATTTTAAATGTAAATGTGAAAATTAATGTTGCTTGTTATGTTTTTATAGATTTCCAGTGGGTTCAAGGAGATGTTTGTGAAGTCCAGCTTATGGTATATAATCCAATGCCATTTGAACTTCGTGTAGAAAATATGGTAAGTATCATGGCTCTTTATCACTATATATGGTTTTGAACTTAAAAATAAAACAGGGACTTTAGTACTATACACATTAAAACACGAAATAAGATTCTGTGTGAAACTGTAACTTTCCACTTCATACCAGTTACTTTTTTAAAACGTGGGAAAGGATAAAGGAAGAGAAATTAATTCTCCAACTCTGCACTAATCACTTTACAAATATTATCTCATTTGATCTTCACAAAAACCTTGCAAAGTATGTGGTATTAGCCCCATTTTTTATAGTTGAAGAAACTGAAGCAAGCAGAGGTTAAGTAATTTTTTCAGTCACACAGCAAATAAATAGCTGAGGCTGGATTCCAACTCAAGTGTTCCTTCCTTCAGACCTAAGATTTTATCCACTATACAAAACCACCTTATGAAAAAATGTGCATTTTAATTTCAAAACTGCTTTGTTTATCTGTGCTTCCATTTGAACTTCCTCCTGTTCTTTCCTGTACATTAAAAAAAAAAAAATCTTACTATGGTTGTCTTCTTGGAGAGAGAAAACGAGGAAGAAATTAAAAAAACTAACTCTACAATAAACTTGTAATAAAATTAGTCAAACAAAACGTATCTTTCCAGTGGCTGTGTCCAAAGTGTGTGTCTCTCCTATCCTCGGTTCCTTACTTTTGTCTGGACAATGGTATACTTCATCATTGTTTGGAAATGAGATTGGTCATTGTATTGATCAAAGCTCTGAAGTCTTTCAGTTGTTTTTCCTTAAAGTGCTGCTGTCCTAGTCTAAATTGTTCTGATTTTTCTCACTTCTCTTTGTGTCAGAATACAGAATTCTCTGTTATTTTATTCATTCATTTCATATGAGACAATAACATTCTATTATTTTCCTAGACCACTGTTTATTTAACTATACCCCAGTTATCTAAAAAGTAAACTAGGGCATTCCCTTAGATTCTAATTCTTCCACTTTTCTTCCTCTCCTTGTCTCCCCATTTGCAGGATTAAGGAGTTTGTTTGTTTGTGACTATTCTTCCCTAATATTATTCTCTGTCTTAACACCTCACTTCCAATTTCCACTTGTTTCTCTGTTGAATCTGAATCTGATGTATTGCACAGAGTTTGTGTGTGTGTGTGTGTGTGTGTGTGTGTATGTGTGTGTTTAGTCCTCTTTTGTCAGATAAGCATGAGGTACCACTCTTTCCATTTTTTCCTTTATATTTGTGTATTTTATTTCTCACAAACTCAGAATTATGGGAAATACCAAGTTCTGTCCCCCCGCCCCCTTTCTTCTTTCTATACTAATGTGTTCCTTTTCCTATCTCTTCTCTTTTTCCTTTTCAATTTGTTTACACCCTTCTATTTTAAATCAACTATTCCCATTTTATAGATCAAGAAACTACGTCAGAGAGTAAGGTGACAGACTTAGGTACACAAAGCCTGAGTGGAACTGATTGGGATTTGATCTTTGTTTTCTGACTCTTAATTGTAGTTCCTTTTATTTTTATTAAAAGAAATTTTTTTAATATAACTGCCTTAAAATTAATTGATGTGTTCAGATTTCCTAGTTATAGGATCATAGATTTAGAGCAGGGAGGGACCTTAAGGGTACTCCAGTTCAACTCTTTTATTTTCCTGATGAGGAAACTGAGATTCATAATAAGTAAATGAAAAAATTTTTATACATTTAGCATGTGAAAAGCAATATCTTAATGGGTATATAAGCAAGTAGAAAAGCAGCATAGTACCTCTTGAGGAGTTTACATTCTATATGGTAGTGGAAGAGGTAGGGCTGATAATATAGGCCCTTTCTCTATTGGTATAACTCTTCTACACAGTGTCTGTGGGGAGTGGACTTGGGGTGGTGAGGAGTAGCTCTTAGCCTCAGGATCCTTGCTCAAGATTTTTAAAATTAGAAGAGATAGATTTCAATCCTGGTTCTCTAGATTCTAGTATTTTGTGTGTAATAGTACTTTGTGCTTGGTACTAGAAGATGGTACAGACATAAATAAGACCTAGTCTCTGCCCTTAAAAAATTTATAGTCTGATTGACATTGTGAGAACTGCTGAAAATTTGGGTTTCCAGTAAAACTTAATCATTAATGAGTGTTATCAATGGGGGTGGTGTTGGAATCTTTACTAAAGTGTTAAGACATTTCTTTACAAAGTGTGAAGACATTGGAGTTGATTTGATCTGATTTTGGGCCAGAACTTGAAACAACGTATTAGGTGGAACTGATTAGGTGGAATGGGTTCTAAAAATTTCTTGGGCATTTAATTACAGAAAAATCTTTAGAAGTTAAATTTGTGAGTTGCCTAAATTAGTTCCCACCTGAAATATGGATTCTCCATATGGGTTTTTTGATCATTATTATTTCAGAATAACCCTTCCATCATTGAACATTTGTTCTTTAAAATTTAAAAGATAAAATCTTCTTTAAAAATTTCATTCTTCTGGAGCTGAATTTGGTTCCTGTAAGTTTAACTCAGTAGTATATATTAATGGTAAGCTCTGCATAGTGTTCTGGTTTGCTTTGTGGAGGTCTTTGGACCAGCCTTCATTTCAGCAGAGTAATCACCACGAGAATAGCCAGGTGATAAAGTCCAAAAATCTTTATTGTCTCCTTCACAGTCTGTCTCCTTGCCTGGGGCTCCACTAGCTTTCTGGAGGCCCTTCAGACTGGCTTTGGTCTCAGTGGGGGAAACAGGAGAATAGGCCAGCCAGCTCTAGCCTCCAGTTCTTAATCTGATTCTGTCTCTGAGTCTGTTTGATCCTCCTTTTAGGTCTTACTCTGATCTATTAAATACTCTATTACAATTAAATTCATTCATCATACTGAGTATAAACCAATCATTATATCACTAGGGAACCATTATTTGTTGTAAGGTTAAATCAATCATACTGAACTAGAGAATAATTACTCACCATGCTAAACTAGATAACCATTGTATTATCAATTCTACTAAGTTAGCACCTTGTTGCAAGAATCCTTGCCTAAGTATATTTCTTCAGAGTTCTGGCCCATCACATCTCCCTCTTTCTTTTGTTTTAGAACATAGGTGGTCATGCCCTCCCTGACTTCTCAGAAAAGGAGGTGAAAACACCAAAAAAGGAGGTAATCATTCCCTCCCTGACGTCTCAGGAAGGGAGATGAAAACTCCAAAGGGAAATGGGGAATCAAACCAGATTAGCGGGTTTCTGAAGGGTCTCACTTGAAATAGGTATACATAAATCCATCAACATGGGAGATATTACACAAGCACATAGTAACATAGGCTAGTAGTAATATAACAAACAACATGAATCAACATGAAGAATTATATGTGTCCATAAGGCCTAGAAATAGTCCAAAAACAATCTATTGTCCATTACTTCATGTGTCAGGGAATCCAATAATTTCTGCAAGTTTTGAAGTCCTGTATCAGTCTTATCATGTTTCAGGGAATCCAGTGATTTCTGCTAGTTTTGAAGTTCTGCAACAATTTTATGAACAATTTTTTTATCTCAGGGAATCCAATGATTCTGTAACAGTTTCATTTTCAGACATTCTCTTTCAGTGTCAGATGTTTCTTAGGTCTTCTCCTTTGTTTTGAGATTTTTCTCTTTTTCTGTCTCTCTCTGATGGACAAGGCGAATACAGCTCATTGGCACCCATTTGATTCCTTCTCCACCCATAGAGGTACAAGCAAATCCTCTCCCCCAAGCTGTTAGCCTATCTGATCCCTTCCATTCACCACTTTCTGGATCTCTCCACATCTCCTGGCGATTATCTAAAGATAGTGGAGCTGCTCGCACTGGACAATGCCTTCCAGTGGGTTATAAAACCTGTCTGCCGGAGCCAGTGCATCTCCACCAAAAATTAAAATTAAAAAATTAATAGTATAAAGAGCTAGGTTTAGAAGTTCTCTAGGGTTACCTGTGGCTTCCCCTTTCTTTTGTTTTTGGAGGAGTGTCCTGATGTCTCTGTTTCTCCTCTCTACTATTGCCTGTCCTTGAAGATTAAAAGGTATGCCAGTGGTGTGTAAAAATCTGATACTCTGCACAAAAGTGTGCTAAGTGTTTAGAAGTACATGCAGGTCCATTGTCTGTTTTTATTGCTTGTGGCACACCCATAATTTCAAATGCTTGTATAAGGAATTCAGTGACCACTTGGGTTGTCTCTTTTGCTGCTGGTATTGCAAAAGTAAATCCTGAAAAGGTGTCTACCACAACGGGGATGAAAGACAGATGACCAAAAGATTTATAATGGGTCACATACATTTTCCAAATTTAATTGGCAAAAGAAACAAAAAAACCAAAAGAAAGCAGGAAACGTAATGGGCCAGAACTCTGGAGAAGTATACTTGAAACAAGTATTGTTACAAGGTGCTAACTCAGTGGATTGATGAGACAATGGTTATCTAGTTTAGCGTGGTGATTAATAGTTCTCTGTATGATTGAATTAATCTTACAACAAATAATGGTTCCCTAGTGATATAATGATTGGCTTATACTCAGTATGATGAATGGATTTAATTGTAAAAGAGTATTTAACAGGTCAGAGTTAGACCTAGAGGAGGATGGAAGAGACTCAGAGAAGACAGAGAACTGGAGGCTGGAGCTAGCTGGCCTGTCCTCCTGCTTCCCCCACTGAGACCAAAGCCTGTGTGAAGGGCCTCCAGAAAGCTAGCGGAGCTCCAAGTAAGGAGACAGACTGTGAAAGAGACAGTAAAGACTTTTGGACTTTATCACCTGATTATTCTCATGGTGATTACTCTACTGAAACAAAGGCTGTTCCAAAGACCTCCAGAAAGCAAACTACACCTCTGAAACTATTAAAATAAATCCAATAATCATTTATTAATTCTAAGATCACATTCACTAAGAGTCTTCTCTTTTATGTGCTGAAATTTTTTTTGGTAGTACTTTTAAATTAGCAGTATCTGAGATAACTTACCCTCTATCTTCTGATTAGGATTTAAAACATCATTTTTGTGGTGTTAATATTTTTCTCTTGATTATTTATGAATTTTCTGATCTTTGGCTTTTGCATTTCTAAAATGTGTCATATGTTCATTAATTGTCTTGAGAGTCTTGATTGTATTAATTATGGTAAAGTGACAACTATTTGAAGAAATTAATTTTTTGATTATTTCCTTTTCTTTGTGATGTGAGTTTTGATACCATTTTAGCATAGTTTCTTGGGTATAGTGGACATTGAATACTTGTTTAGCAAAAGGAAAAAATTAAATTGCAAATGAGTATTTGTTCAATTCACTGAACACTTACTATGAATGAAGGACAAAATATGATATGGTTTCTGTCCTCAAGGAACTAAGTGAAGGAGGAGCCAAGACATGAAGAAAAATAATTAAGAATCATGATGCAGTATGAAAGTATAATGAGAGAGACACAAAGATACTATGAAAGTTCAAAGGAGCCTGAGAGAATAAGGGGACATTTCATTGAGGTGCCTACATTTTACTTAAGTTCTTATAAAGGAGTTGCCAGATTCCTGATTTAATTTTATCAAAGTATTTACTACTTGTAAAGTCACAAGATTTTCAGACTTGTTGTTTTGCTTCTCAACTCTGTTTTCCCCTTCCCCCGTCCTCCTATTTGACAAAACATCATGCCCATCAAAGACAATCAGTTTCTTCCCTGATACTAATAAATAAAGCTAATTTAGGAATTTCTTCATGAAACATCAAATTGATATAACAAAGATGATAATTTTTTTACATGTAAATAAATGCCTCATAAGGATGTTGTGGAAAATTTTATATTTAAAGCACTTTATAGATATAATCTATGATTAAACATTTATGATATACATAAATAAAATGTATTTTTTTTCTTAATGAGACCATTTATACATTTAGAGTAGCATGCAAATTTCTCTAGTGTAATAGTGAAATGAAGATTAGAATATTTCATTGTATTTAAATTTCAAGCAAACAAAAAATTCCTTATGCAGATAATTTATGTAGGGAATTTGTGGAGAAAGAACACACACAAAAAATCTAATGTGTATAAAATAAGTTTTTATTATTATTGAATTTTCCCCAAAAGAGAGTATCCTATGAAAAATATTAGAAGCAGATTACTTGAAAAGGTGAGATTCAAAAAAAGTAACAATGCTATGAAATGGAAAGAATGCTATATTTGGTATTAGAATAATTTTACCATTTATTAGCTCTACTACGTGTGGACTATGTGATTGTGGGCTAGTTATTTATCTTCTCTGGGATCCTCATTTTTCTTCTCTGTAAAATTAGTTTTCATATCTTCTCTCTCTCTGTCTCTTTCTTTGTCTCTCTCTGTTTCTTTATTTGTCTCTTTTTCTCTGTCTCTCTTTTATCCTCAGTACTTAGTACAATGCCTGGCATATAGTAGATACTTAACAAATGATTGGTTAGTTAATTGATTAGTATCCACAATACCTAACTGTCAAGTGTTGTGGTTCTCAAAACTTTATAAATTGTAAAATGCTAAATAAATGTACTGCCTTAAAGTATACAAAAAATTCACCCAAGTTTCTTCAGTTGAAAAAATTAAGTAGAAAATGAAAAATTTCTGATCTTTCTGACTCAAAACCCAAATATTGGTTATCATAATGAAGAGCTGTTGGCATAGTCATCAATAGTGTTTTTGTATGTAATTCTACAGTCAAAGCTAATTATTTGTTTAAGGTTTTCTGCCTTGATTAAAGCTATTAGTACATGTAAATATTTGATGAGTTAGGCCTCCTTGGGAAGCATAAGACTTGTAGAATTTGGACATCCCATATCTGTCCAAATACAGGCTGGTCCTGAATCTAGGTCACACCCATTAAATGAGATCTTTTTAAAAGGGGAAAAAAAGCACACAGATATCGACTGAAAAATAGCATTGATTATAGACTTCACTCAGATGTTATAGAAACAAGATTTTGAGAGGAAAAAAGTTTGTCTTTTATTTGAACCAGTTCAGTATTTTTGAGATGGAGCCAGCATACATATCCTTGTATTCAGGATGTTAAAAATTAATATTCTTGAGAATTCATTCTAGTTCAGAAGTCTTATCTTAGATGCCAATAGATATCTCAGTTTCACATGTCCAAAATGGAATTTTTTGCTCCAAACTCACTCCTCTTCCTAACTTTTTTGTTTCTATTGAGACCATTACCATCTGTATAGTAATCCAGATGAACAAACTTGGAGACATCCTCAACTCTATTTTCTCTCTCTCACCTTGCCCATATTCATCCTGTTAACCTTGTTTTGGGATTCTACCTCCTCACATTTTTTTTTTAAGTTTTAAAATTTAAACATAACAGTTCCACTGTCCATGTCCATAACCATAAATTCAGTTCTGATAGGTTGGGATAAATTCTAGGAGCCAGGATGTCGGAGGCAGAAGATTCCCAAATATTTGAGATAAGCCATCTTGAGTTTTATGACTCTTTGGAATGCTAGTGGCCAGGGTTTCCAGTCCTAATTATCTCAGTCCTGATGGCCAGGAAAGGGGGTTGCCATCAAGAAGACTGAGGCAGAATAATTTAAGGGAAACTGAGATAGGGAAACAGAGGCATAACTTGAATTCTAGTTCAGGGTATGGGGAATAATGGCACAAAGCTCAAGTCCTTCTTAACTTTTATTTTCCTAGTTCTGTTCCCTGACTACTCCTAAACCACAGCTACAACTCTAGGTCAGGCTATCTCACATAGGATTCTACCCTTTTCAGTCCCTCTGGCTGCAAACTACAGCAACTCTCTCTTCCCTGGAATTGAAACTAGGGGACTCTGCTGTTCTGCAGGTGCTCCCTGCCCCTCTGCTACTATACTTCCCACATGGGATATGTCTGGTCAGCACATTTGTATGGTGTCCCATGACAGTGGAAAGCCCTTCAATATTCTGCTCTCAGCCCCCCACAATGAAAATTTCCAAGGTTCAGTCTAAGGCTGCCCCAAATCCAATTGTCCCACAAGGCTTGTTTGTTGATTCTGCAGAATTAGCCTGGAGGTGCTTGCACTTCACTCTGGCTGAACCTCTGTCCATGGAGGTCTCATTTTTCCTAGGGTTTTCTCAAATTGTCTTGGGAGAGCAGCTGCTTTATCCTGACTTTTGTTTTATTTCCTCTGTTCTGCATTCCCTTATCTAATTGTTTCTGTGGTGGAAATTTGGATAGCGAAAGTTTTTTGACCTACTCTGCTATCTTCCAGATATTTTATTTTATTCATCATAATTACCCTTGTGCAGGCCCTTTATTATTTCTTGTTGACACTACTGCAATAAGTTTCCAGTGGATTTATGTGTAGTAACCCTCTTTCCCATCCTGAGTATTCTTGTGGATACAACAGTATTCTCCAGGAATATTCTGTTCTGACCAAGTAACTCATCTGATTTAAAAAACAAACAATCCCATAGCTCTCTTTTGTGTCTGGGAGAAATGGAAGCTACATGGGTTTGGCATTTAAAGCTCTTTATCAAATAATTACAGTTTACTGTTTATTATACATGAACCACCTTCTCAGACTTTATAATGTAACTGAATTGGTCCTCTTGTTATTCCTTACATGTTACATCTCCTGCCTCCATGCCTTGATCAGGATATATTCCATATCTAGAATGCACAGTATCCTCACCTCTACTTAGTAATATCCCTACCTCCCTTCAGAGTTCAGTTCAAATGCTACCTGTGACATGAAACCTTTCATCAAGCCCGTACCTGCTAGAGTCACATGAAATTGCTGTGTACTTTATAAATATTTTGCATTATGTTTTTCAGTTATCTCTTTGGTCATAGGGTTTTGTTCACTTATGTTCACTGAAACTGGTACAATGTCTGGCAGATAGTAGACATTAAATAAATGATTGTTGATTAGGCCTTCATCTGATTCAACTTCTTAGTATAATACGAAGTTATTGTGGTATATTGGACAGAGCAATGGCTAGGATTTCGGAGATATAGTTTTAGTATCACTAAAGTGTGATTGATCATCACAAATATCACTGATATTTGATGGAATATATATATTTTTAAATTTGGTAAGGGAAAGAAGGGCAGTTATCACTAAAATTGAAAAGATTAGACAAAAAGAGAAAGAATAGCGATTATATAAAGAAGATATATGACCATGGAGAAATGCAGGAGCTAAATGAGAATATAGTAGAGAACTTATTTGTGAAGAAAGTAGAACAACAGAAGTGAATTTTTTTTCCCCCGAAGTTCTTGCTAGATTAAAGACTACCTAGCCAGAAAGAAGGAAATGGATGATATCTTTTTGAGATAGATCTCGAAGCTGGTTATGATTCTTGAGGTTCTGAGAACTTCAGCTATGGAAGTTTGAGTAATTGTGTGATATTAGATGTGATCATGATGGTGGGTAATTAGAATGGAGGAGGTGATCAGTGATGATGTTGAGGAAGGAGAGATTGGTTTGTCAGAGAAATCATCAGCATGGATATTGAAATTCCTCAGTTTGATAGCAAGGTATGAATAGTGAAAAAACTATGAAACTTGTGATTAATATATTCAAAGAAGTCAGGAGGTGACAGCAATAAGGATTTCATTCACTTCAGTATTTCCTAAATACATACAATGTGCAGCATACTCTACTAGGTTGTAGAGATCTGAGGACAAATAGTATATGCTTATATTATAATAGGGAAATATTATGTATGTAAAAATAAGCCTCATGCAAGGAAAATTGGGGGAGAGGACAATAATAAAAAGGTTTATCAAAATGTGGGTCCATAAAATTTTAAGAGCAGTGTTCTTAATGAATATTGTAATAATATAAACCAAATATTTGTAATTTCCTAGCTACATGGAACAGGAAGCTTAGAAATCTAAATAACAAAATTCATTTGGAAGAACAAAAGATAAGAATTTTAAGGGAATTAAATGAAAAAAAATGCAAAGGAAGGTAGCCTAGATGTATCACACTGGAAACTATATTATAAAATGGTGGTCATCAGAACCATTTGATAGTGGCTAAGAAATAGAGTAATAAATCAGCAGAATAGGTTAGGTTCATAAGACACAATAATCAGTGACAATAGTAATCTGGTGCTTGATAAACCCAGGCATTCCAATTTCTGGGATAAGAACTTATTTGAAAAAAATTGCTGGAAAAACTGGAAAATAGTATGGCAGAAACTAGACATTGACCAACATCTATTACCCTATACCAAGATAAGGTAGAAATGAGTTCATGATTTAGACATGATACTATAAATCAGGAGAACAAGAAATAGTTTCTCAGATCTATGAAAGAAGGAATTTATGGCCAAAAGAAGAATTAAAGAACATTATGAAATGCAAAATGAATAATTTTGATTACATGAAATTAAAAGGTTTTTGTACAAACAAAACTAAAGAAGAATTAGAGAACATTATGAAATGAAAAGTAAATAATTTTGATTATATGAAATTAAAAGTTTTTGTACAGATAAAACTAAAGAAGAATTAGAGAACATTATGAAATACAAAGTGAATAATTTTGATTACATGAAATTAAAAAGTTTTTCTTCAAACAAAACCAATGCAGCCTAGATTAGAAGGGAAGGAAAAAGTTGGGAAAATTTTTTACTGTCACTGTTTCTGATAAAGACATTATTTCTAAAATATATAGAGAATTGACTCTAATTTATAAAAATAAAAACCATTCTCCAATTGATAAATGGTCAAAGGATATGAACAGATAATTTTCGGATGTTGAAATGCAAGTCATTTCTAGTCATATGAAAAAATGCTCTAAATCAATGTTGGTTAGATAAATGCAAATTAAGACAACTATGAAGTACCATTTCACACCTATCAGATTGGCTAAAGTGACAAGAAAAAATGATAAACGTAGGAGGGGATGTAGGAAAACTGGAACATTAATGCATTGTTGGTGGTGTTGTGAATTGATCCAACCATTCTGGAGAACAATTTGGAATTATGCCCAAAGGATTATCAAACTATGCATACCTTTTGAACCAGCAGTGTTTCTACTGGATCTGTATTCCAAGGACATTATAAAAAAAGGAAAAGGTCCCACATGTACAAAAATGTTTGTAGCAGCCCTTTTTATAGTGACAAGTAACTGGAAACTGAGTTGATGCCCATCAGTTGAGGAATGGCTGAATAAGTAATGGTATATGAATATTATGGAATATTATTTTTCTATAAGAAATAATCAGCAAATTGATTTCAGAAAAGTCTGGAAAGGCTTGGATGAACTGATGCAAAGTAAAGTGAGTAAAACCAAGAGAACATTGTACCCAGTAATAAGAAGATTATGTGATGATCGACTGAGATGGACTTGGCTCTATTGAACATTGAGATGATTCAAGGTAATTCCATTAGACTTGAAATGGAAAGAGCAATATTTATCCAGAGAAAGAACTATGGAGACTAAGTGTTGATCAAAGTATAGTATTTTCATTTATTTTTGTTGTTTGTTTGCTTGGTTTTTGTTTTTTTATTTCAAAAAATTTTACCTTTTGACTTGATTTTTCTTGTGCAGCATAATGAATATGGAAATATGTTTAGAAGGATTGCATATTCACAAGCTAATTGTACAATATTTCAGAGTCTGATTCTTTTTGTACAGCAAAATAACGTTTTGGTCATGTATACTTATTGTGTATCTAATTTATATTTTAATATATTTAACATCTACTGGTCATCCTGCCATCTTGGGGGGGGGGGGAGATAAGAGGTGAAAAATTGGAACAAGAGGTTTGGCAATTGTTAATGCTGTAAAGTTACCCATGCATATATCCTGTAAATAAAAGGCTATTAAAAAAAAAAAAAAAGGATTGCATATGTTTAAAGTATGTTTGATTGCTTGCTGTTCATGGAAGAAGATAGGATGAAAGAGGGAGAAAAATTTGGAACACAAGGTTTTGCAAAAGTGAATGTTGAAAACTATCTTTGCATGTATTTGGAAAAATACAAAGTTATTAAAAAGTGATTTATATGGGGCAACTAGGTGACACAGTAGATAGAATACCAGCCCTGAAATCAGGAAGACCTAAGTTCAAATCTAGCTTCAGACACTTAACACTTCCTACTTGTGTGACTCTGGGCAAGTCACTTAATGAAGAAAAAAGAAAGAAAAGTGATTTATTAAAAAAAAAATATATAGAGATCTAGCAGAAGAATGTTATGAGAGAATGAGGTTCAAGTCATTTATGTCATTTTTTTCTGCTGCTAAAGATGCTCAAAAGATGCTTTCCATGAGTCTGCATGTAAAGAGTTTTTATCCTAATGCTTATATTTATTTATAAAAATTATTATTTTATATACTTTTACAATTTTACAGAATATTAAATAAATAAAAATATGGGATAGTGACTTATTTTTAGATTATTTCTATCTAAATCCCCTCCCTTTTTTTTAAAGTAAATCGTTGTCTTTGAATACTAGTCAACTTACTAACTTTTTTAACTGAATTTGTTGGTTCATTTAAAGTTATCTCATTTGAGCCTTACAATAACTGTCAGGTAAATAATGTAGATATTATTATCCCCATTTTAAGGGAGAAGAAAGTAAAGAGAAGTTAAGTAATACTTAGCAAGGAAGTACCATTTGTGGAATTTGAATCCAGGTCTTTGAATCCAAGTCAACTAACTAACTTTAGTACCTTATATCTCTCTGGTATTTCCACAAGAAGAGCCAGTGACACTTTGTTGTTTATTGTTTTGTTAATGTAGGGAAGTGATGTGAACATCATTCTGTCAGTCTAATAATTATTTAGAATGTGACTGGTTAGTTTGCCATGATTTATTAATAAAGCAGTATTTTCTCCTGATAGTCAGTACTACTTCTTTCTAATTATTAAGTTACCACCTTAAAAATACCTTTTGGGATTTTATTGGAACTTTTCTATGGGGACAAAGAAGTTAAGTTCTCTAACTTATTATTTAAATACTAATTTTTTTTCCCTTTTTTGAAAATCACTGTATTTATCCTTCTCAGATTTTGTGTACCTTACTTTTATCCATGATGTTTCAGAGATGCACTCTGAAAGCATTTGAAGCATTGATCTTTTTGATATTCAGTTTGTAGTCTGTGATCCTGGTTTGGGTGTCACTGAGCCTAGTTTGCAGCCTCAGTCTTTCTAATGCTCATCATGGCTTCTAAAGCCCTGCTAGGAGATTGTTATGCAATTAGATAAGGTGGATATCAACAGTGGTCACTGAAAGATGCTGGTAGAAGAATGAATTTGAAGTAGCAATGAAAAAAGATATTCATGGAAAGCATCTTTGGAATACCTCTAGTAATAGAAAAAAAATGACAGAAAAGACTTGTACCTCATTCTCTTGTAACATTCTTCTGTTAGATTTCTTATAAAGCACTTTTTAATAACTTTCAATTTTTCCAAATACATGCAAAAATAGTTTTCAACATTTACCTTCGCAAAATTTTGTGTTCCAGATTTTTCTTCCTCTCTTTCCCCCATCCTCCTCCATAGACAGGAAGCAATTGAATGTATGTTAAACATGTGCAGTTATTCTAAAATATTTCCATATTTGTCAGGATGCATAAGAAAAATCAGGTAGATGTATACCTGTTCTTTCTCCTGGAACTGTCATTTGGGAGTAGTGGGAGAAGAATTAGCCACTAATATAAGGAATCTGAAGGGAAAACATGGAGTCCTCCAAGGTCAAAAACTTTTTATTAAGACAAACTAAATAATTTTTTTTTATCAAAAAGTTGAAAATATAGAGGGATTTGATCATAAAGTAGAGGGTTTCAAAGGAATGAACAGGCTATTCATAAGATTATTGATTTAGATCTGGAAGGTATGTTAGAGGCCATCACGTCTGATGCACAAGTTTTTACAGATGTAGAAACTGAGATCCAGAGGACTTAAGTAGTTTGTCCAGGATCATAAAGCAGTAAATAGTAAATATCTGAAGAGGGATTCAGACTCAGGTATTCCTAAAGTCAAATGTAAAATTCTAGATATATCAGGTGTTAGTGGGCTTTTAGGGCAATCAAAGTAATATTACATGAATTTAAGTTTGGGCAGAAGATGCCTGAATATATAATATAGTGAGATGGGTAACTGCAAATACGAGATAACAATCCCATAGGACCTGTATTTCTATGGAGGAACTTCAACAGACCTAAAGTTTTTTTTTGTTTGTTTTGCTTTATTGTTTGTTGTTTGTTTGTTTGTTTGTTTTAATACAGAATTAATCTTGTTGTAGATAGAATTTGGAACTTTGGTTTTAGTGTATATATTTCTACAAGGCATATTAACTTCCCAGTATGTCTTAGCTTGTTTAGGGAGGGAATGAGACTTTGGAGCCAGACTTCTTGGCATTGGACTGATGAGGAACAAAGGATGTTGGGTTTCTTTATTGGGTGTAAAGTGTTCCTTGGCTTGTTGATTTGAGGATAAGGCATTATAGTTGGAGATCTTAGAGACATTAAAATCTGACTTGTATGTTATAGATGAGTTAACTGACTTAGAGAAGGGAAGGGCAGCTAGGTGGCACAATGGATAGAGTGCTAGGTCTGGAGTCATGAAGACATTTTCTTGATTTCAAATCTGTCCTCAGACACACTAGCTATGTGATTCTGGGTTAGTCACTCAGTCAAATTTACCTCAGATCCTTATCATTAAAATGGAACTGGAGATGGAAATGGCTCCATTATCTTTGCTAAGGAAACCCCAAATGGGATCACAAAGAGTTGGATGTGACTGAAACAACTGAATAATAGCAAGAGAAGGGAAAATGAGTTTCCATGCTCATGGTAGGACATTGTTGCAGAGCTGGGTTTTGAATTAAGATCTCAGACTCATTCTCATGATCTTTCTCAATATACCATGTTTTCCTGAGTTTGTGATTTATTTCTTCTATTTGATTGTCATCTTTTAGATTTTTGAAATCAATGATTATGTTTGGCATATGACATTTTAATATTTCATTTATTGGACTTCTGCTACTTTTTCTTCTTTGACATGGATCTTTATGAATTAGCCATACTATTAAACCTAAGACAGAAATGATTTGCCCAAGTTTACCAATACTTGGCTGAATACTTAGCCAATACTTGGCTGAACTAAAATTTATATATATATATATATATATATATATAGAGCTACAAAGATTGATTATATTGTTCAGTAAACACTGTGCAAAATGATTTTTGTGTTCTTCCATAAATTAAATGGATAACTCAGCAATTATGAGTGTGCTATGAAATCCCTCTAATGCATTTGAATCACATTCATTCTGAGTTTATTAATTTCAGATTATTTTTCTACTTTACTATTAGAATTAGTATTAATTTACTATTATTATAATTTACTATTTACTAATTTCAATCTATTTTTGTTCCATTTGTTCCTTACTAAATTTATGATACAAAAAAGTTACTTTTAAAGAAATAATTGGTTATAAAGAATTTTTTTAACTTTTGTGGTTAGAAGAAAGGTTATGTAATGAATTGTGTTACTTTGGACAAAGTACTTTACATCTCTTGTCCTCATCTATGAGAGGAACATAAAATGTCTGTGTGAACTACTTTTCCAGGAGATTTTGAGGATGTATGTGGATGAAAGTAATTGTAAAAATATACCGTGTGTTATATAAATGTGTTATGTTGAATAATAATGATTACTAATATGTAAAAAAATGTATCCATATAAGTCACTATAAAATTTTTGAATTACATGTATTTGAAAATAATGAATGAACTTCTTTATTGGCTTATTTCTTTTTTATTTATTTTAGCTAACACTTATTGAGTACTTAGTTTGTGCCTATGAGTTAATATTTTTTGCTATCCTTTCAGTCACTAAAATAAATTAAAAATCAGATCTGAGTTTTTTTCCTTCTGTATGCCTTTTATACCTTCCCCTTCTTCAGGGATCTTGGGAACTGATCTTTTGCAAATGCTCTAACAATTTTCTTGCTTCAATCCCAGGCCTCCTTTATATATTCATGGTCTTATTCAGCTTCTCTCATCTTATATTCTTCAATACCATTTTGTTTTCTTAAGAAACATACCCTGTACTTTGATCCCAGGATATCAAAATGGCGGCACCATGAATGTTGATAGATATTTTCTATCTTTTATCTGTTTGTTTTTCCCCATCTAATTTCATGCTTAACTGCTTTTTGGGATGTTTACTTAGGGCTTTTTACCAAACTGTCTTTAATATTGTTTACCCTTTCACTGCTTTTTGTTCTTTTATGATGTGATAAATTCTCTTAATCATGTCCCAATTTTTTCTGTAATAGTTTGCAAATTTGTTTTCTTAACCTAGGTGGTCTTCAGCTGCCAGATTATTGTTGTGGCAAGTAGAGTGAATGTTTTCTGACTGAAATCATTTTTAGTATATTATATTCTCCATGTGGTGACATTAATTTATATCAGTTAAACTTCTTCATACAATTTATTATTGATATGAGTGTTCTTTCTTTTATTTTCCATTTTTCAATATTTTAGTTATTTGTTTAAACAGATGGGATTGAATATGTTTTCATTGTAAGCCATATCTTTTTCTCATTTCTATTTTACTAATTTTTTTTTTACTAGTTTTGATCTTTATTCTGATAAATGACATTTTAGAGATGGCTAATTCATGAAGGAATGCTTACCATTATGTCTACTTTTCCATCTATGTAAAATTTTATGATAATGATTTATGTATGATTGAAGATGTGCTTTTCAAGAGTATTGGAAAGGCACAGGGAGCTTTTTAGAAATGACATTCCACAATAAGCCACATTTTATCTTTACAAAATTGATTGAAATATATATAGATAATACAAGATCCTATTTATTTCTTATTGACTTTAAAAAAAAAAGTGGTTGATTCAGTAGAGTTCCAATTTAAAGATTGTCTTCCAACAGACAATCTCCAATGAATATCTTCAAACTTAACATTTCAAACAAGATTATTTGAGAGATAAAACAAGAGACATAACTTTAGTTCCCCACTGATAGCAAGAAGAGATAAAATTGGGAGAAACTTGTTTATCAAAGATGTCCACTACTGTCAGAGAGGAGTTCAGTGCAGGATCCAAGATGAGGAGACATTCTTTATAGGTCTTCTTATGATTCTATCTGTAAATGGCATTGTGCCGATTTTATCAAACCAAAGTCTTTTAAAATCACTCAAATCATTCACTCACTCAAAATCACCCAAAAGAGTTCTGCTTAACTCTCTATACACTAGAAAAATTAAGAGGATTACCAAACTCTTCTGTATTGATGGATTGATAGAGCTTGTTTTTCTTCATTCATAACTTAGACACTGCAAATGGACAGAATTAAATAGAAAGAATAAAGTGAGTGGTGAGTCATGGAAACAAAGAAAAAGGAATAAGATTATAAGTAGGAAGACATTTTAGGAGGGTATTATTGATCAATGAATAAACAAAAAGCATTTTAAAGTACTTATTATATGCCAAGTGCCGTGTCAACCATGAGGAATGCAAATATAATAACCAGACAGTTCTTGCTTTCAAAGAACTGTCTTGTTCTAGGGAGCCAACAATTACAAGGGAGAAGTTGCAAGTAAATTATTTGGTGTGAGAAGAATAGTGATGTTTTATGATAAATTTTTCTTTCTAGGAGCAATGGTAGTATAGATCAAAGCTTCTTAAACTGTGGGTTACAACCCATATGGGACAGTGTAGCTAAATGTGGGGGGTTGGGAAATGATGATTTATTATCAGTAAATGTTTTGATTTGTATACCTATATACTCAGGTCTCATAAAAATATCTTAGACAGAAGTGATTATAAGTGGAAAAGGTTTAAGAAGCCCTGGTATATATTAGTTGAGGGGAAATGTAGGGCCAGAATTTGGACAGTTAAAATAGAAAATAAGAGCAACATATAGATATGTGATACATTTTCTAGAGATAAAAATATAGGAATTATGAATTTTTTGGAAATGTGGGGTGTGGGAAAAGGAATAATCAAAGATAACTCCCAAGTTTGCTTGCTTTTTACATTTAATTATATGGTCCTTCAGGCAGGGACTATCGTTTTCATAATTGTATCCTCACTATTTAGCACCGTGCCTGTAATATAGTAAGCGTTTAATAAACATTTATTTACTGACTTACTGATTCTACATGATTTGCTTTCATTGAATGTACATTCGTAATCCAGATAAGGTGTGAATACAACTATGTTCAGAGCAGAATGTGAAAGTATGTAAGAAAGGTATAAACGTATTACTTTGAGGCTTTAAAGAACAAGCTTTTGCTCTAAGTGAGCCAAAAGATTAAAGAAAATTTGGGGTAAGGGATGGAAGGTAAGATCAAGAAAGGCTTACTTAAAAGTATTCAGAATATTTTATTATTGTTTAGGCAGATTATTAATTTTTCTTTTTTGTGCTTTTTAGAAAATTAGCCTGGGTGGACAGCTAGATAGCTTAATGGATATATGAATCATTATTCTTGTAGTCTGAAGGACCTGAATTCAAATCCAGCCTCAGACACTTAATATTTTCTAGCTGTGTGATCTTGGGCAAATTACTTAACCCTAGTTATCTGGTCCTTCTCTCCACCCAAAATAGGAAGAAAAGAAAACAAATTAAAAAAAAAGATAATTAGTCTATGTCTTCAAGATGACAGTTTAAAATAGTATACATGTATCTTTAATTAGAAGAGTGCTTACTGTGTATATATACTTTTTTCATTTTGTATTTTTATATTTTTTCAATTTCTTAGAAAAACTATTTTAACATTTGTTTTTTTTTTAATTGAATTCCAATTTTTCTTCCTTTTCTCTTCCCTCTCCCCCTCTTCTTGAAAAGATAAGCAATTTGATTTAAGTATACATGTACATTTATGCAAAATATGTTGTTATATTAGCTATGTTGAAAAGAAAACACCAAAAAAACAAAAAGAAAGAAAAAAACATAAAGAAAATGAAAAATCAGTATACTTCTATCTGCCTTCAGACACTTTTGGTTCTTTCTGTGGAGTTGGATTACATTTTTCATTATAAGATCTTTGGAATTGTTTTGGATCATTGTATTATTGATTAAAATAGCTAAGTCATTCACTGTTATTATATGATATTGCTGATACTATGTATAATATTCACTTTCCTCATTTTGTATCAGATCATCATATAAGTCTTTCTGGGGTTTTCGGAAAGCATCTATTCATCTTAGCTAGTTATGTATAATTGTTAATTTATACTGAAATCATAGCACTTCAAAGTAATTGTCAGTAAAAATAAGTTAAAAAGAAAAGTCAATTGGTTTATTATTGAATATAGCAGCACTTGGTTTGAATCTGCATAGAAAAAATAGCACATGGGGGAAAACAGCTTTTTTCATTAATCTATTTTTTTTTAATACTTTGTTATCCATAGTATAATTCACTTTAATACTTAGCTAGTGTCCTTTGTCGTGCATAGGAAATTTGTCCTATGATATGAAAAGCAGTTTATTAAGATGAATTATCTTTCTTGATGGGGAAGTTTATGAGGATTTAGTAACTTGATATTTTTGTGTTTGTTGTACACAAAATGTGAATATATGTTCTAAAATAAAGATTTTATATCTTTTTAAGCTACATTGCCTTTTTTTCTTGTTATCAATTAAGTACAAAATAATGTAATGTTAAGAGTCTTTGGTTTTAGAGTCATGCATTGTCAGAGATAGTGGGGACCCTAATGAGCCAACCCTTTCATTTACAGTTGAGAAAACTGAACCAATATAGGTAATAAATGCTCATGTTAAAACTTAAAATCGGGTCTTTTGATTCTGAGAGTGCAGCTTATTGTGCTTTCCTATATTTTCTTGTACTTTTGGGTCTTTTTCTTTATTGGTGGGATAGGAAATGTTAGGCCTGTGGGAGAAAATAATTTCTTCTGGCTCAGCCCAGCCAACCATAGGTAACAGCAACTTCCCTACTTGAATTCTTTAAATTGTTAATTTTGTATGGCTTGTGTTATAAATATTCAAATGACTCTTGTTAGAAAAAAAGTTTCCCATATCTCCTTTATTGGCAAAATTGAGGCATGAGGGAAACTAGATGTTATCTAGAATACTTTAGGTCCAAAAATTTTACATATTACATCATCCAAAGTAGTAGTTACATTTATGTTCTATAATTCTTCTAACAAATAATGGTCAATTTAGTAGCAGATACTGAGTAATTATTCTGGTAGTGTTTGTAATGATTTAACTTTTTAAATTTTAGCCCTGGGGTGAATTTTTTTAAAGTAATTCATTAGCCAGTAAATATTTATTAAGCACCATTATGTGCTACCTTTTTGTGATATTATCTATAAGGTTTATGTATTATAGAATAGAGAAAAGGGTTTGGGAGAATTGGAGATAGCACTGACTGGCCTATAAAAATCAGATTAGCTAACCTTGAGTCTGTTTACTAATTGGCAGGCATTTTACTTTTAAGTGTCAGCTTTTTTATATCTATAAAAAAAGGAAAAATCTGGGTAATAATAGAAATCCCTTTTTATTGAACCTTCTAAGATTCTTGTACTGCTCATCAAAATTTGATTTTTCCAAGTAAACAGGAGTTTGCTTTAGGAATGATTTTGCAGATTTTTCATTTTTAAAATTCAGTTTCACTAGAGGAATTTTTTCTCCTTTTGAAAGTCTGCTTCTTGCTTGCGAGACCTGTGATAGGAATGAAAAGCAGCAATAAGGGATGAAAGAATAGTCTTTAGATGCCTCCTTGATATTCACAGAAGTACTTTTATTTTCATATTTGAACCCTTTCAACTTGGTGTTAAATTTAAAATTGTCAAATAGAGTTGACCTTTCCCCTTTTCTGAAAGGGGAATGAATATATGTACTTTTTGTGAATTTTTACAAAACTGGTTCCAATCTAGTTTAAAAAAAAAAAAAGGAACTCAAGGAAACCTGTCTAACAAATAAAGCATCAAGCCTAGCAGTGGTACCACTCTGTCAGCTGTTGAGGGCACCCTTTGTCTAGTTAAATGCCATCCCAATTCCTTTCAAAGGCTGCTGTTTGAATCTTATGCTTAAATGTTTGTAACTAAAACAGAAAAAGAAGCACTATTTTCTGGAATTTCTTTTTGGGGGGTGAGCTTTTGTTTTTGATATGGACTCATCACCATAAGGCTGTTTTAGTAGAAAATTAAATATTATGTCTTCAACACCATACAGAATTTTTACTCACATTCAATAAACATAACAATAAAAGAGTATTTTAAAAGTGCTCTGCAAACATTAAAATACTATATAAATGCTAGCTATCATTATTATTCTGAACTTTCATCTTTTAAAAATATACATGAACTTTCAAAGTGAGGACAACTGGTTAGATTTTCACCATAATTTCAAATAAATGAAATAAATTGCTTACCTGAAGTTTAAGTAAGTGAATAATTTGGCTCTTGTGAAAATTAACACCATAGACTCTTGGAGTCAGAAGGACTCAAAAGTCATTTAATATTGGCTCCAGTTGTAAAGGTAACTCATTTTATTTTGAGGCAACTCTTAATTGTTAAGAAGTTTTTCATTATATTGAACTGATAACTCTCTACAACTTCCCTTGTTCTTATGTTTGCTAAACAAAAGCTATCCTGTAATCACTGAATGGGCATTGTCTTAGCCAAACTAAGACCTGGGAAAGACTTAAAAAGGCCAAGGTCACTGGCTGCATCTTGGGCTATTGCCAGTCATTTTGACTTGTCTTGTCAGCTGAAGCAGGTGTTGTGGAGCACATAGAGTTTGGTTAGACATCCAAGACGACAAGGTCATCCATTGACTTCTAGGCCATCGTCAGTTGTCCTGATTTGTCTTGTCACTAAACTTTGATGACTGGAAGAGAATGAGACTGATGACTTTGCACAGCTCTGCTTAATTCATTCACTTGAAAATCAAGACATCATTCTTATGATGTCATTGGTTCTGTTTGAGAACAAAGAAACAAACAACTTTAATAGACCTAATTTCTAGTTGACATGGATCATAAGAAAATTTGTTATATGTTTTCTTTAAAAACAATTTCCTTTATATAGTTTGTGTCTTCTGGTTAATTTGTCATTGGCTCCAACATAAGCATTCAGATAATATTCACTGAATATTCTTAGTATTCCTGGAATTATATTAGGTTGTTTCATTGAAGAAATAATCATCATTATAGCTGACATATATATATATATATATATATATATATGTATGTATGTATGTTATTAAGTTTAATAAAGTGCTTTATATACATTAATTTGATTCCCATAGGAACTCTATTAGGTAAGTACTATAGGAATTACTAAGCTCCCCCTTAACCCTCTCTTGACAGATAATGAAAAAAGCTGAAAGTTTCTTAGCAGTTTGCCTTCAGTTGCATAGAAAATGATTAGGCATGGGATTTGAACTCAGCTTTTGCTTAATTTCAAGCTCAAGATTTTTTCCATCATCCCTTGCTGTTTTTTTTTTTTTATTTAACAGAATTTAAATATCATCTAGTTCATTCTCCCCACTGTCACTCCCCCCTTCTCCTGTTTTATGGATTAGAAATTTGGAACTCAGGGAGGAAAGATAGTTTATCCAGTGTTGCATGGTGATTTAGAGTCATAGCAAATGCCCATTTCCCGCTCTGAGGCAGTGTTGTAATTTAGAATCAATGTAGCCTATCACCAAAGAATTTTGATTTAATAATATTTTAAAAGTAACTTCTATTTATAAGTCACACTGCTGGTGTCTGACCTGGAAAAAAAAAAAAGGTGAAAAATGATGCTACCCTATCCTCAAGCACCTTGAAATCTTACATGGGAATAAGTCCTAGTCTAGAGGAAAGAGCTGCCTCCGAAGTTAAAGATGTAGTTTCAGATGTTACTTCTCATGTTTACTACTAGTATGCTCAGGCCTGTCTCTCCATCTCCCTCAGGCTTAGTTTCCTCAACTGCAAGAAAAAGGAAATTTATCTTTGAGGTTTCTCCCAGCTCTGTGATCCTGTCATCCCTTCATATAAATATAATGCGCAATCAGTCCTGCTGTATTGTCAGGGGAGTTCAATACCAAAGACTCAAGAAACTGGAATGGTTACTTCTGCCTGGGAGAATTAGTCCTGCCTTTTGGAGAAAGTGATAGTTGGATTGGGTCAGGCAGATGTGGGAGAAGTATGTGACAACTTATGTGGTGTGCTGTGAGCAAGTGCCCCGATGTTCAGATGGGCAGGATGGGATGTAGTGGCAAATAGTGCAGTATTTCTGGAAGCAAGCACTGGCAGAGTAGGAATGGGTGACCACAGATCAGTAATTTGATCTCTGTGAGCCTCAGTTCTCTTAACTGTAAAATGTAAAAAAAAAATAAAAATAAAAATAAAATTTCCTTTGGCCCTAACCTCAAAAGTTTGTGAGGAAACTATTTCTGTTAGTCATTATTCATTTATATGTGAATTATTCCTTTTTGAAATAAAACATGTATTTTTGCATTTGACCTCTTTGAATTCCAGGAAGTAGATGCAATAAAAATAATCAGAACTGACATTTATATAGTGCTTTATGATTTACAAAACTCTTTACATATATTATTTTGTTAACTATCTCTTGGACAAGAGAAAGAACTACAATGAAACTAAGATGGTAGGATTGAAAAGTCATCCTGTAGATTATTTGTGGGTTATAAATCCACAAATTAATTGAATATTAGAGCTGCAAAGGATTTTGAAGATCATTTGATCAAAAATCATTTAGGTACTCAGCTGTTGTAAATAAGCTGTTGAACTTAGAATGGAATTCAGGCCTCTTAATTTCTATTTCAGTGATTGATTTTGTGCAAATCTTTTAGAATTAAATCAAGCAACAAATATTGAGTATCCCATATGTATATCATGTTTTACTGAGTCCTGGAGTAGATACAAAGAAGAAATTTTGTACTAAACACTAAAAGTATTATTTATATGGTTAACATAATTTATGATATTTATATTATTTTGGAACTAACTCTATTCCTGATATAAATCCAACCTGGTCAGAGTGTATGTTTTCACTTACTTACTAATATTTTATTTAAAATGTTTATATTAACATTCATTCAGAGGAATTAATAGCCTACTAACTTTTTTTTTTTTAGATTTTAGACTTTGTTATTTAATTGGTGATTTCACATTTTTTGGTGCTCAAATTTTAAAAATTGCATGCCCAACTCATTGATATGTGGGGTTTTTATTTGTTATTGTTGTTGTTGGTAAAAAAAAAAAAAAATTAAGCATCCGTAAACTAAAGATTGTTAAACTTTCTCAGGTCATAGAATTTTTAGTGTTAGTAATTTTAATTTTTTTCATGCTATTTCTGAGAATTTCACAGTACCCTTAGTGTCACAGCAATTTTTTCTTGGTACCCTTAGGTCAAGAGAAATACCTAACAGTTCCATTTGCTAATTATTATGTTCAAACAGCTTACTAAGCATCCATGTATGGGCAGCTAGGTAGTGCAGTAGATAGAGCACTGGCCCTGGAGTCAAGAGGACCTCAGTTCAAATCTGGCCTCAGACATTATGATACTTATTAGCTGTGTAACTCTGGGAAAGTCACTTGACCCTGTTTCCTCACCAAAAAAAAAACAAAACCTAAGGAAAATCAATGTGGAATAGGAAATAAGGATAGAGTCACCAATCTGATTCCCAAGATTTTAGAAAGTGAATAATGACCAAGAGGCAAATCAAGTGAGACAAATATCTCACTAGCAGAATAATTGCAGTTATATAAGAATGAAATTTTTAAAAATTTCTTCTTTCAATTTATACCCATTACTTTTTCAAATGACTACACCTAGTTACCCTTTTTCAAGTAGCATTGACTTTTTATTATAGAAATCCTATTATTGCCGAAAATGCAATTTTGCATGGATATGATGTCACAAGCAAAAAAATAATTGTGGCCTAACAGAAGGTATAAGCACACAAAAATCCCAAATATTTGGAAACATCTACAAAAGGATATAGCAACACGTAGTGTAAAATCATGAACTACTTTGAGCAAGTAGTAGTTTAAGCAATATTTGATCGATGTTGAGTATTTTTGTGTTTCCTTTGAATGTTTAATACATTCCAGAGTGTCCCTGTGAATTTACTTTATCACCTTGGGGCAATAAAAGTACAGTTTGGGAACCAGAGGTATGCTGTCTCTTTGTAACCATTTTTTAAATTAAAATTTTCTGTTGTTTCTGTAGTTTGTTTTTTGACTCATCTCTTCTCCAGAGCCATGTTATCTAGCTTCTGATTATATTTTAATTTTTCTTTTAAGGACCTTTATTGAATATAATATTTTATATAAAAATATTTGTAATATAATACATATAAATCAAGTTCTAATAACAATTCATTACTTGTGCTTTTTATCATAATATAATTTTCCTGCTTATATTTTAATTTTTTCTATTTTCCATATTTAACCAAATATGAAATTTATCTTTATTCTAGCTTTATTGAATTCAGATGAAGCATAAAAATTTTTGCTTTAGCCCTCATTTTAGCTCCATGTTCATCTTTCTTTTTCAAGTGTACTTCTTATAGACACCCTTCTCTGGTGGGTTCTGTTTTCTGATCTATTCTGCCATCTATTTTTATTAATTCTCTTTTTTCTTTCCCTTCATCCTGTTCTTTTCTATTTTTCCCTTTCTTTCCTTCTACTCACCTCTTCACAATAAGAAAGTGGTAAAAAGGAAGAATTTGTCCCTCTTTTATTTTCTTTAAGTAGTAAAGCATGCCTTCTTCTCTTCTTACCTCCTATACCCTCATCCCTCACTTGGCAAAGAGTTAACAGGCAAATGAAGAGTAAAACAAATATTTTCAAACATGGCCAAAAAGATGACTTGCTATACTTATTTTACATGATTATCATATACAAGTGAAGTTTATTTTATGGGATGTAGCTTAACAAGGCCAAGGTCTCCCACTGCATTTGGGGGCATCTCCTGTTATCCTGATCTAAATCTTGTCACTGGACCCAGATAACTCCAGAGGAGAAAGTGAGTCTAGTGACTTTGTACAGTTTTTTCTCACTTAAATCCAATTCACTTGCATGTCATGGCATCCTTTTCGTGATGTTATGGTCTTCCTTGAGAATGAAAGACAAACATCAATCACTATAAGTAGTAGTAGATCTGGTTCCACTAGGAACCCAATTAGAACTGGCCAGTTGAGCAGTACAGCTCCCTCCCCTCTCCTCCTCCTCCCCTCCCCCTCTCCTCCCTTCCCCTCCCCCTCCCTTCTCCTTCTCTTCCCTTCCATTTTCTGAAGCACATTGTTGAGGAAACATTATAGTATATCATTTGTTCATTCATGTGTTTACATAGTCCTTTAGCAACATAAGACTCAGGGTGGCAGATGGGAGAAATAGAGAAGGAGATGTTGAAAATGGTAGATCTCTGGCTTCCTAGGAGGATAGAGGGAAAATTATGTATCATATTATATAAAACATATCATGTATATCACAAGTCATAGATTATTCCATTCCGTGTCATACCATCTCATCCCATTACAGAGGAAAAATATATTAAGTATCTACCTACTCTTGATCAGGCTCTTAATTAAGTGGTGGGGTCACAAACACAAAAATGCAAAAATCTTTGTCCTTAAGGAGCTAAGATTTGTTTTGAGGGGAAAGGAAATAATTTAATAATGTAACATTTAAGTTATATGGAATGATTTTCTTTCCTTCTTTATTTGTTATTGTTTTTACCTATTAAGCGTAGGAAACACAATCAGTTTTTCTTTATTAGTGATATTAGTTGGGTAAAAAAGAAAATTGCTTCAATATTAAGGTGAGGTTGTCCCCGTTATTTATTCAACAAAAACCCATAAAAATATTTGCTTTGATTGTTATTTGGGACTTGGCATGCACAAAAATAAAGCAGACATGATGTCCATCTTCATTGCCTTTATAGACTAAAAAGGGACATAATATGTGGACACAAGAAATATGAAATAAATTAGAATGTGATGAACTCATAAGAAAGTTCTTTGTGATTAGTGAGAGAAAGGTCATTTTTAGCTTTTAAGGAATCAAGAACCAATATGGTATAATGGAAAACTCAGTGGTTTATCAGTAATGAGAGAAGTCTGTCTTTGCAGCTAACTCACTCTTGCTGACTCTAGAGAAAGCATTGTGGAGGAGAAAGAAGTTTATTTGGGCTTTGGAGGCTTTAAATCATCTTAGAAACATTTATTAAGAGCCTATTAATTGCTAGGCACTGTGCTAAGTCAAAAAATCATTCACTTCCCTCAAGAAGGTCACATTTGATTGGGTGAATTAATCTGGGATAAGGTACAACTTGTACTCAGACAAGATAGAGATAAAATCAGCACAAAAATTTTTCAGGATAAGGTACTAATAGTTGAGAAACTCAAAAAAGGCTTATTGTTATTTTTAGAGATTGAGCTAAGTTTGGAAGACAACCATGCTTTCCGAGAGACAGAGCTGAGGGAGAGCATTCTAGGAATGGGGCACAATCTGTAATGTTATGTAAAGATGTGAGATGGTATATAATTTACAGGGAACAGTATGATGTGGAACATTTTGCTGGAGTATAGAGTATATAAAGGTGAATTGTGGTGTTCTCTTCTTTTTTATAATATGATTGTTCTCCCTGGGAGCAGGTTTCTTGGGGAGGTTTCTGGAGGCAGCCTTAGTTTCAGTTCGAAGTAATAATTACTTCAAACACAGGCAGGAGTTAAAATCCAGTCCTTTATTGTGTCCTTCAAAGTCTTGAGCTTCAGCCCCTAGCTCCCTCCGAATGTCTCCAGTCAGCACAAAGGTGGAATATGGAATGAATCTGTCTCCGCCTCCGAGAGTGGGCTTCTGTGTCTGGCCCTGAGAGCTTCTTGCTTATATGCTGTACACCGAGTATACACCAATCATTATATCACCGGGAAACTGTTATTTGTTGTAGGATTAAATCAATTCTAAACTAGATTTAAACATTGTCTCCTAAATTCCACTTAGTACCTTGTTTCAAGTTCTGGCCCATAACATCTCCTTGTAGGATCAGCTCAATCATACTGAACTATGCTAAATTAGATAATTATTATCTCTATCAATTCTAATGACTTAAAACTTTGTAAGGATTCATACAGTGAATATTTGGTATGCCTGGAAAAACAGATTGAACCTAGGTTGTAAGGTTATTTAAATTAAATTTTTTCCTAAATGTAATAGAACTACTTAAGCTTCACATTTGGAAAGTGCCAGTCATACTTGCTCCTTTTTCTTGGTGGTGGGGGATTGAGTCTCTATCTCCTCTAGGCTGGAAATGCAGGGATGACTCATGGGCTGACCCATTTCTTATCTGCTCAGAAACTTTGATTTGTTTCATCTATAACTTGGGCAAGTTCAGTTCTCTTTAGTCATCTTTGTTCTCCTCACCCCTTTAGTCCCTAACTCAAGTGACATGTCAACCTGAGCTTCCCCAATAGCACGGACTTCAGGCACTTGCTGCTACCTCTATCAGGTCAAATTTTTGCTTTAAGAATATCAGTTCCTCAGCTGTGAGGAGGATAGTTTGAACAAAAAGTTGGCTGAGTGTAGGAGGTGCAATTTAGAGGCTAATCGTTGAGATTAAAGTTACAAGAAACTGTTTAAGTAGAAAGAGAAATATGAGAGATGTGGTAGAATGGACAAGACTTGGCAATTGATTAGATTAATGATTAAATGGGAATGAATTCCATAATGGAGGTTAACTACTAGATTGTGAATCTGTGTTATGGTACCATCAATAGAAATAAAGAAGTAATTTAAATTAAAGAAGTAATTTAAGGGGGAATGATAATTTAGGTTTGTTTTAGAGACATTGTATTTGAGATGCCTATGGGATATCCATGAGGATACATCACATAGGTATCAAAAAGATAGAAGACTAGAACTCAGAAGAGACTTGAGAATTGCTTGTGCAGATTTGGGAGTCATCTGTATAGACATGAGGGGTGAATCCATGGGATCTGATGATCAATGAAAGAGAACAGAATAGAATGTCCAGGATGGAGCTTTGGAATTTATCTATGCATAGGAGGTAGGACATGGAATGAAGTGGTCATTGAGAAAAAGATGCAGGAAGAGTTTCTAGAAGAAAGAAAGTTGTTCTTAATGCCAAATGTTACAGAAAGGCAAAGAGGTGAGGAATTGGAAAAAAAAAAGTCATTGGATTTAGCAATAAAGAAATCATTAACTATGGAGAGAATTATGTCAGCTGAGTAATGTGGGGATGGAATCAGATCTTAAAGGCTTGAGAAATGAATGGACAGTGAGAAAGCAGATTCAACAAGTGTAAATAGCTTTTTCTAGGAGTTTGGCTGTGAAAAGGAGGCAGGATATATGATATTAATTTGAGAGAATGATAGAGTGTTTAGGTAGTCAAAAGGCAAAAAGATGGGAGAGGATGGAGGGATTTTTTTGTGTTAATCCTGAGTTTTGCCTCTGTTAAAAGTACCTTAAAAACTATGTGAAGAAATCCTAAGATGTTATATAAATGTTAACTGTTATCATTAACCATTAATCATGGTGAATAATTATTAATTCATTCTTTCAGATTATTATTTTTATTCTTCTTTTGATCATCTTCATATTTTTAAATTTTTTCTCCCATCTTTAGCTTTTTAATAAATCCTCTTACCATAGGCTTAACATACAACAAAATAGTAACTGATATAAGTATTTTCTCTGTTTGCTTACATACTTTTTTCTGTTTTAGGGTCTCCTAACAAGTGGAGTAGAATTTGAATCTCTCCCTGCGGCTCTTTCTCTCCCTGCTGAATCTGGACTTTATCCAGTGACACTGGTTGGTGTTCCTCGGAGTACAGGGCAGATTTCTATTAATGGTAAGTACTCTTTGCTTTGTAGTTTTAGGAGAATATGAGACATATAAATAGGTAGAACAAGTCATTTTATTTGACTGGAGCACAGAATTCATGGGGTTGGGGGGAGATGTTCTATGAGATAAGGCTTTAAAGGTGCTCCCATATTGTGGAGGGTCTTGAATGTCAAGCTGGTGAGCTCAAACAGTAGGCAATGGGATTTTGAACAGATTGGTTCATAAGAAAGATAAATTTTGTAGAATTTGCACAATTGATTGGAATTGAGGAAGGAAGAGAGTAAATATAAAGGGAGAAATGATAAGATTTATTGAAAGGTGAGGTGTAAGAGATGGAGAGGGCAGGAATTTAAAATATCCACAAAGAATAATTATGCTTTTTTTATTTTTTTTTGGGGGGGGGAAGGAAGTTGGGGTTTAGTGACTTTCCCAGGGTCACAAAGTGTTGACATAAGTGTTAAGTGTCTGAGTCTGGATTTGAACTTAGGTCCTCCTGACTCTAAGACTGGTGCTCTATCCACTACACATCTAGCTGCTCCCCACTTATTTTTTAGTCATGACTTTTTGCCAAAAAAAAGATGGCAAGCTGAATATAACATTTGATAGTTTTGCCTGATTTTAAATTTTTTAAAAAAAATTATTTTTTTTTCAATTAATAATCCTTATAACAAATATATAGTTAAGGGAAAAAATTGATATTGACCATGTCCAAAAATTATGTTTGCCTTCTGCATCTTGAGATTTAACTGCTCAGTCAAGAGTTAAGTAAGCAATATACTTGATTACTGGTCTTCTGGAATCATGGTTAGGCACTGCATTGATCAGAGTTAATAAGTTTTTCAAAGCTGATCATCTTTTTTTTTGTTGTTGTTGTTATTGTGTAAATTGTTATTCTGATACTGCTTACTTTCTTCTGAATCAGTTCATACATGTTTTCTCTCTCTTAACTCATCACCTTTGTCATTTATTATACATAGTAGAATTCCATTAATTTGTTTCATAATTTGTTCTAATTAATGGATAGCTTCTTAATTTCTGTGCCACTACCAAAAGTGCTACTATACATATTTTAAAACATTTTAATCTTTTTATTTCTTTGATCTCTTTAGATAGATCTAGCAATGGTATTCATAAGTTTAAAGGTTTAGTGGATTCTTGTACGTAGTTCCAAATTGCTTTCAATAATAACTTCTAATTTATTACTCTACTCATAGTGCATTGATGTGCTTATTTTTCTTCAGCCCCTCTAACATTTGTCATTTTTCTTTTCTTTTTTTTTTCTTTTTTTTTTTTTTGGTGGGTCATCTTTGTCAATGTTTTGGGTGCAAGAATCTTAGATTGTTCTAATTTGCATTTCTCAAATTATTAGTGATTTGTAGCATTTTGTAAATATGATTCTTAGTAGTTTGGATTTCTTCCTCTGAAATTGTCTGTTCATATCCTTTAACCTTTTATGAGATGTGTTATTCACTCCTTCCCTCTGAATTTCATTTATAGTTTCTTAGAGTTTTATTGCTGAAACTATGCCTATTTAACATTGAATAAACTAATATCGAAAAGCCTAGTTCATACAACTTATTAGAGGCAAAACTTGTGATGGGAACCCAGATTTCCTGACTTCTTGAGTAATACTTTGGGGGATATTCTCCCAAATTTTCTCTTATAAAAGCATCAGTCTTTCTCTCTAAGCTATTTTTTTTTAATTTGTGAATATGTCTGTCTCCTTACTTTGATGAAACTGATTATTGACCCCATCCTTTCTACTTTTAATGAGTCAATAACTAGTATAGGTGTGTTATTTACACTTTTTGAATATCATTACCACCTGTTCTGTCCATCCTGAACTTTTCAGTCTGGTTTCAGGCTTCCCCACTTCCATGCACTGAAGGTTATCATTTTCATTATTTATTAAATGAGTTTTCTCACTTCTTATATCTTTGACCCTGTTTGCTGTATTTGACAGCCTGGGTCATTATTTTCCCCCTTAAACTGTTCTCTCCTTATGCTTCTGCAAAATTTTGCCCTTTTTATTATTCTGCTTCTTAGATTCCCTTTTCTTATTTTTTGGGGGATTCTTTTCTAATTAATCATCAATTACTGTGGATATCTCAAAGCCATGTTCATGACTCTCTTCTTGTTTTCCTTATGCTCACTCCTTTAGAGAACCTATGTTCCCTCCTTACTCATAATTTCTAAGCTGATGATTAAAAATTTCTCTACAAACTAGACCTTTTAGTCTCATCTCTCTCTCCTGTTATTCACTTAAATTAACTAGAGAATTATTAAACATCTACACTTACCAGAAATCAGAAGTATTATGACAAAATAATTAGAAAAACTGACCTAAGAGTAAGGAAGATCTGTATTCAGGTCCTGTCTATGGCACATTTGGTTATTTAACACTGAGCAAATCGTATAACTGCTAGTGCCTTCTTTCTCAAATCACCTACAATTTAATTACTTTGTATATATTTGTATTTAGTAACTCTATATTGGTTTTTTACATATTTTTATATGTATTTGTTTCCCTCATGTAAACTCTTAGAACAGAAGAAGAAAGCTGTAGACCAATAGTCCTAACAAACATTGATGCAAAAATTAAAATAAAATGTTAGCAAAGAGAGTATAGTATCATATCACAAAGATTATATACTACTACATGTGTTTATTCCAGAACTATAGAGTTGGTTTAATGTTAGAAAAACTACAAACATCCACCACTTTAATATGATAACAAAATCATCAAGTTGTAGACAAAGCTTTTGACAAAATACAATAATCATTTCTTTGAAAAGCACTATGAAACATAGGAATAAATGGAGCCACTTTTTTACATGGCACATAAGTAATGAAGATAAAGCAGAGTCCTTTCCAGTAAGATCAGGAGGTAAGCAAGGATGTCCTTTGGTATAATTTCTGCTTGACATAATTTTAGAAATGTTGGCTATTGTTATAAGACAAGAAAAAGAAATTGAGGCAATAAGCTTAGAAGAAAGAGAAACAATTACCACTTTTTTTTGTCAGATAATAATTAAGTATTAATTGAAACAATAACTTCAGTAAAGTTGCAGAATATAAAATAAATTCGCACAAATTAACATTGTATGATGTCAGTAAAACCCAGCAGGAAGAGATGGAAAGAGAAATTGCATTTAATATAACAGCAGGACTAATAAATACTTGGTGTTTTACTAACTCTGATAACTTAAAGGAATTTATACGAAAACAATTAGAAACACTACTTATTGAAATAAAGATACCAAAATAATTAGGGAAACATTAATTGCTCATAGATAGACCAAATCATTATAATCAAATGACAATATTACTCTAATTAATTTACTAATTCAGTGCCATACCAAACTGCCAAATTTTTATTTCACAGAACTAGACAAAAAGAAGAACAAAATTCATCTGGAAAAACAAAAGATCACTATTCTCAAGGGAAATAATGAAAAAAAAAGGGGAAAAGGGAGTTTAGCAGTATCAAATATCAAAATAGTTAGAAGGCAGTAATAAAATGATTTGGTATTGGTTAAGAAGTAGAGCTAGGTGCACAACATATAGAAATTCAACAGACCCCAAATACTCAGCTACTGGTAAGGATATTTGATAGAAATTTGATAGAAAACTATTTCAATATGGCAGAAATTAGGCTTAAACCAATATCTAACGTGATATATCAAGTTAAGCTGCACGTAGATATATAGGATAGCTCTAAAAGGTCTCGTAATAAACAAATTTAGAATAAAGGCCAGAAAAGTATGACCACAAGCTAAATCCTTTTTTCTGTTTTTATATTTTCACTGAGCTATGAATGGCTTTTACATTTTAAAATACAAAATTATTTGCGTGAAATTTTTAAATGCAAACTTATTTTATATATATATTTATATATATAAATTATTATTAGCTACAGGTGTGGGCAGCATTTTGCTGACTCTTAATTTAGAAGAATAAGGAAGAAATTACTTTCCAGATTTCAGGATGGGGCAAGATTATGACTAAGGGATGGAGATGATATTAGAAGATAAACTAGACAATCCTGATGACATAAAATTTAAAAGTTTCTGCATAAACAGATCCCATTATAGCTAAGATTCTTTCTGTCAAAACTGGTACCTAAACAGGTATTTCCTCTCTAAACAGGAAAAAAAAAATCTGTCGAAAAGTTTCTCTGATAAAAGTCTCATTTTAAAGCCAAGTTTACAAGTATCTTTTAATCACTTTCTAAGTTTGTAGGTATTATGCTAAACACTGAGAATACAAATACAAGTAGAAAGAAAGCTAATCTTTGCCCTCAGGGAGCTTATACTTTATTGGGAAAGATTACACGGAGAAAGGAGCTGAAAAGCATATGGAATATGGAGAAGCATTGCAGAGAAAGGGGAAGAGGAGGTATTTCTAAGATATACAAGAAATTGATTTAATTTTATAAGACTAAGGTCCATTCTTCATTGATGAATGATGTAAGTATATGAACTGGCAGTTTTCAAGAGAAGAAACTGAAGCCATTTATATACTCCAGATCAATGACAAATGTTGAAGAGGCTATGAAAAAACAGACACATTGAAGCATTGTTGATGTATTACTGAATTGGTTTAGACATTCTAGAAAGCAATTTAGAATTATGCCCCCCAAGTTAATCAACTGTTTCCCTTTTGACCTACTGACAATTACTAAAAGGCTTACCCCCCAAAGATAGAGGAAAAGCCCCTATACGTACAGAAATATTTTTTGCAATTTTGTTGTTGTTGTTGTTGTGAAAAAGAACTAGTAACTAAGGGAGAGAATACTCATTAATTGGAAAATGACAGAAGAAATTATATTCTAATATTGTAAAGGAATATTATCATGCTTTAAGAAATGAAGAGAAACTTAGGATTTTTATATTAAAAGATACAGAATGAAGTAAGTAGAACCAGGATAATAATTTATTTGTTTGTTAACAATAGCTTTTTATTTTCAAAATGCATTCTAAGATAGTTTTCAACATTCACTCTTGCAAAACCTTGTGTTCCAAACTTTTCTTCCTCCTTCCCCCCTCCTCTTAGATAAGTATTCCAATATCAGTTAAACATGTGCAGTTCTTCTAAACATATTTCTACATTTATCATAGTGCATAAGAAAAATAGGCTCAAAAAGGGAAAAATATGTGAAAGAAAAAAAAGCAAGCAAACAATAACAAAAAAGATGAAAATACTATATAGTGATCTACATTCAGTCTTCATAGTCCTTTCTCTGAATGCAGAGGGCTCTCTCCATCACAAGTCTGTTAAAATTGGCCTGAATCACCACATTGCTGAAAAGAGCAAGAGTGAAGCCCATCACAATTGATTATCACATAATATTTTTGTTACTATGTACAGTGTTCTCTTGGTTCTACTCATTTCACTTAGCATCAGTACATGGAAGTCTTTCCAGCCTGCTGATCATTTCTTATAGAACAATAATATTCTGTAACATTCATATACCATAACTTATTCAGCCATTCTTCAACTGATGGGCATTCACTCAGTTTCCAGTTTCTAGCCACTACAAAAAGAGCTGCCACAAACATTTTTGCACATGTGGGTCCCTTTCCTTCTTTTATGATTTATTTGGGAGAGATCATAATTGTCATAAAAATGAACAATTTTGAAAGAATTAATAATTCTGATCACTGAAATGGTCAACCATGATTTTACAGGACCGGTAGAGAAAAATACTGCCCACTTTATGACAAGGAGATGATAGAAATAAAAATTAAGCAACTTTAGCATTCTATCTTAATGTCCACTTAACACCTCTCTCCTTCTCTCTCTCTCTTTCTCTCTCTCTCTCTCTTTTTTCTCTTTTTCTCTCTTCCTCTTTTCCCTCTCCTTCTCTCTCTCCCCCCTCTGTCTTCTTTTTCCTCTCTCTCCTCTCCCTTCTCCTTCCCTCCTTCTTTAGCCTTCCCTCTCTCCCTCCTGCCCTTCCCTTCTTCCCTCTCCTCAGAGTTTAGTATAGTACCTGGCACATGGTAGGTGCTTGATAAATGTTTAAATTTTCAATTTCTTCCTATTTTCTTGACCCCTCGCTGCCTACAAATACATTTTTGTCTCTCTCATCCTTAAAAAGCCACAGTTTGATTTAACAATCTCTGTTAATTATTGTCTGGTATCTTTCCTCCTCTTCCTAGATAAACTCCTTGGGAAAGTTATCACTAAGTATCTTAATTTCTTATCTTACAGTTTGCTAAATCTTATGAAATCTGGTTTTAGATGTCCTCATTTAAGTGAAACTTCTCTCTGCAAAGTTACCATTGATTTCTCAGTTGTAAAATACGATGACCTTTTCTCATCCTTATCCTTTTTGATTTCTTGACAGGTTTTGACATTGTTGATCAACATCTCCCAAATGCTTTTCTCTCGATTTTCATGAAAATATTGTCTTTGTTTTTCTACTGTGTGTCTGAATGTTCCTTCTCAACCTCCTTTGTTAGATCTTTATACAGGTCATATCCACTAGTCCTTGCATTCTACATGATTCTATATTGCACTTTTTTTCTCACTCAATGTAATCTCATTTTGTGATCTCAGTTCTCCTAGATTCAGCTATCGTTTCTGGGCAGATGATTCCAAGAACTCTATATTTAAACCCTGTCTCTATTCTAAGTTTTAGTATGACATTTCCAAATTTCTTTTGGCCATTTCAAACTGAAAATCCCACAGGTATTTCCAACTCAAATGTCTCTTAAAACAGGGCTCATATTTCTCCCTAAATTTTCCCTCCTTTTCTCCTTCCCTATTTCTCTTTAGGGTACCAACATTCTCACATTCACCCAATCCTATAGTAACCTCAGTGTCATTCTTGACTTTTCACTTGTAATCATCCTAAATATCCCATTTGCTTCTATATTTTTTCTACTTTCATAACATTTTTCATATGCATTTTCTTTCTATTCCCATAGATATCACCCTACTACAGGTCCTCATTACTTATTTTTTTGTACCTTTGCAATCAATGGCCTTCTAATTGGTGCCACAGATGTCATTTGGCCATCTCTCTCATAGAATAAAGGCAATCATGGCAGTGGGCATCTTTTTGTCCTTTTGGAAGAGGAATATTCAAAACGATGATAATTCTAACAACTAATGAAAGGTAGATTTTACTAAGAGTGGTGAGTTTACTTCAATGAGGGACTGAGAGTGAGGTCATGTCACTCTTGAACTATCTCTACAATCATATTTCTATACCCAAACTATGCCCAATCTTGGGTATTTTTGACAAGAGTTTCTGTTCCCCCCAAAATTTGATTGAATGGAATTTACCATAGACTGGAGATTCCTTGTAAGTTGGATGGGTTCAGATAGAGGATGAGGTTAGCTCAACCTTCAGAGTCCCCATTTTTTTAAAATAATAGCTTTTTATTTTTAATACATATGCAAAGTTTTCAACATTCAACAAACCTTATGTTCCAGATTTTCTCCATCTCCTTCCCTAGACAGCAAGTAATCTAATATGTTAAACATTAAAATTCTTCTATACATACCTCCACAATTATCATGCTACACAAGAAAAATTAGATCAAAAAGGAAAAGAAAAAGAAAAAAAACAAAAAGTAAGCAAACAACAGCAAAAAAGGTGAAAATACTATGTTATGATCCACACTCAGTCCCCAAAGCTCTCTCTCTGGTGCAGATGGCTCTCTCTCTATCACAAGTCTATTGGAATTGGCCTGAATCACCTCGCTGTTGAAAAGAGCCAAATATATCACAGGTGAGCATCACATAATCTTGTTGTGTATCATGTTCTCCTGGTTCTGCTCACTTCGCTCAGCATCAGTTCATGCAAGTCTCTCCAGGCCTCTCTGAAATCATCTTGTTGGTCATTTCTTACAGAACAATAATATCCCATAACATTCTATACCATAACTTATTCAGCCATTCTCCAACTGATGGACATCTACTCAGTTTCCAGTTTCTTGCCCCTACAAAATGGGCTGCTATAAACATTTTTGCACATGTGAGTCTTTTACCCTTTTTTATGATCTTTTTTGGGATATAAACCTAGTATTGATAGTACTGGAGCAAATGATATATGCAGTTTGATAGCCCTTTGGGCATAGTTCCAAATTGCTCTCCAGAATGTTTGGATCAATTTACAACTCCACCAACAATGGATTAGTGTTCCAGTTTTCCCACATCCGTTTTCCTGTCATTTTAATCTGAGAAATGTATAGTGGTGCCTCAGAGTTATGGATAAAAGTCTTGAAATGAAGATAGAGGAAAAGGGGGAACTCTGAATTTCCCCAAATCATTAGTTATTAATAATCATTTCCCTCATATCCATATGCTCTACAACTTGTTTACACTATTTTTGCTCTTTGTAGCACACAAAAGTCTTGTCTCCTGAATCCATATATTTGTTTTAGTTATCCCCTATTCTTGAGATACTTTTTCTTCCTATCTTAAAGAAAGCTAGAATCCTAGCTTCCTTTAAGACTCAGATCAAATCATTGTCACAGTTACTGTTTTCCTCTCTTCCCTGAGTACTTTTTTTTTCTGATATTACCTTGCAATTACATAGAGTATCTACATAGTTATTTGAAAATTGTCCCCTCCATTATAATGTAAGCTCCTTAAGAGCAAAGACTCAGTTGTTAAATATAATGGCTTCAGATATAGTTGTTTTCATTACCTATGTGACTGTCAAAAAAAAAAACCCATCCTATACAAGAGATACTGAGGTAGAGTTCCAAGCCAAAAGCACTTTATTAGAGGAGTCTGGCTGCCTTCAACTAAGGAGACTCTAGACCTCTTTCTCTATATCTGAGGTGCCACCCACTCTTAGGGCACTACTTTTATTGGGTAACAATTATGCTAAAAATAGAAGAGTGATTTCATTGAATACTACAAGCATAGACTAAAATATGAATACTGTCAGGGTCACAAGATTTCCAGAAATATCTTCCCTGACTAGGTGGTCAAAGATACTCTTTGGGTTAGGCGAATAGCACAACCCCAAAAATATTTTGGGGAAATTTAGGGGCTTTCTGTCATGCCAGCGTGGAATGTGGGTGAAACAGGGTAGAGATATTTCATGCCAGCATTCTCATGATCCTGTAGTTACACAAGCAGTCCTTGTGGCTGGTACACAAGTAATTTTTGTTATATAAGAGTGAAGTCTGCAAAAAGCATTCCCATCAGAATCTACATTCTTTTGTGACTTATACAAAATATGAATTATTTATACTTTTATTAGATAAATGACTAGACATGTTTTGCTAATGAATAATTACTATAAATGATTGCCCATTACAAAATCATAATGGACTGATTAATATAGATTAGTGTTTAAGTAGGAATCCCCAAGAAATCAGCTTTCTCTTGATCTTAGGCAAATCACATAACAACTTTTGCCTCATTTTCTTTATTTCTAAAGTTGGGGGTAGAATTAGATGATCTCTTTGGTCCATTCCATCACTAATGTCTGAGGATTTTGTGAATTTAGACTGTAGAATGCTACTGTGATAAGGGGGCCTTCAGATACAGTGTGTGATGGTAGAAAGGAATAGCATATTATAGCATGAAGAGACTTTTCTTTTTTCTTTTTTTTTTTAGGAAGAGACTTTTCAATAAAGAACATTAGAACACAGAATATAGAACAGTTAGAACTAGAAAAGATTTTAGACAGCAACTAGTCTAAGTTCCTTATTTACCGATAAGCAAATTGAATGTCCTGGAGGACCTGACAAAGATCACAATGTTAGAAGAACAGATTGAGGTAGTTAAAGTTACACATGGTAATATACCAGAATGGGTAATGGTGAAAGTTCAAGAGAAATGATTGAGAGGATTGTTTTGTCAGTTAAATTCAACAGGAAGAAAATGAAAGAACAGGAAATTGGAAGTGTTTGAAATTGAGGTCTTAAAGAAGCAGAAGCCAAGACTTTAAATATCTATAAAAGAACATTATTTATAATTATATAGTAACCTTTTTATTTTCACCTAAGAGTTGATTTAAAGCTAGTGAAAAATAGTCATTGTCATTTAACCAAAGGTTGATATTTGAATATGGATGTATATTGTTTATGATAATTATATCTATGTTTATAGTCTATTTTAATCTTTTATTAAGTAACTGGAAATTTTTAGTCAGATAAACTTTGGACTAGGTAATTTCTGACCTTCTCTCTCAGTTATTTTGTTATTCTGTAATTTTGCATGTTTGCCAACAATCTCATTTCAAATCACTTTGAAAATTATTCAGTTTTGAAATTCAGTTTTTGTAAACACTCTTCCACTAAAATCATATTTTTTATACTTTGTATTATGTTGGTAATGTGACTTTAGCACCTGAAAGACTGTGCTCATGCCCATGGAGCATTAGTTTCCAAAAATTCTGTCAAGAAAGTTAAGTTTTAAGATATTGGCTGAGTTTTGGCCTTTGTGATGCTATCTAAAGTCTGTTTATTTCCTAGAAATTTCCAAGAAATAAAAGCTTATTTCCAGAACACTAGCCATAATGTTCATCTTTTTTTTTTTTTCTGCCAAAACCATTTATAAACTTTCTCAAAGCATAGTTGGATTGATGAAATCATAAATTTTTAGAGTATATTATTTTTCAGATTACAGATGTCTGGTTGTAAGACTAATACTTAGTCATTGGGTTTTCCTGTGTCTAAAAGCATTCCAAAGCATTTTTACAATATTTACTAAATTTTTTTATGCCTTGCAGAGAAGAGAAGTATTGCTTCATTCTAATTTTTTTTTCATGAGACAATTGGGGTTAAGTGTCTTGCCCTGGGTTACATAGTTAAGAAGTATTAAGTGTCTAAGATCAGATTTGAACTCAAGTCCTCCTGAATTCAGGGCTGGTGCTCTATCACTGTGTCACCTAACTGCCCTATTCTGCATTTTTTATATGGGTAAATAGTAATGTGGAATCCTGAATAGCCATGCAATGAATATTCTTGATGATCAGAAGGACTTAAGAATAAAAGCTTTCAAGATTCACTGAGACGTAAATTTTTTTTTCAGGTTATCATACTACTGTTTTTGGGGTGTTTAGTGATTGTTTGCTAGACAGCCTACCAGGAATAAAGACCAATGGCTCCACAGTAGAAGTTATTCCTGCCTTGCCAAGATTGCAGATAAGCACTTCATTACCCAGGTAAGCAAAGAAAAGAATTTAAATTTACATTTAAAAAATAAATTCTTGCTTTAAAAAACTTTAGTCTTCAAATGATTTGTTTGCTCTTGACACAGAGGCTAAGTATAATCTCATTCATTAATAGTTCTTTTGAACAATGACAGGATGGGGGATTATTTTAGGATTGTTAAGTAGGAAAAGGTTTTGGTTAAAGCTATTAGAAATGGTACAAGGAAAATATATGTCCAATAACAATCATAATGAAGTGTGAACTTTGCTGTAGAATTGTAATCTTGGGGAAGAATGGGACCTGACTTAAAAGGGATTTAGCAGAATTTGGAACTCTTACTTATGAAATATATATAAAGAAAAATTTCTCTTCTCTCTCTCTTTTTTTAATATTAAGCTTGTAAATCATCAGAGTTATATAGTCCCTTCTCCCTTTCCTCCCTCTCCCCATTTTGAAATTTTTTTTTGCCTTTCTTTGTATCTCCGGTGCTCAGAACAGTTCTTGGCATATGGTGGGAACTTAAATATTTGCTTATTACAATTTTTTCATTATCCTTCATAACTTTTCTCCTTCTATCTCTTTTTTTCTTTCTTTCCCTAATTTTAAAACAGATTCACAGAATGTCAGAATTGAAAGGGCCATAAAATAGTCTAATCAATAATCAAAATGACAATTGAGTAAGAATTTCCTCTACAGCTTCTCTTATCAGTACTGATAGCACCCACTTTCTTAAATTGTTGTTCTTGTTCCTATATGAGGTCTTGTAACTGAAAGTGGGGGGTGTTGTGAAATTATGATTTATTATCAGTAAATGATTGATTTGCATACCTGTTTTATGTATCTATATCACATAAAAATTTCATGGGCAAAAAGGGTTGCAAGTAGAAAAAGTTAAAGAAGCCTCATAGACCTCTTGTAAGGAGTAATTTTTTTGTCTTGAAGCAAGTCATTTGAGTTTTGGATTGTATCAAGCTGAAATTTATCTTTCTCCAGCTTCTATCCATTGTTTCTAGTTATACTTTTTAGATCTGTGAGTTCATCTTTCTCATAATTGTCTTGAATTTGAAGACAGTCTCTTCTAGGTCTTCTCTTCTCCAGATTAAACATTTGTAGTTCCTTCCACTGATTTCCTATGTGATGTCTTTTCTAGTTCCTCAACATATTGATCTTATTTCCTAGTTTGCTGTGGTTTCTTGTGTCCTCCTTAAAATTTGATGCCCTGATTTCTAAGATATGGTGTTACTGGAGAATAGTTGAGTTGGGACTATCATCTCCCCTATTCTGGACACTAATTTTTTGAGGTTTAATTTTATCTTAGCTTAAAAAAAAAACTATCATATCTCATTGTTGACTAATATTGATATTGCCAAGACACACATCTCAATCCCTAAGTCCTTTTTGTGACCTTGTTTTTCCCATATTGCAACCTACTTAGTTGAATTTTAATGAATTCCAGGAATTGAAGGCAAGTCCACAGATCTATAATTTTCCTTTTTTAAAAATGAGGACATATCTCCATTTCTAATTCAATTGCACCGCTAACGTTGGCCATTATTTTTTCAAAGACTGATGATAGATAAGGGTCACATTCATCAATCCTTTTCATCTCCTTAGGTATTTCATTTTGGCTTGGTGATCTGAGGGCACTTACTGTTTTATCATCTCTTTATTTATCACACATAGTAAGTATCACAGGCCAGATTTGAAATCAAGTTTTTCTGACTCTATGGCTAAATGCTCCATCTATTGTACCACCTACTTGTTCCCAAATGTCTCTTAATAGTTTTTGTTCTATCCTTAGGAAATAGAAGGTAGATTAATCGTTTCAGTTCTTATTTTCCAAACTATATTCATCATTATTGCATCTACCCATTGTAGCAGTTGAAACTTCTGATCCTCTTCCTCATACCCAACAAAAAACCAGCTATTTTTCATGTGTTTATTATTCATTGCGAGATTTAGTTTATTTTGAACTTTACCTTTCCTGAGACTCATTATTTGATAAAATTTTATCACTCATTTGTATTCCCCAGGTACCTGTATTTGTTCTTACTGTTTATATGTCTATTAAAAGTATTTTTTGGTTGATCTTCCTTTTTATGTATTAACCAATACAGATAGTTTTTGTGAGTGCTATTTTATAAGACATTTTGAGGCCTGGCAATGTTATTCCTCTTTGTCCCTATTTCTTTTAATAATTTCTCTTTATATTTTAATTTTAATTCCGTTATGATCTCTATATAGATAATTCCCAAATCTATATATCTATCTTGAGTGCTAATCTTGAATCATGAACTACTTATTGGAGGTTTCAAAGTGAATATCCTATTAGCATCTCAAACTTAAATTATCCAAAACAAAACTCATTATCTTTCTCTACAACCCTACCCCTCTTTCAAATTCCTTGGTTTCAGTATTCTTTTAGTCTCTCAGCTGTGCAATTATGGAGTCATTTTCATCACTACACTGTCACTTATTAACTTCTCCTCCTAGCATCCTCCCATTGTATTCAATGAATTTCTAAGCCTTCCATATCTTTGCTTACATCCATCTTTACTTCACTTACATGATGTTGCTAACTCAATTTATACTTTTATTGTTTTTCAACTGGCCACTTAATTGTTGTACTAGCCACTTAATTGACATCTCTGCTTTAACTCCTCTTCCCAACCTATTCTTCATACAACTATTGAATTAATACTCCTATATCAGGTACTTGAATATGTCACTTGTTGCTTTAGAAGATCAAATTAGTTTCCTATTTTAGAGTAAAAATGGAAACTAACCTTTTTGAGATCTTCATAATCTGTTTCCATTCTGCCTTTCAAGACTTACTACAAATTACTCTTCTTAATGCATTCTAGGTTCAAGCCAAACTGGCTTGCTTATTAAATACCTCACCTTCCACCTCTTATCTCTTTAACTTTGTATAGGCTTAATAGCTAGATTGAACTCTGTCATATAAATAATATTTATTTTACATGAACTAGGATGTTTTCCATTTAAGTGGGTAAGAAGGTAAGGTATTCAGGCCTAGGATATTTAAAAATATAGCTTATAAGAAGTTGATGTTTGTCAGTTTTGGCAGAATTTCCATTGACTTGCATAGTGAACATTTGATTCTGTCTTGTTGCCTTGATGAATGGGAAGGCAGTGGAACAATGTTTGGTTTTTACCAATTATATCCTTTGACTCCTTTGTTATAGGTAAAGCCATTTTTCTTGTATTTTATGTTTGATGATTATCTTATTACATTCCAGTCTTGGTCATGAACACTGGACTGATGTGAATTAGATCTGACTTAAAATTAATTCCCTTTATCCTTTGGCTTTTGGGATCCCTAGCTTGTTCCAAGCTTATTACTTACAGTGACATTTTCCTGATTCCTATGATTGTCAGTGAAATATATACAAATGAAGGACAGTCTGTTTCATTTCTGGGAATAGTATGAACTCTGGATACATTCACAATAAGAATACAAAATACCAATTATCTACTTTATCTATATAAGCCACAGTGATACTAAAAGTTGGGTATACATGTAGAATCTGTAACAAAATCTCTTTCAGTAAAACAATTGAGTGACTCAACATTGTGCCCCGATGTTCACTTCTTGTGCCAAGGATCCCTCTAAGAAAAACAGCTCTTGGAATTTTCCTTGTATCATTAAGAACTGACCCACTCAGGCCTATACCAGCAGGATTTTAATGGGACAGTTTACTGTGGTGAAAAGAGCCCTAGATGAGAAGTCATAAACCAGCTCAGAATTCCTGGCCTTGCTCTCCTACTCAGTGGCTGTGTAACCCTATATACATCACCCCAATTCTGAATTTTGGGCCCTTCTCATCAGTTAAACTGATCCTATTAAACAGGCATTTCTTGAACAACTGCTGTGGGTCAAGTTTGGACTGGGTCCTAGCAATAAAGAGAGAAAAATGAAGTGCCACTTTCCCTGAAGGGACTCGAATAAGTATTCGCACAATGTATAAAAAGTGAAACTAAGTAGTTGGGAATGGAGAGGCTGCTACCAATTTCAGGGGCAAGAAAGGCTTTCAGAATAAGATGGACCCAAGCTGGGCTTTGAAGGAAGCTAGGGATTCTCTAGGTCAGTGGTGAAAACAGAGGGCCTACAGTGTGCAAAAAAGGCCTGTAGGCAGAATCATATATTGTCATGGATGTAGAATACGTGAGGAAAGAAGTGTATAATAATTGGGTCTGAAAGGGGTAATATAGGAATCACTACTTTATAGGGATGTTATGAGAATGGTACTTTGTAACATGCTATATACTTAGGAAGGATTATCTTTTTATCCACATTTCTGGTGGGGAATTTAAGAATTTTCCCCAACATACTAACTTCTGGCTAAGCCACACTAATTCCAAATGCAGACACTCTTATTTCAGTTAGTTAAACCAAGAGTAGCCATCAATTCAATTTGGTACTGAGGAAAAAAAAACCCATAACTTCATTGTTCTCCATTTCCTGACATCCTAATTTCTCCATAAAATGTTCACAAAAATCTGTTTCACGAAAATTTCAGTTACTGCCCTACCTAGTTTATATTATCTGGATCCAGCAAAGGAACAGAATGCTCCAAATGCCCATTATCCTATGCTGGTCAGGAAAGAAAAGGAGAGGGAAAGATACTGGAACAAGATAACAATCAGTGACTCAGACATAATCATTGTGTCATATGTCTTAGAGATACATTTAACAACTATAATCTAAGATCCTATGAGGAAATCTTCCTATATGATGAAAATACTCCAGAGAAGTTACCTCAGTGCAATAATGTGAAAGCCTTTGATTTCACATTTAAAAAAATTCTACTTCCTAAGATAAAAAAACAATGGATAGTACCTTTTTATTCTACTAAGGAAAGAAAAGTCCCTACTTTTAATGACCTAATCTGTGATATCTCAATCTTTATATTCCTGATCTGTAGCATAAGCCTTGGAAAAAATAGGCATTTCATTATGATTATTTAAATTGATCTTTCAGAGTTAAAAATATGGAACGATTTAAAGAAGAAACTTGTTGACCATCTTGCATTGAAAGAGAGCACAATATTATTTAGGCCACTAGAAAAGTAAAGAGTTAGGAGGAACCCAGATGGTAGAGCAGCAGAAAGATATAAAGCCAAGCTCTTCTTTTAGTTTTTTATTAAAAGTTTTTTATTTTCAAAACATATGCATAGATATTTTTTAACATTCACCCTTACAAAACCTTCTGCTTCAAATTTTTTTCCCTCCCTTCTCTCTATCCCCTCCACTAGCTGGCAAATAATCCAATATATGTTAAAAATATGCAATTCTTCTGTACATATTTCCACAATTGTCATGTTGTATAAGAATAATCAGATCAAAAAGGAAAAAATGAGAAAGAAAAAAACAAACAAGTTAACAGCAACAACAAAAACTATGTTGTGATTTACACTCAGTCCCCACAGGCAGATGGCTCTCTCCAATACAAGACCAGTAGAACTGAAGTGAGTCGTCTCATTGTTGAAAAGAGCCATATTCACCAGAGTTGATATAATATTGTTGTTGCCGTGTATAATGTTCTCTTGTTTCTACTCACTTCACTTAGCATCAGTTCATGTAAGGCTCTATAGGCCTCTCTGAAATCAGTTTCTTACAGAACAATAATATCCCATAACAATCATATACCATAACTTCTTCAGCCATTCCCCAACTGATGGTGCATCATTTTTCTAGCTTAGATCATCACACAGACACAGAGATGTCTTTGTACAGGGTCTAGATAGGAATAGTCATCAAAAGAAGGCCATGACTGTGGAGCAGAGCAGGAAGAGGCTCCAGACAAACATAGAGGGACCTGTCCTTGGGCAGAATGAAGGAACAGGATTCACCAGACAATGTTGTCATTCACTAGTCAATCCTGTAATCCAAGGAGGAATGAGCAAGGACCTCTGCCTAAGGGTGACATTACAGAGTAAGGAACAGTTGAGTGCCTTGAGGTACTCAACATGAATAAAGTACAGAAACAAGCAACAGCTTTGTGACTCTCATCTCAGGAGTGAAGCAATATTCTTGGTTCCAGATTTCAGCCCAGTCTAAAGTCTAAAGAACAAAATAACCTTGGCAAGAATACCAGACCATAGGCATGCCTGCAGTTTTGTCACTGAACCAGATGGAAAGCTTAGGCACTGGTAGTGTCTGAGCCCAGCTCAGTGTCTGAGCTTCAACTAGGGGCAAGCCTACCGATGTGTTCTCAAGCTCAAATCCAAGTCAGGAACTGGTGGAGCTCAGACCTGGAAGGCAGCTCTCAGACTTTATCCTGGATCAGACCACTTTGGGAATACTCGTAAGTTTACAGATCTCTAACCTGAACTGTCCCTGAAATAATTTAACGCTCAACTCTTCCTTCTGCTTTGTTCCCACTTTCCTTCCCCCAAATAAAAGTAAAAATAGCCCCAGACCAAAAAGTACACCTGTTTAATGTAGATAGTACCTTCAGAATATGCAGGGCTTAACCCTAATTTAAAGTCCAAAATCAAATCTGCAAGTTTTCAGGTCTTTTAGATATCATTGGTAGGAATAATATGATACCCCTTCCCCCAAAAACATCAGCAGGACCAGCTCAAACATTCCTTCCAGAATTATGCAGAGTTTGGCCCTAAAATAAAGTGTGAAATCAGGAATTAAACGGGAAGTCAACTGTTAACCATCATATAGAAACAAATTAGTCTTCTCAAATGTTTAACTATGAGAAGAAGAGTACTAAGTATATTTAAAATAAAATTTATTTTAAAGTTAGCCCTATTTTTTAAATCCTTAAAACAGAGATTTTCAAGCAACATTTGGAAAATATGGCTTCCTTTCACAAGTTTTTTTTTTTTTTTTTTAAGTTTAGGTTGGCAATCCATTATGTATAAGAATGTGCCAGCCTTTGTACATAAAGGATGACATTGCTGACCCACTGTCAGGAGGTCATTTGTTAAGAATTGTGAATTCCCTTTCATTTTTTCACCAATGGCATATAGAGTTTGTTATACATGTCTTTAATTTAATTTTTGCTCTTATATGTGGTAGCCTATTTCATGTTTGTTTCATGGATCTTGCTGTAATAAATAAGCACGTAAGTTTTAGTCTTCTTTTGGCAACTGTTTTTACCCTTTGAACACAAATGTATTAGGAAATGTCTATTACTGTATACATATGTGTGTGCATATATACGTGTATGTATTATTTATATAGCTTGGATATGAATTTCTCTTCTGAAAAATTTGATAAAATGGTTCTCTTTCCCTTTATTCATCCATTTCCCTTCTTATCCTAGGTGTGTTTTGTCTATACAGAAGTTTTTTAGTTTCAAGTAATTGCTTCTATCTATTCTTTAGTTACGAATATGTTTCCTAGAGCACAGATCCTGGAGTGAGAAGAACTTGAGTTCAAATGTGGGCTTAGAAACTTAATCCTTACTAGGTGTGTGACCCTGGACAAGTCACTTAACCTTAATTGTCTTGAAATTAAAAAAAAAAAATATATATATATATATATATATATATATATATCTTACACATAACTATGAGAATTATATCATCTGTAATTTTTTAATAGTATGATCTTTTAAAGATTGAATGGCTATTTAGAATATATTTTGGAATATGATCTAAGATGTTAATCTGAGTTTAATTTCATTAAGATTGCTTTCTAATATTCCCACCAATTTTTATCATTTTAGAGTTTTTTTCTTAGGTAATTTATGTTTTCCATTTTATGCAACACTGGGTTCTTGAATTCTATTGTTTCTGATTCTTATTTGTCTATTTTATTCCACTGATCTTCCTTTCTATGTATTAACCAATACAGATAGTTTTTGTGAATGCTGTTTTATAAGATATTTTGAGGCCTGGCAATGTTATTCCTCTTTGTCCCTATTTCTTTTAACATTTTAATGAGTTTTGTTATTTTTTTCCATATTTTTGTCCCTTTGGGAATTTGGTTGGTATAGGATTAAAAATGTAAATTAATTTTTGCATGCTAACTGAATTTTAAGGACATATAGATTAAATATAACTTCATATATTTTATACTTTTGTTGTTTGGTTGATTCCTAAAGTCTATTTTCCTGGCTCATAATTTCTCTTCACTTTTTATAATGTCTCTAGTATATATATCTTTTTCAATGATATGAATAATTTTTAAAATGCTGAGTCAGTCTTTTGTTTTATTGCTATTTTAGGTCAGCCCGTACTTTGCAGCCCTCCTCTGGGGATGAAATCTCCACTAATGTGTCTGTCCAGCTTTATAATGGAGAGACCCAGCAACTTGACATTAAATTGGAAAACATTGGAACTGAACCTTTGGAGAAACTAGAAGTCACATCAAAAATTCTCACCACCAAAGGTGTGCTGGCTTTGATTTATTTATTTCTTTTACTGCTAACAAGTCAGTGGTCACATCCTGCTTCCTTAGTTCTCAAGCACAAGAGCACAGATAATTTCCCCATGTGTCTTGTTCTTAAGCAAAAATGTACTCATGTCCTATTGATGTCAATGAATGTGCTCAGAGAGTTAGTGTTACTTTTCAAACTGGCCATTTTGCTTTTTTGACTGTCACAAAAATAAGTATAACACTTAAGATATTAGGACATTTAGCACATAAAAATTGTCATGTCAAGTCAAAATCAAAATCCACCCAGTCATGAGTTTTCTCTGGAGAGAATAGTGAGTCCATGAGGTGATTTATAAACAGTATATACTAGTACAGTGCAGCATTTAGCACAGTGCCTGGCACATAATGGACTCTTAATACATGTTTATTGATAGATTAATTGTCCTCATTCTCCTATACCACTCATAAAATTAGGATGTATAGTGCAATAGAGCCTTAGTTGACGGCTACCTGAGAAACTCTGTATTCTAACCTCCTGCTTATGCACACATTCCTCTGCCATAAGCCAGAAAAGTGGTTGCTAAACACTTTTTGAGCACTTTCATTGACAGAGAACTCATTACCTTAAGAAACGGAGCTTTCCATTATTACAACAGTAGTCATTATTAGGAAGTTTTTTTGTCTTCAGTAGTGGTCTGCCTTCTTGTGACTTCCAACTTATGATGCTAGTTTTTTCTTTCTAGTGAAAATGAAAACCCAATATTTGGTATATAGTAGGCACTAATAATGTACTTCTTAAGTTATTATTGGATTCATTACCCTTTGTCACAGCCTACAAAGCCCTCTTCCTTTCCCCCCCTGGAAATATGGTCATTCAAATGTGAGAACATTGTGAGGTAATTAAGGTAGGTAGATTATACACTTCTATGAGCAACAATAAATAAAATAATACACAGAGGACTTTTGTGAAGATATTTCTTATCTGCAATTTTTCTGTATATCCTGGAAGGATATATTGGAGCTAAGGATATAATTATAATACTTTATATCGTGTTAGATAGGGCAGATATCATTGTCCTCAAGTGACATACATATAAATTACAGAAGTACTTTAGATCTTATACTAAGTAAGGACTTTAAAGATTATTATCCATAAGTATTATGGATTATTATCCATAAGTATAATATGGATTAGTATAATGTATGTATGTATAATGTATAATGTATAGTATAATGTATGTATGATATATATATTGATACATACAATATCATACAATATACATATATATTGTATTGTATTGTATATTATTGTACAATACAATGTACAATATTGTACAATACAATATTATATTATATTGTATTATTATATGTATATTATTGTATTATTGTATTGTATAATATATTGTATAATATAATAATATTATAATACATTGATATACATATATATTGTATGATATATATATTGTATACATAAGTATAATATGGATAATCTTATGGATAAGGAAACCAGGGCAGTAAATGACAGAAACAGGATTCAATCTAGGTCTTTTGCCTCCAAATCCAAGACTCTCTAGACAACGTTATTTTCCTCGCATAGTTGTTAGGGTACTGGGTTTACCATCCAGATCATATACTAACCATATGACCCTGGGTGGTCATGTAACCTCCCTTTGGCTTCATATGTCAAATGATGGCCTCCAAGATTTTTTATAGCTCTGACTCTATGATCTTGCAGTTCAGTCACATTGCTAGCAAGTATGATTGAGACATTTTCTGATTCTAAGACTACATTGTTTCTTTATGTAATATTTTGTACCATTTAGACTGAATGTTCTTAGAATGATAGGTTTTAGAGCTGAAGAGCACCTTAAAAGTCATCTAGCAAACATCATAATTTACAGATGAGGAAATTGAGAGCACCAAGAGATTGTGATTTGGCAAAATCACTGTGATATCAACTGCTAATAAGCAATCAGAGGAAGCATTTGCTTCTAGGTCTCCTTACTCTAATCAATGTTTTTTATGATGGAGAAAGGGAATTCCTTTCCCTTATTCTAAGAATAATTATAGGCCAACTTGCTATCAGTCAGGATATTAGGCACCAAGCACAGGTCCAACTACTTGTTTGGAGATATATATAGAAAGTGGAGACTATCTCTGTGCTTAACAACGTGTTGTTCTGATTGGGAAACAGGTACATTCAGGACACGCGAGTCAGGATCACAAGCCTCATTAAACACCTTGAGATCAAGGACTTTCTTTCTCCTTTATTTGTGTCTCCCTTAGAACAGTGCCTGGAATATACTAGATGTTTAGCAAATATTTGTTGGCTGACTTGTTGACTAATTTGAATCTAACCTACCAGCTCAAATCTTTTTGCCCTAGTCCGTTGGCCAGTTACCTCACAGGAGAGGATGTATTGAGAATGAAAAGAAATAATACATAGGACTGAACTTTGAAGTATTGATTAGCCTTAGCAGGAACGTATGGCTGAGGCCAGAGGGCCAGAGATGTCAAGAAGTGTTGGGCTAGGACCTCGCTAAAGCTTGATATTTTTAAAGTTGATTAAACAAACACAAGAAAGTCAGAAAGTTGTGAGAATTATACTAACCTGAGCAACTTAAAAAGCTAAAACTAGTTCTGAAAAATAGGGAGTAGGTATTTTTATACAGATGTTACACTTGTCAAGGATGTTGGTTGAAGAGATTTCTGTTGTCGGATCTGAGGTCTCTTGGTAATGGTGATCAAGCTAGTTGACCTCCTTAATCTATTCTAAGTTAAATTTTCTTTTTCATTGTATGATTCTCTAGTTATTTCCTTATCTCTGTACTAATGGCATGCATTCCTGCCTTATTGCCTTTGTCTAATTATTTCCCATTGCTGAAATTCTCTTTGATGTTCGCTTCACCTAAGTTCTTCAAGTGCTTCATTCACTGAGGGCAGGCTGTGACCCCCTTAACACTTCTTGTCCGTTTTTTTAATGGAAATTTGTCTAGGAATATCCATCCAGCATATGAGAGGCATGCCTCTTATTCTCTTACTATCTTTTGAGAAAACATGAGCATCCTCCAAAGGTATGATTCCCTCTTCCTCCAGGTCTTTCAAGTAGTGATTTGACTTTGGGTACTTTATTGTGAAAATTATATTTTGAGTTTGGGTTGTGCTATATAATTGTTTGCCTCCCTTTTCTTCTAAAGTTCTGTAATTCTATAATACATTATGCTTATGTAGCTTTATAGGATCATAAAGCTTGAGCTGAAAGTAACTTGTTTCTTTTTTCATTTTACAGATATAGAAACTGAGTCCCAGAAAAATTAAATGATTTGCTCAGGAGGTCAAACAGATAATAAATGGAAGAGCTAGGATTTGAATCCATTAAAAAAATCATATTTGATCTTCACCCCCATGAGGGAAGTTAGTTGGCATTTATTATCCTAGTTTTATAGTTGAGAGATTGGGACTTATAATTTACTTTTTAATCATTTCAAACTGAATGTTCCAGATTAAAAACCTTGATATTGTACTGATTTCCTCACTCAGGTTCAACCTCTATATTATATCTGTCGCCAGTTCTTTTCAGTTCAGCATCTTCACGACATCTTTCTTGTACATCTACTTTATTCATATAACCACAACCCAATCTTGTCCCTCATCACCAATTATCAGCACTATTGCAATAACCTTTTAATTTATCTCTTTCCTCAGGTTTCTCCCTAGTATAATTCATCCTCCACTTAGCTTCCAAGGTAATTATTTTTTTTCCCAAGAGTAACTATATTAATTCCCTATTGAATAAATTCTATTAATTCCATCCATTTTACTTGTAGGATCAAATATAAACTTGTTCTTCTTGACCTTAAAACTTTATAGTTTTCTTAATCATTACTCTCTGTCACACATTCTACAAACCAGCAATACTGGCCTACTTGCAATTCCATTAACATGGAGTTCCTCTCTTGTCTTAGTGGTCTTCCCCTGGCTCTTCCCCATGCGTGGAGTCTTCCACTTTTCCACTTATTAATTTCTAGTTCTCAGCTGAAATCTCACCCTTTGCAGAATGTTATTCCCAGTCCCTCTTGTTGATGCCTTTCCCATTTATGTTGCCTTCTTTTTACTCTGTATAGAGCTTGTGTGTATCTCATTTTTGAGGTAAGTTTCTCTCATTAGAATATAAACTGCTTATATTCTCTTCTTGTCTTTCTTTTCATCTATCTCCACTGCTTAGAATGGTACCTGATGTGGATAGTAAACATTTAATGAATGCTTCTTGACTGATAATGTTAGAAATAGGAAGATCCTTAGTAGGTATCTAGTCCAATTCTTTCATTGTAAGATGAGGAAACTGAAACCCAAGGTTTTAAAGAGACTTGCTGAAAGCCATTCACTTAGAGTCCATAACTCTGAAAGCCTTCATGTTTTCCCCTGAATTATGCTGCCTTGAATCTTGTAAATGGATGTATAAATATGTAAAAATCTATAGTTATTGACATTTTCAAGTAAATGCATTTTTAAATGAAAAATAAAAACAATCATTCTTATTTTATTCAAGTCCCAAAATGTAATAATTTTTCTTAGGAAATTAAATTCATGCAAATAAACCATCTGCTTCCAAAATATACAAAAGGGACTAATTCCTGTCATTTATGTTCTACAGTAGCAAAAAACTGTCAGCATTAATAAATGGACTGCAAAATAGAAGAAACTGTGAAAATAAAGTCTTAAGCTGCGAGGATGAGTAAAACTGAGTATTTGGGCAGGGGAGGGCAGCAGAGACAATATAAAATTAAGTTGTAGAAATATAACAACATCCCTTCCCAACTAGGCATCAACTTTTATTTTAGGTCTGTTAAGTTTAGCATTGCTTTGGAACTCTGAATTTTTCATGCTTCTAATTTTGATAGAAATGAATTAAAATAATGCATTTCCCATGTATTATTTTTTTGTTTTTGTTTTTGGTGAGGCAGTTGGGGTTAATTGACTTGCTCAGGTTCACACAGCTAAGAAGTGTTAAGAGACTGAGGTTGCATTTGAATTCAGTTTCTCCTGACTTTAGGACCAGTGCTTTATCCACTGTGCTATCTACCTGCTTCTAGTTAATGCATTTAAAATAAACATTCTAAATTCAATTTGCTTACCTCTGTCAGCACTAAGCTTTTATCAAATGCTTAAGTATGTATTCAAGTATTTAGGATATGTTCCTTGCCCTTTACAAACCTTCTGTCTACTTGGGATGGCAACAACAAATTAGGAGCATACTGGATAAAATATGCCATTTAGTTATCATATGATCCCTTCCCTCAAAGAACTTATAGTTGATTTGGGATAATGAGATATCTATAAAAATAGTATAGCCTATGGACTAATTCCGTAGTTTTTTTATTTAGATTAATTGGGCTCAATTTTTCTCCCCAATTTTTCCCCTCCTTTGCCCACCTCTGTATCACATATATCTTTGGCTCATTTTATCCTTTCCAAGAATTTCCACCATAAACTTTAGAATACAGAGCATTGATCTCTAGATTTCCACAAATATAGATAAAAGGACCCTAGTTCACAAGTGGACACTCAAGCTGTATGTCATGTTCAATACAAAACTTATTCTACCTCATAGTCATGGCTAAGTAATACGAAAGTTGTATATACTAATCTCTAAATAAAGTTCTTTTTCTGATATGTATCACCTTTCCTTGGAGATTAGTCCTTTTGACTAATAACTGTAACTTGGTTTGGACTTTTCTTGGAAAAGGCCAACTAATTTGGACCTCTGGAGATTCTAGCGAATTTTGTTCTCATTCCTGGGACTCATACAGATTTCTTGCCTTATGATATTGCTCTAAATACCTGAACTTCCTCTTCCTCACCCCTCACTTCCACACTAAGAAAACCAATTTGGAGTTGCTAAAGAGCAATTTACAGTATCTGAAATACTCGTAGTAATTGAGGACAAATTCTAGATAGTTATTCCATAATAAATCAGTTTCAGACTACTTTTTAACTTTGGAGTCATAGGCTAGAATGAATCTCAGTCTGGGACCCACTAACATTCTCCCAGAAGGCTGGAGTTAAGGCACACCCATCACTTGGCCCTATGGTCCCTCTCTTTATGGCTGCCATCTCTTAGAATGAAAGTGTTGCAATGGCTTGTCCATGACTAGACACAGAATTCTGATTGAAGTTTGGGCACATTCTTTGTCCCTCATATAAGTGAGAGTATGTACAACTGTAAAGGGGCAATCCAAGACCGCCATTAATAGCCCAGAGGGAAGGCTTTTTGGGGTAAACAAACTTCTCTTTTTTCCACTCTCCTCTCTTTAGGTGTCTTTTTTTAGGGATCTTCCCCCCCCCCCCCCCTTTTTGGTTTCTGCTCAGTGCTTACTTTGGTTATCTCTGATTAATCAATGCAGTTTTGTGGGTCTGTTTTATAGTCCAAATTCAGATGGATCATTCTGAGTTGAGTTTGAGAATAGGTAGCATTTCCTACAGATATTTGTAAGGGCCTGATATTTATTCACTTTTACCTTTATTCTGCAAATGTCATTTATTGAATACCAGTGGAATAGAAAACTGAATTGGCTAGGGATGAAATAGAATAAGATATAAAAATTAATTGGTGTTTATTTAGAAGTCGGTATTTCTAAGTCATTTTATACTAATTTGCTTAAGTAGGTAAATATTTTCTGTATAATTCATTTACTAAACCAATTGTTTCACAATTACTATTGTTCCTAATTTCTCTTTATGTAAATGACATCTCCTTTCTCCCAGTTGCCCAGGCCTAAATCTTGTTTTTTTCCCCTCTCGGCCCAATCTGTTTTATGTACTGCTACTAGAGTGAGCTGGGATGGGTTCCTTTGTACATGTTGTAGATCCTTAGAAAATAGGAATGGAATTAAATTGAATTGATGATAGAAATTTCAACCAGGTCTCTGTGGACAAAGGGAAAGAAAATACAGTGATGATAATTTTATTCTCCTGAAGATGAACGTCAGTATTCCAACTGCTGCAGTTTTTGTTAGTCTCATTTTTTAAAATGGTGGTGGTGGGGGATACCTGCTTTTAAAAGGTTTGATATCAGAATGGACAAATATTTAATGTGAGGTAAGAGTCTGATTTTTATTCTTGTTCATGAAAGTTGCCATTTAAAGAATTTCTTAAGTTCAAACCAAATAATAACAGTTTGGAAAATAATGGAAAGTCAATAATGTTAAAGTTTTCAGTGACTTTTCAGTGTTAAAATATAGATATGATCAGAATCATTTGTTAGTACAAAATTTGAGTATTGAAATAAGTTACTATTAATATTACAGCAAATTATTATATTGCAAAGGTCATAAAATGCTATTATATACATCTGTATATTCATATAGAAATATATATACTCACTTCTCATATCCAGTAGTCTTTTGTTAATATTCATCTGTCTGTCTATGTATCTATCTTCATATCTCTTCAAATTTAATCAGTCATAGTTAATTATGTGTCAAAACAATTAAAATGAAAAATAGAAACTTAGAGTCTCTGATAATTACATAAAACTTGAGGAGCAGTTGATGATTTCATTTTTCATGATTCAGAAAGTCCTAAATAGATCATAAATTTCCACCTTATAATGTAAAATGTAGACTTGTTTGATGTTGGGGAATATGTTCTACATAAATGAATTTCTAAATAATCAAAGTTTTAACACTTAACAAAATAATAACTTTCTTGTGTGGAAATATAAATAATTACTTACATGTATAATTATAAACTATCTATATACTAGAGGGAGATGCCTCCCTTTTTCCTTTTTCCCATTTCTGTCTTTAGCCTCTTCCCTATATCACTTGCTTTGTTTAACAGTAACAAAAAGTTTTTACTCCCTATTATTTGAGAGGATATGCATAGACTGGGCTTTGGAATCAGGAAATGCTAGATTAAAATCCATCCTCCCCCTGATCCACACTGGCCTTGTGATTGGGCAAGTCACTAATATCTCAGTGCTTCCAGACAACTCTTTATGGTTGTAAAGTGCAGAACTAGAGCCAATTTGAAATTTTTAGAGGGGATTCTCACAAGAAGCTCCTTGTGCCAATGAAATTACACATCTGATTTGGGGAAAAAAAATATACCAAGCAATATGCATTACTTGAACCACAAAATAGAACAATTTCCGTACTCAGGGAGCTTAAATCTGTAGAGGAAAGCAACACAGAGAAAATTAAATGCAAAATATGTCTTTGCAAGAGTGTTCTAACTTCTGGAGGATGAAGGGAATCATCTGAAACTTCCTGAAGGAAGTTGGGAAATTCATGCAAAGGTGGTGAGATGGTTGTACATCCCGTATAAGGGAGACAGTATCATGTAAGAGCAACATTGTAGTGGATAGAGTGCTGGGCCAGGAGCCAAGAAGACCTGGTTTTGAATCTGACTTAGATACTTACTAGCAAATTGATCCTGTGCAAGTCTCTCAGCCTCTTATCCTTAGTTTCTTTATCTGTTAAAAGGGGAGAGTAGACTTGATAACCTTTAAAATCTGTTATAACTCTAAATATATTGAGTATATGAATGCCAAGTAGTACAGGTTGGTTGGAACTTAGGCAGTCCAACATAAAACATTTAGGAAGTTCCTGAAGTAGTTCAAGTAAGATGAAGTCCTTAACCGTAGTGATAGCTGTGTGACTGATTAGAAAGAGATTGATGCAAGATGTATTATGAAGACAGAATCAGCAACTTAAAAAAATATTTTGTTATGAGGAGTGAGGAAAAACTAAGACTTGAGGATCATTCTGAGGTTGCAGACCTGCGTGACTGGAATGATGGTGGTGTCCTCAATAGAAATAGGGACCTAAGGAAGAGGAGAAGACTTTTTGTGAAAAGATAATGAATTTTGGACATGTTTAATGTAAGTTGTCTATGAAACATCTGAAGATGTCCAACATTATGTAGCACTAGGGCTTAGGAGAGAGGCTAGAGTGGGATATAAAGATTTGCGAAACCTCTACGAAGAGCTGATATATTGAACTGTTAGTTGAGGAGATTACCAAGAGGGTGTAGGAAAAGCAGAAAAGTGATAGCATGACAGATTCTTGGGATATTCTAGGCATAGACATGGGAGATGGATGATGATACAGGAAAGAATCTGTAGAACCTGAGAAAGAGCAATGACATAGGTAGGAGAATATCTAGGAAAAAGCTGTGTCATGAAACTCCAGAGGAAAACAGTATCCAGAGAGAGGGAGAAGCCAAGAAATGTGAGAATTTAGAATGAGGCTTTGGACTTGAAACTTAAATTGGTATTGATAACTTGGGAGAGAATAATTTCAGATGACTTTTGAGATCAATAGAATATAAGCTCCTCAAGGGCAGCGGCGATTTCATTTTAATTTTTTATCGAGTTTCTACTCTAGTACTGTATACATATATTTGCTTAATAAATATGTGTTTAATTGAACTAAACTTTTAGTAGTTGAATCACAGGTCATTAAACTTCTGAACCCCAAATTCCAAATGGAATTAATAATTCTGTGTTGTTCAGAATAAAGACTCCTGGAGTTGAAGTATCTAGTTTTAAATACAAGCAATGTTTCTAATATCTATTTAATCTTGAAGTGGGATTTTACTAAATTATCTCTAGGGTTCCTTTAAACTCTAAATCTCATGATCCTATGAGCTGTGTCACAGGATTATTATAAGAAAAGATCATTTTTAAACCTCAAAGGACAATGTAAATATGTATTGTTATTATCTTCAATAGTAGTAGTATTGCACTTTATATATACATTAAAAATATTTAAAACTCCCGCCTAAAATCTATAATGCAAACCATTTAATGGTCTCATGTTGACATGGCCAAAATAGATTTATGATTTAAACTTGAATTTTTTATAGTTTAAGAGTGGCTGCAAATGCAGAATAAATTATTTTCAGGCAAAGTGAAATACATTTTAATTAATACCATGGAGCTTTATGTGTACAACTAATTGTAAATTGTATATTGAATAAGGAAAATGAGAAAACTGGACATTAGAATTATGAATGCCATCTCCAGATCTGTATTACTTGTTACTCTGCTATTTTCTTTATCTCAAACCATTTTGGCCCAATATATCCCTTTCAAACAATGTCTCAAACATTGGACTGCCAAAATAGGTGCTCCATGTTCAAAGTTCTCTTTGGAATCACATCCACTGAAACTCTAGCTCATGAGCTGCCAGCAACATGTTTTTCTCTAGCCAGTCACAGGAAAGGCAAAAATATGAAAAAAGTATAGCAAGAAAACTCACCACAGATCATAAGCTGAGGTCACACTCTCTCATAAATACACCATCAATGAGATATGCGTACAAAGGGAATCATATAACGAGTCTTACATATCAATGAAGGCCAGGTACCTGGTACTGGGGTAGGGAATGTTCCAGATCAGATCACTGATATTACAGAACAAAAATATCTTCTTAGTGATATCAAACTGTTCGCTCTAGGCTTTTTCTGGCAGAGTGGCCTCTGTTTATCTTCTAATATCTACAGTGTAAATAGTCTCCCTTGGTGGGTTATGTTGCTGCTGTTGCTGCTGCTGCTGCTGCTGCTGCTGCTGCTGCTGCATATTTTGCTCTGCTGTTTCCTTAGTGACTGCTGAACATGCAGTGTCAACTGAATTTGAGCAGGTAGCTACAGAATTTTTATTCTCTTAGGCTCATCTCTTCAGGGATACTTTTGCTATCTTATCTTCAATCTCAGAATATAGTGGCTAGAATCTATTTAGGGTAAGAATAAGGTGCTAGATTTTTAGTCTTAACCTTCACAACTTGTTAATAAAAGCCAGGCAATAAAAACCAGTCTCCTCATTAAATGTTTCCCTCTCTTTCATCCCCGTGTCATGTTGGAGTTTGGAGCCCTCTGTTACAGATAACTATGTAATTTAGAATGAGATACTAAGATCTCCTTTGCTTTAGTATGCAACTTTATTTGATCCAAACCAAAAGGTTAGCTAAGAAGGTAGAGTCCTAATTCTCCATCTATTTGGCTTCCTTCCTTCCTTCCTTCCTTCCTTCCTTCCTTCCTTCCTTCCTTCCTTCCTTCCTTCCTTCCTTCCTTCCTTCCTTCCTTCCTTCCTTCCTTCCTCCCTTCCTTCCTTCCTCCCTCCCTCCTTCCTTTCCTCCCTTCTTCCCTTCTTCCTCCCTCCCTCAAAGCACGATTACATTGGTGCTACCTTTTGACCAAGGAAAAACCACAGTTTTTCTACATGTAAAATGAGAGAATTGAATTATATGACTTCTAAGTCCCTTGTGGCTCTAAATCTGTGGTTTATTTCTCTTGATTACGGAGCAATTCTTTCTCTTGATTCCCTTGTTTTAACTTTGTAGTTGAAAGTCAAACACTTCCATAGTGGTAATTCAGAAGGCTTTTTTTTTTTTTGGGAGGGGGGGTGGTGGGATGGGGTAAATCATTTCTCCTCTTACAGATTTTAAGTTGAACAGGCCTCAGAAGATATATAGCTTATCCCTTCAATGAAGCAGGAGATCTGTTCTACAGTATCCCTCAGCAGAGGCTTATCTTGTCTTTAGTTGAAAATCACCAGTGAAGGAGATCTTACTTTTCCTTGAATTAGCCCAGCTAATTTAGACAGCTCTAATTGTTAGGAAGATTTTTCTAATGTTAAACGGGAACATTAATTTTGGCAATTTCCACTCATTTATCCTAATTTCTATCCTTTGGAGTCATCAGAATGTATCGTTTTTCCAGGTGACAGAGTTTCAAAAAGTTGATCGTCACATCTCCCCCTTTCTTCTCTTGCTAAATAGTCCCATTTTCTTCCTTAATTCCCATACGGTATCATCTCTAGCCCTCTCGTTGTTTGAGACACATTCTTCTCAGTATCCAAAAATGAAACATGTTACACTTTGGTTCCCAGTTTCCTCATCTAAAAAACGAGAGAGTTGAATTAGATAATCTCTAAGATCCCTGCTTGCTCTAACATTGTGATGATAATGTAATTGTAGTTTAAATGTATTTAAATTTGCATGTATTTTAGGGTGGAATTGTAGGGATGGTGTCTTATTTGGTATGCGTCCCTGGCAGCCAAATCTAAACAATAGCTGATATTTTTCATTTCAATCCTTCATTAAAAAATAACTGCCATCTGAATCTATTTGTTTAAGACTGATTTAGCCTTGGACATCATTTAGTAGTAGCAGGCACTAATGATTCCTGGAGAATTTCTAATAGTTCATTTAAATATAGTTTTTCTTATAGTTGAAACACTTCTTTTTTGAAATGAAAAACAATTTAAACAGTCAAGAACATTGCTGAAATTATACTTTTTGATGTTGATTCTTTTCTTTTTAAGTCATCCTTTTGTAGAGCAAAAAAATATACTCGATTTGGGATCCAAAGATCTGATTCACATTACTAAGCTACATGATGATGGACTGGTCACTCAATATTTTGGGACCTCAACCTCACCTTCTGTAAATGAGTGGGTTGAACTCTATGATCTCTAAAGTACTCTCTACCTCTAAATTCTGTGATTTTATTTGAGTCTCATTTGAACTCAGAATGTTCCAGATTTGCTAAGTGAGTCATTTATTTGTTCAAGATATAAATCTGGTAGTTGAAGAGATACTTTCAGTTTCTTACATTAAGTAGCTGCAAACATGAGTTCTTGTTGATTTGAATTGTTTACAATTTGAAATAGACCTCAAGTTTTATTAAATCCAACTCCTTCATTTTACTTATAGGAAAACCAAGACCACAGGAGTTGTAACTTTCTTAATATCACATAAATTGTTAGTGACAGAACTCATGTCCTCCTCAATCACTTGTCTGATGCGCTTCCTAATTTTTTAATAGCTCTTTTCACTTGGTATCATATATAGTATTTCCAGATGGCAGCTGGAATAATTCCTAAAGTTTTGTTTCTTTCTTTAACAAGGCCCTCTTCCTCCAACTCCTTGTTTGTCAATGGAGATGTAAGAATATATAGAGGAAAATCATCCAAAAATGACTACATATATTTTATTGAGTATAAGCAATCACCCAGTGCCAGTGTTGGCAGAAATAGCCCAGGGGGTAGAGTCCTGTTTCAGAGGACATCTTTGGTGTGCACTGGTCTAAGCCTGCTGCTCTTGGCAGCAGTGCCTCATGATAAGGTTAAGTAGTATTAACCTAACAGATGGAAAATAGTTTAGAAAAACCAAACCCAGTATGTACTTCCCTTGTTTCTGGGGAAGGCAGAACTCCCATGGATGATTGTCCAAATGCTTTTATGTCTTGAGTTCATGTAGTCTGGCAACCATTTGTCTCAATCTTGTGTTAACTTGTTTGGTGGTGATTGCATGGTAGAGGGAAAAGCTATATTTCATTAGACTAGAGGTAGTATTACATATTCACAGTTTTTACTGTTAAATCAGCAAATACATGAGAATAATAATTTCATATCTAATGTGCTTTGAGTTTTACAAATCATTCTCATAACCCATAGACCAGGATGATGCAAGTTTTATCATTCTCCATTTATAGAATAAGAAACTGAATCTGACATACATGAGATAATTTATCTATAATTAGGCATAGTTTAGCAAAGCTTAAATTTGAACCAAGACCTTTGGCTCTAAGACCAGTAGTGTTTCTAACAGTGCAATTTTGTATACAATTTGGGAGTCACTAAGAAGTAGTTTGTGAGTAGTAAATAATTATAGAAAAGATTTAGCCTCTGCCACTTGCTTAAAATTTAATGGTAAAAATAGAACACCTGCATATGATAAAGTTTAACACATTTAATTGCACAAATAAACCCAAAGAGGTGGTCAAAGGAATGATGGTCTTATGAGACTTGGATTTGAGTCTTCTCTGATAATTGTCAGCTTTGTGGTCTTGGGGGAAAAAAATCACATAGTCTTTCTAATGGATATGTATGTAGACCACAGGATTCTGTCTTGGACCTCCTTCTTTTCCCTTCTTACACTCTCTTGGTGACCTTGTCAGCTTACATGGGTTCAATTAGCATCTCTATGCAGATGATTCCCTCAAATATCTACCACTACATATTCTCCTGATCTCTTGTCCAGCATCTCAACATGCTTATTGAATATTTCAAAGTGAAATGCCTTGTAGACATTTCAAACAAAACATGTTCAAGATAGAGTTAATTTATTTTCTCCCAAATCTACTTATCTTCTATACTTTATCATTTCTGTTGAGGGCACTATCATCATTCCAAGGACTTCAAAACCATCCATAACTCTTTGTTCTTTTTCATCTATCCAGTAAGCTTCCAAGTCTTGTTTATTCATCACTGATGATCTCTCTCACATTCTCCCAATTCCCTCTATTCACATGTCTGACCCTTACTGTTTTTTGATCAGTATGTTGGAATAGCTTTTGAATTATTTTTTCTTTGCTCGAATCTGTCTTTCCCAAAGATAGGTAATAAAAATTTTTTTCCTAAATCACAAGTTTGACCATGTTACTTTGTTCAGTAAACTTCAGTGGCTTCCAGTTTTGTATAAGAATAGAAATACAAAATCCTTTCATACTTTTCTTGTCTTATATTTTACTCTCTTTTGTGGACTTTGTGATTTAGCTATACCAGGTTTTGAGTAATAGAAATGGACCATTCTGCAGACTACTTCCTCCCTTCTGGGGTTCTGAGTGATCCCATCCCCTCAGCTCTGCAAACTCTGCAGACTGAGGAGCTTCAGTCCCTGGGATGCAGGATCTATTCCTGCTGCTGCACTGGCTCCTAAGTCTGTGCCTTTATCCTTGTTGTCATTCTCTAAGCTTGGATTATTCTTCCTCATCACCTCTATCTGTTAACTCTGCTGGCTTCTTTTAAGTCTCAGCTAGATCCCACTTTTCTGTAGGAAGTCTTCCCTGGATTTCTTAGTTACTATCATCTTCTATCTGAGATTACCTTCCTTCTACTTTGTATAGATGTTGAATGAACTTAAACTTTCACATGTCTCCTTTATCATAATATGATTTCCTTGTGGTCAAGTAACAGTGTATTTGCCTCTCTTTACATCCCTGGTGTCTAACAGTGTCCAGTACAAAATAAGTACTGAATAAGTGCTTGCTGATTGACTGCAGATAATGCTTTCCTTTCTCATCTCTGTCTCTTAGATTCCTTATCCTCCTTCAAGATTTAGCTGAAGGGCAGGGAATCATTCCTGTTATTCCCATCTCATAATATTGTCTCCTTTAAGATTTTCCAGTATGCACTCTATATGTATCTTGTATATGCTCATTCATGCCATATCCCTTGCTTGAATGTAAACTTCTTGAGACTGCTTGCATTTTTCTTTGTAACTCCAGCCCTTAGCCCAACAAGTGTATATATGTGTATGTTTGCATGTATATATAGAGGCATACGTGTATATGTAATACATATACATATGCATATATATGCATATTATTTATATATATATATATATACACACATATGTATTTCATATATATATGAAAATTTTTGATTGATTCCTGCTTGGAATCAGGCTGTTTCCTATGCTTGAAATATCCTTCTCTATTTTATTTATTGAATTTTTTTCTATTTCCTTCCCCATCTGGTAAAGCCATTCCTCTTCTTAGAGCTCAGGTAACAGTGTTTGTAATTTTCTTAGATTTTCTTAGATGAAATGGTTTATAGCATAGTTGTTTGTATATTAGCACCACATTTTGTCTAAATTTTATGTCTTCCCAAGCACCGAGCTTGATGTTATATATTTAGTAGGTACTTCATAAATGTTTGTTGAGTAAATGGATGAATGAAATAACCTCCTTTTTACTCTTTAATTCAGAATCTTAAAAATTAGAATCTTAGTTATGCTTAAACCCCCAACTTATATGCTGACCTGTTTATGTCTTTTAAATTATCTACCTGTATTTCCCAATATATACTTTCTCATTTTCTTTCTCTTTATGCTTCTGAGAGAGAGAGAGGAATTGAGAGCAGAAGAGGGATAGGGATAGTTTAAGTAAACTAGCCAACACATTGAATTGACCATCCAGCCTCCTTACAGAACTCCACTAAGGGGAAATTCACTATTTCTAGATGTAGCCTGTTTCTGTTTTGTATGTAGTTATTTGAAATCTTTTGCTTACTCGAAACCTAGATCTCTGCCTTGAAGACATCCAGTAGACAATTATTTCATTCATAAGAATTATAGCATCTCAGAATTTGAATGGATCTTTGATAGTATTACTACAATTCCATATAGAAATATTAATAACTTATACAATATTTACAAGGAGTTATAAAATCACAATTTTTTTTTTTTGAGTTAAAAGGGACACCAATGATCATTTAATTTAGCCTGAAAAGAATCTCTTCTAAAAATATACCTAATAAAAGCTCAGTAATACTCCTTCTTGGAAATTTTCAATGAGGAAGAATCTGCTTTCTTCTGAGTCAATCCATTCTACTTTTGAATGATTCTATTATGAAGTTTCTTCCTTTACGAAGCTTAAATTTTCCTCTTTGCAATTTTTATCCATTGTTACTAGTTCTGAACTACGGGGGCAAATGGAAAAATTCATATACCTCTTTTAGTTGATGGCTCTTCAAGTACTTTAAGATAGCTTTCATTCCCTCCTAACATCTTATTCTCTTTAGCAATTGCTTGAAACCCTCCAAGGATGATACATGACATATAGGGATAGCTCATTCCATTGTCAAATGTCCTTTTTTGTTAAAAGCATTTTTTCTTATATTTTTTTGTTTGCTTCCCTTTAATGTCTCCTTATTAGTTCTAGTTCTCTCCTAAATTCCTAAAGTATTGTTCACTTTTCCAAGTACTTGGAACTATTTCATTTAAATTTGTCTTCTTATTCCTCCTAAGTGATTATAAGTTTATTAAGGGCAAGGACCCTATTATTTTTAATCTTTGTATCTCTAGTGCCCAACATAATACCTGAAAAATATATAATATGGGGCAGCTAGATGGTGCAGTGGATAGAGTGCTGGCCCTGAAGTCAGGAGGACCCGAGTTCAAATACAGCCTCTTAATACTTCCAGACACTTAATACTGCCTAGCTGTGTGACTCTGGGCAAGTCACTTAACTCCAATTGCTTCAGCAAAAAAAAAAGAAAGAAAGAAAAAAAGAGAAAAATATATAATAATAAATGATTGTTAAACTGAGTTGGATTTCCTTGTGCATAAAATATCTTTCATTTTATTTGGTTATTGTTATACAGTGACACATTTCCTCTAAAATTATCATGTGTACTTTTATTTTCTAGAAAAACTGTATGGTGACTTTTTGAGTTGGAAACTGGAAGAAACACTTGCTCAGTTTCCCTTACAACCAGGAAAGACAGCAACATTCACTGTAAATATCAAAGTAAAATTGGATTTTTCCTGTCAGGAAAATCTTTTGCAAGATTTCAATGATGGTAAGTTTCCTTTTCCCATTTTATTTCATTCAGTTTAAATCATAAGCATTTATTAAATGTCTGTTACATTGTTAGACACTTTGATAGATAGATACTGTGCAAAGACAAATTATCACAGAAGAGGAGACAATCAATATGCAGAGGGCATTCTTTCAGTTTTTTTCATAGTATATGAGGACCAAGAGAAACATACTCCTGATTGTCTATCAGGAGTTTCTTGATCTTGCCATGTAAGCAGACAGTCTTTTTTTACTTTTTCTTCCAATCATACATTTCTCTGATATCCTTCACTTCATTGATCCTCCTGAACAAGTATGAACAAGCTAACTAGGCTGCTTTCTGTTGTCCTATGGGTAAGGAATATGTCATCACTGATGTATTTTTTTAAATAAACAAAGTAAAATAAAACAAAACCAAAAACCTGATGTTTAAAAAAAAAAAAAAAAAAAAAAGAGAGGCATTTGTTCCAAAGCGAATCTTGGAGTTACTAAAAGAACTGTCTTATTTCACAGCCTGTTTTTATCATCTTTCTATTTAATCCTGGGGTCAGCTGACTGTTCACTTACAAAGTCTGTCCCAGAGATATGTGGTTATGAATAAGTTCTCTGTTCACATATCCAAGTCATATAAAAATATCTTCAGTGATGAAGCAGCAGAAGTGACCTGATGATTATTATTATCAGGCAAAGATTAAGTTAGGGAGATATATGCTCATCAAGGGTGTTTGTCTCTGTCATGGGGGAGGCTCAGCCCAGAGTCTAAGGCAAAGAGAGACTCCTTAAAGATGGTGAAATTCTCTAGATGCCATCGTCTGCAGATGACATTTTAGTGATTACATCAGGCCCCTTATAGTTATAGGTCCTTAATCATTCAGATGAGCTTCGATTGACTCTCCAGGGAAGAGAAAAAATGGAGTTGTTTCTATGGGGTTGTTCCATCTTTATCAAAAAACAATTATGTACTAATAATAAATTACATGAATGTGATGTTTTAAGAATTGTGGGTCACTTTTCTTCTAATTCTTTGAAGTAGCTAGTGAAGCCAGCATTCAATAGTGGAGTCAGAGGACCTGACCTGAATTCCCATTTATCCTTTCTTAGGTTCCTTATGTATAAAATGAGGGGCTTAGACTAGATGACCTCTGAGATGCTTCTAGTTCTAAATCTATGCTCCTATGATTTATGATTGTAATATTTCCATTGTAAAAATAATAAAACCCAAGCTCAGAAAGGATGTCCAGTGTCATAGGGCTAGGAAATGACAGAGACAAACTCAAACTCAGATATGGTTAGTGTTATTAAAGGACGCCTAGTATTCCTTTTTAAATATTTAATTAAAATTGTTTTTAAAAAATTTAAGAGGATATTAATTTAAATTCCTTTTATACTACTTTCTTTGGCAAATTACTTTACTTCCCTGAGCCTTAATTTTGCAGAATGAAACCATTGGATTAGATCATCTTTAACATCCCTTCAAGTTCAAAATCATTTTATCCTTTGAGGGTAATAATTGGACAGTTACGCTGTTGCCACATCCAACATTTTCACCTCCCTACTCAGTAAATCAAATGGCTCCTCATCACCTCCAGCATCAGATACAAAATTCTCTGTTTGGCATACTAAGTTCTTCATAACCTAATTCCTTCTTATCATTCATAGCCTTCTTATACCTTATTCACCTTCACTTACTCATCTACACCTCACTGTTTCATAAATTCAACACTCAATTTCTTAGCTATGGGCATTTTCTCCAGTTCTCCATGCCCATAATGCTTTTCTTCATCATCTCTGCCAACTGATCTCCCTCACTTCACATCTTGACTAAAATTCCCTTTTCCATAGGAAGCCTTTTCTAACCTCTTTTAATTCTGATGCCTTCCATCCATTAATTATATCTTGTCATATATAGCGTGTGTGTGTGCGCGCACATATGTGTGTATGTGTTTTGAAGTTTCCCCTGATTGGATTGTGAGCACTTTCACTTCAATTCAGTAAACATTTATTAAGTACCTACTTTGTGCCAGGTATTGTGCTTAAGTGATGGAGGGGAATACAAATACAAGCTGATAGTAAAGTAGTCTCTGCCCTTAAGGAGCTTCCATTCCAGTGGGAGAAGAGGACATGTCAAAGAGGAGCTACTCATCTTGGGATAACAAACGTGGAGGCATTGTGGGGTATTTCCAGACACTCAGGAGTGCAACCTGGAGACTAATATAAAGACATGTCTAGTGTGGACCTTCTTAAAAAGATGGTTCTGGGAGGAACCGTAGTGGGTATATGGAGTCCGGGGGTGGAGTGAATTTTGAGAGTGAAGAGTTTCCTAAGGTCATTTTAGAGAAGATCCAATTGAGTTAGGAGTATAACCTAGAAAAGAATGAAAGAATCTGGACTAACTCCTATCTGAAATCCTTTCCCGGCAGAATGGCAAGTGGTCATGGATCCTGTACTTGAATATTTTCTGCTATGAGGGACTTCATTGCATTTTTGGATAGATCTAATTATTGGGTAGTTTTTCCTTGAATCAAGCAAAAAAAAAAAAACAAAAAAAAAACAACAACTACCTTTTTGTATCTTCTATCCTAGTAGAAGACTATTCCTAATTTTTTTTAATTCTTAATTTTACTTCCACTAGTGTACATTGGAGAATTAAAACAATAATTTAATCCAGTTTTCATTTAATAATCTTTTAAGTAGTTGGAGATAGTCGTCTTATTCCTGATAAATGCTAACCAGGCACCTGAAATGAGTTATTTACTAAAATTGGAAATAATGAATTGATCTCTGAATTTCCTGAAAGATGAGGCAAAAATGGAAACATTTTTGTTGCTTTTTGTCTTCCAAAAAAATTTCAACAGAGGAAACACTATTGGAGTTTCTCAGAAATAAAATGAACTTTCTTGTGATAATGTGAATTCCCTATTATCCAGACCCTAGAAGATCACTTTTTGAGATGTCATATTCATAATTGATACATTAGCTCTGGGTCATGGATTTGATTATTTTTTAATCCTTTCCTGTTTTGGAATTCTGGGATTCTAAAAATCACATAACTTCTAAGATTTTTAAATTTTGTAGATATCATATTTAATGTTGATCTAATGATGTTATTAAATATTTCTGAAAGAATTATGGGAAAAAACTTTTTTTGCTGAATATGTTAAAACCTAGTACCATCAAAGAAACATTATGGTGGAAAGATGAATAAATCTAAGAGGATTTGAAATAAAAATCCCCTCCTCCCCCCAGTGTTTGTAAATTTGTTTAAGATGCTATGTTTGAATAAGGTTTCATATCAACTGACAGAAGGTTACTAAGAGTTTGGGAAGGGGGAGGAAGTTATGTATAGTGGGGTGTTTGGAATAAATAGAACTGACACCTGCCCTAGGAATGCTTGATTAGTTGTTCTCCCAGGTGGTAGGTCTTGACAAATGGTCTTCCTACTGTGAAGGTTTGGATGTGAGAAACGGAGGAAAAGGTGATGGTGGCTTCTGATTTTGACCATCTGGGTCATATTTTTAGTCTTCAGGATGCAGTTTGGAATTCTGGGAGGCAGAAATCTGAACTCGCTGACTAATTTTGCCATTTTAGTGACTACATGCCAATTTAATTGGGGATTTTAAGGGAGCAATATGGAGCTGGGTTTAGCAATTCACCTTTTGTTTCCTACAAAACAGGGCATTGAATAACTTTAGGATGATGATTATCAAACAATTTATAAGCTGTTTGAAAGCATTCCATGCCTCAATCAAATTTCTGGTATTAGTAGCACATATATAATAGAATATATATATGTTAATCCAATATGAGGCCTTTTAGGTGCACTTTGAGGATTGAAGTCAGTTCAGAAAGGCAGCATCATTTACAATAAAGGGTTTGTAGTCAAAAGATTGAGGGTTAGATCCTAGCTCTGCCTTTTATTACTTGTGTGATATTGGCTTAGTGACTTTCTCTCCTCTGGGCTTTAGTTTTCTCTTCTGTGTGATGAGGGAGTAGCATTAGATATCCTCTCAAGTTTCTCCTGTACTGTCTTACCATCATGCAACAAATTGTATAATAAAGAATATAAATATAGAAGTGCTCAAAATTAGTTCAGTTCAATAGCAATTTTTTATTGCAACAAATAATTATTAGTATTTAATAGATGCACATTGGGCTAGGAAGTGGTAAATGCAAAGGTAAATGAGGCATGAGCTTACAATCTAGGAACAGGAATAGGAATAGGACACTAATAGTGATAAATGCAACACAAATCAGAATGTGATAAATACAAAAAGGGAACATAAAGAATTTTTAAATGAGAAAGGATTCACATACTTGGAGAAGCAGAGAAGCTTCATGATGGAGATTGCATTGTAGCTGGGTCTTGATTGATTGATAGGATATCAACAGGCCAAGATGGGAATATGGGAAGAAGGCCATTCCAGACTTGGTGGAATATATTCATGTGAAGATGGATGCTATAGTTTGGCAAGCTTCTGCAAAGACCTTTTTCACATAAAGTAAATCTGATAATAGAAGAGAAGCCTCCACCATATGTTCCTTTCATGCACGTCCTCAGCAAGTGATTGGATTGTACAATACTAATTCCTTAAAAACTCTTATTCGTGATGGAACATGATCGATGTCTTCTAGTTATTCTGTTATGATTTTCAAGGGAGTTATCCTCATTAAAACTTTGCAATGCCATTGAGTATGACTGTGAGAAAAGAAGTTCACTTTACTTGTCTCCTTCTGAGGATAGATAGGATCAACAAGAAGAATTTTTAAAGCTATATTAGAGAGAAAAAGAAGAAGAGAAATAGAATAGAATTTGTGGTGGAATGCTCTATGTTAACTAATCAGAGAGACACAGGAATGCTGCTCAGTTCTTTTTTTCATTGTATTTTCCACACCAAAAAGAGTATCTTTGACCTAGAAAGGGAAGCATAGAAGTTGTTGATACCCAAGACAAGTGAGGAGGCTAGCTTTTTCCAGTGAGTTCAAGTCCTTTTACCCAGATGATCAGCATCCTTGCATAATGAATTAATTAGCAGATATCATCACACATCCCCTGTTCTTAATCTTACATCATGGAGAATAGAAGAGGCAATGTGGTATTAGACAAGGGCAAATATTGTAACATTTCAAAGTAGAGAAGAGAATTGAACCTGGACAACATAGAACACTGAGCTCGATTCAAAAAACCATCAGCCTTTTAGAATGTTGAGAACAAGATGGTTATTGGACATGTGGAAAAGAAAGTGATGATCACAGAGAGCCAGCATAGTTTCATCAAGGACATATGTTGCCAGGTTAACTATATTTTCTTGTTTTGACCATGTTACTAAACTAATAGATTAGTGGAATGATATAGATTTAGTTTAGTTAGATTTTAGGGATACATTCGATGAAGTCTCCAAGTTTCTGATGCTCATATTGTGGAAAAGATGGAGAGATGTGGGCTAGACAGTAATATAGCTAGATGCATTTGGAACTTGCTAAATAACCAGACCTAAAAATAATTATTAATTGTTTAATATTTCTTGTTTCCAGTGAATATCCTCAGTGATCAGTGTTTGGTCTTGTGCTATCATTTTTTTTTTATCAGTGAGTTTAGTAATAGTTTAGATGAAGTACTTATCAAATTTGCAAATGCTATAAAGCTAGGAGGGACAATTAAACTATTGAATGATAATCAGGATCCAAAAATATCTTAGCAGGTTAGAACATGGGGCTGGATCTGATAACATGAAATTTAATAAAGTTTAACAATAGGTTTAAAAATCAACTGTACAAGTATAAGGTGGAGACATTTTTACAGTCCTTTTTTTCCCCTGAAGAACATCTGGGGACATTAGTGAACTGAGGGGAAGGGGAATGGAATAAATATTTTTATAAAGTCTATTATGTGTCAAGAATTTTTACAAACATTATCTCATTTAATCTTCACAGCAACTCTGGAAGTTAAGTGCTGTTATTATCCTCATTTTACATCTAAGGAAACTGATAGACACAAGTTCTGACTTGCTCAGGGTCACATTGCTAGTAAATATCTGTGTTCAAATTTGAACTTAGGTTTTTACTAATTCCAGGTTTAATGTTCTATCCACTGTCACAAGCTTAGTGTGAGTCAACATAGCTTCAAAAAGTAAGGAAGTGTGATATCTTTACTATATGCTATCTTTATCAGACCTTGACTTGTATTATTGTATTCAATTCTAGCCATATAAATTAGGAAGAACCCTGAGAAACTGTAACTTTTTGGAGGACAACAGTGTAGATGGGCAAAGAGCCTTTAGTTTGTGTTGTTTAAAGACCATTTGCAAAAACTGGATGTTTAGCCTGGAGAAAAGAGGGCTCAAGGGAACATCATTATTATATTATAGTAGTCTTCTTTGTGGAAGAGGGATTAAACTTGTTCTATTTGACCCAAATTAGGAAAACTAGAAACAATGGATAGAAATCTCAGAGGCAATTTTAGCTTGATGTCCAGAAAAACTTCCTAGGAATTAGAAAAGACAAAAGAAGGCTGGCTTGGGAGACATTGATTTTCCCTGTCTTTGGAAGTCCTTAAGCAAAGACTGGATGAATGTTTCTTGGACATGTTTCAGAAGGATTTAGAGATAGGGGGTGATATAGATTAGAGTAAATAGTTGTCTTCCAACTTCTATCATTTTGTGAGAGTCAGCTTTTGATCAGAAAACTGTTGGAAATACACGGGAGAGCTGTTGGAATACATGGGAGCCACCTGACAGTGGCTGCTGGAGATCCAACCCATAATGGATCTTCTTTTGTGAGAGGATGATACAAAGAGACTGAAAGACAGTTGCTGTTCTCTGTCCTCTTTGACTAAGAGGCAGTTGTGTTGTCTGACCTCTCCCTTCTTCCTCCAATTTATCTCATTCCAAGTCCGCAACACCTGTGTCAGCAAAGGCTGCCTTGCAACTCCTTCAGATGCTATGATCCACAGTTGTGGAAGCTCCTGGAGAATTGACCTGTCCCTTAACAAAAAATTGCAGATCTTTTCACAGCAATTTAGCAAGTTTAGAAGTCTAGTTTTGTGGAATTCCTTTTTGAAATTTTCAGATCCTTGAAATAATAATTTTAAACATTATATTTGTTGCTAATGTCTATCACATGAATAGAATGGAGAAATTGTTTTTCCCCCAAATTATGGAATTTCATAAAGATGTTGTCTAAAATGACAAGACAGGCTTTGTACAAGGGCTTTGCACATGGAAAATCGTTTAACATAATGGCTTTTTAAGTTCTGAGAATTAGTGTTTTGATAAGATAGGAGGATAAAATTCACCAGACAGCTTCCTTTTATTTGTGTTTTGAAAGAAAGTTTTATTTTCTCCTGTTTTTCGTTCCAAACATCATGTTAATTTGATTTTCTTGTTTACTTATTTTTATTTACTTATTTATTTTACTTATTTTAAAAAAGAGGTTATCTGATAATTAAATGTGACATTTGAGTTTAAACGAATGAGATATTTAAACATCATCTTCTTCTCTCTAATGCTGCTCTATGCCCTCCATGGGTTGAGAAATCTCTGTGGGCAAAAGCCAGTTTATATTTCATTTTTTCCTTTGTAGCCCTATTTTCTTGCTTAAGTTGTCTGGTAGTTTAAAAAAAAGTTAGGAGGAAATAGTAGAGTTAATTCATTCAGTCAACAAACATTTATTGTTTGATATGAAAAAGGATTTAGTGAGTTTCATCCTATTTTTTAAAAATAGCTTTTTATTTTTCTAATTACATGTAAAGATAGTTTTCAACATTTACCATTGCAAAGTCTTGTGTTCAAAATTTCCCCTCTCCCCTCTCTCACTTTCCTAGACAACAAGCAATCCAATATAGAATAAACATATGCACATCATCTAAACATATTTCCATATTTGTCAGGCTGTACAAGAAAAATTGGATCAAAAGGGGAAAAAAATGAGAGAAAAAAACCAAGCAAACAAACAACAATAACAATAACAAAAAGGCGATAATACTATACTTTGATCCACATTCAATCTCCATAGTTCTCTCTCTGAATAAGTGTTAGGTTAAGATTTATGAATTTGTTTCTACAGAATGGTTTGCTTCCACAACAAGACCTAAGATACCAGGTTGTATGAAAATGTTTAATAACAATGAATATAAAATGAATAACAATGAATTACAAAAAAAAAATGAAAAGAATTGGCAGTTCAGTTCTTACAATAAAAGCACTTAATGCATCCTATGATTAATATAACTATTAAGAGATACATAAACCAGAAGAGGAGAGGAGAAAGAATACATCACCGATTCGGGGAAGCACCAACTTTGCCGACCTCTGGTTGGGGAATCCCAGATTACAGCCCTGCAAGTCCTGATCAGGAGAGTCCCAGGCAGAACGTCCTCTCCATTGGTGAGATTCCAATTTGGTTATTGCTCTATCATGACTTAAATAGACCAGGTAACAAAGGTGACTACTGACTTCACTTTCTTGAGTAAATCCAGAAGTGGGCCAGACTGGCAGAGTCTGTCTAGAGGGAAACTTTACTCCTGGAGGGGCTAGTTCCAGTGTATAGATAGCCCGTCCATGGTGGATTTGACTGGAATCCACCCAGGACAATGTTCTTTAAACTATATTTGTTCCCAGGGTTATTCAGCAGCTGCAAAACAGAGGTGAATATAATAGTTCACTGTACTATAATTACCACAAGGACATGGAGGGAAACTGAAGGCTAAGGTTTATGGAATCTTATCCTTGTACCTATGTGTTATGGACCAGAACTCTGAACTTGACACAAAGGATTCTTACAAGGCACTAAGTCAGTGGAATTGATAGAGACAATAGTTATCTAATTTAGCATGGTTCAGTATGACTAATTTAATCCTACAAGGAGATGTTTATGGACCAGAACTTGAAACAAGGTGCAAAGTGGAATTGAGGAGACAGTGGTTAAATCTAGTTTAGCATTGATTTAATTCTACAACAAATAATGGTTTCCTAGTGATATAATGATTGGTTTGTACTCAATATGGGGCATATAAGCTAGAAGCCTCAGCCAGAGAGATTCAGAGACAAATAGACAGAAGGCTGGAGGCTGGAGTACATGCCCTTGGACTCAGACATATTCATCCCATCTCACATCACCTTGGTGGCAGGTTCTCCCCCTTCGCTTTCCAACTGAAACCAAGACTCTGGAAGGCCTCCAGAAAACTAGCCAAGCTCCAAGTGAAGGAGATAGGACTTTGAAAGAGACAGTAAAGGATTTGGACTTTAATCCCTGGCTGCACTTATGGTGATTACTGAATTGAAACAAAGGCTGCCTCCAGAGACCTCAAGAAAGCCTCAACAAAGAACATTACATTTTAGAGAGAACATTCCACCTATGTCTTTCAATGAAGATGGCTCTTTACATCACAAGTCTATTGGAATTGCCTTGAACTACCTCATTATTGAAAAGAGCCAAGTCCATCACAGTTGAGCATCATATAATCTTGTTGTTACTTTATACAATGTTCTCTTGGTTCTGCTCACTTCACTTAACATTCAGTCTGCTCATCATTTATTATAGAACAATAATAATGCATAACAGCCATATACCATAACTTATTCAGCCACTCTCCAACTGATAGGCATCCACTCAGTAACTGGAAACTGTTGCAAAAATTTTTGTACATGTGGGTCCTTTTCTTTTTTTTAGTATCTCTTTGGGATATAGACTCAGTAATAGCTCTGCTGGATCAAAGGGTATGTATAGTTTGATAACCCTTTGGGCATAATTCCATATTGCTCTCTAGAATGGTTGCATCAAGTTCACAACTCTACCAAACAGTACATTTTGGTCCCAGTTTTCCACATCCCATCCAACATTTATCATTATCTTTTCCTGTCATTTTAGCCAATCTGAGAGGTATGAAGTGGTAACTCAAATTTGTCTTAATTTGTATTTCTCTAATTAGTAGTGATTTAGAACTTAATATAATTTTAAAAAATTGATTCCACCATGTATTTTGTGGATGAGGAATATAAACTCAAAGAAATTAGGGCTTCCTCTATGTCTTTGAGCTAGAATTTGAACTTGGGTCTTTTGATTTGAAATTCAGTTTTTTTCCCCCTTCTTTACATGTTATTCCCTCATGAAGTCAGTTATTGTTTAGAAGTTATAATACCTTCTACTTGATATGACCCTTGCAAGTATTTCTTTTTCCTTTTAAACTTTTCTGTCAGATTATTCATTGTGTTTTTGTTATGCCCAGTGGTTTATTTGGCTGTACTTCTTTGTATTGCAAGGGAATGGAAAGTTAATGATTCACTATAAAGCTTTGATGAGTTTTATATTTAGGCCAAGCTACTTCCAAGACTCCTGAATCACAAATGATAATTTATCAGAAGACTTATTAGCTAAGGAAAGGTCAGCTGCTCCTTCAGCCCCAGATTATTGGCTTTACAGCAGTGATAGTGGTGGTGGTGGTGGTGGTGTGGAGATAAGAAATTTCTGGGATCATAGGAAGCCCTGAGATTCTGCTCAAATTGCAGACAACATTGACTGGTTTAATGGTCTATGGAAGTGTGTCTACCCTGAGGCTAGCTTCTCTTGCAGGTGTGAGGGTTGACTCAGATCTCTGGCTTGAAGTCAGGTGAAAAAATAACTCTTATGAATTACCCTAGAGAGTTGGAATGCAAATTCAGGTGTTTGTCATTCACCTAGAACCTTGGAAACATCTTAAAGGCAATCACAGCTAGCAATAACACATTAGGTTCTAAATCTCCATATACTAGTTACTGGAAGCCAAATGTTTCTTTGGCAATTCAGTTGGCTGTACTAACTTAGCCAGTGATTCATCCTGCAAGTAATGGGCTAAGTTGTCATCTGAGAGAATTGAAAACTACTTCTATCTAATGAGGAAATGAATGCTTTCAGTATATTGCTGTACATGGTCTGCTGGTACTTCCCTGTGGCATGGAGAGCATAGACAGGATGTTTCAATGGGACCCAAGCATGTAATATACTTTCTCACCAATCCCTGAAGTAAGTTGCCTAAAGTTAATACTTGAGAGTTGTCCTGACTTTTTCTTAAATATTCTTTTCTTTTTGTTTTCATAAGGTGAAATGTAGTTTATCAGTAAAAGCATTTATATTTTGTCACAAAATCCCAACTGTTGTTATATTCACGTACTTATTCTTATATAATTTTATAATCCAAATTACAAAACAGAATTATTGAGTCAAATTGCAAAATATAAGTATAGAGATGAGATCTGTGATTTTGTTGACATGAACAACTCTGAATTAAGGAAACTTTATTCTTCTTTTTTTTTTTTTCCTGAGGCAATTGGGGTTAAGTTACTTGTCCAGGGTCACACAGCCAGGATGTGTTAAGTATCTAAGGTCTGATTTGAACTCAGGTCCTCCTGACTTCAGGGCTAGTGTTCTATCCACTGCACCACCTAGCTGTCCCTAAGGAAACTTTTTTTGCTAATATAGGTTGGCATTTTGTCTGCTCAGCATTAAAGAATTCTCTTAAGTCAGGAGCCTGAGTGATTTGTCTAGGATCACTTAGAAAATATGTGAGAAAAAGGATTTGAAAACAGGTTTTTTTTTCCTGGTTATTCAGGTGGCATGGTAGAGGGAATCTCAGGCTTGGAGTCAAAGACATCTTAGTTCAAGAACTGAATTCAAATCTAAAATTAGACACTTCTGGCTTTCTCACTTGTTTAAGTCACATAACCTTTCATTACCTTAGTTTTTCCAATTTTAAAATGGAGATAATGATAACACCTATTTTATTGGGTTGTGAGGATTAAATGAGATGGTATTTATAAAGCCCTAAGTACATAGTAAGTACTGAATAAGTGTTTATTCCCTTCTCTTTTTGATTTAAAGCCAATTCCTTATCCTTAATCTTATACTGCAACTTATAAAATACTATGTGAATTTGATGATGATGAGACAACTGTTTTTGGAAACAGGCAGTCCTGCCAAAGAAGAAAAAAATTTTTTTGAGCAAATTGATAGCTATGCCCAGGAATTAGAACATGGTAGCACTGTGTTTGTATGATGTATTGTACAAACTAGCAAAAATACTTATGTAAGGTTGACACCAAATTGGCCCCAGATTCATTTGTTGTTCACTTAGCCAATTAATGAAACAATAACCTTTAATTTACAGTGTCCCTTTGAATACGAGACTCAAAGCAAGCTAATCTTGAACTAAGTATTTCACACCACCATTCACTCAGAAGGATTAAATTTGTTCTTAATCATAGGTGACAAATCTATAAGCAATGGATATATAGGTTGTAATAGGGGCAAATTTAGACTTTAGATATAAGGAAAAAAATTCCTACCAGTTAGAACCATTTCAAAATGAGATGGACTGTATCTCTCTAACTGTATGTTTTTACCTTACTGGAGTTCATCAGGCAGGGTTTGGAAGTTCACTTGGTAGATGTGTGATAGTAAGGATTCTGTTTCAGATAGACTGTGACCACTGAGATTAATTTTTTCTTGAGATGATTTTCTAACAAGCCTCAAAAAGAACTTGGATGATCACTGGCAAGATTTCTTTTAGTGTTTTCAAGTTTGGACAACGCTTCAATTAGATGATTCTTTAGGTCCTTCTCCAGCTCCAAGATTCTCTGATTCTATTATGGTTCTTAGCCTTTAAAAAAAAAGAAACGAAAAGGACTTTAGCAATTGGATGGTTGAGCTGAGCACTCTATAGATATTATAGGAGAAGGAAGAAATGATGATCAGAAATAAAAAAATGATTTTTGATGGAATGTGAATGGAATTCTGGTGAAATCACGTATCTTATAAAATATCAGAATTTCAAAAGGAAACTTTATAAAGATGATAAGATAATGTGGCTTTGAGCCACAATAAAGTAAAAAAAAAAGCCTGTCAAATACAAAAATTGAAATAACCCTTGTCAACTTTGTTCTCTTGCCAACAGTCTATATGCCACTCATAAAGCCCCTCAGTATTTTATGAAGACCCCAATTTTTCCTCTGGGATTTCTTTTATTGAATACTTTTTCACTTAGGGGAACATTGTTGAAGATTTTTATTTGGAGGGTCATCATTTATATTTATGTCTCTTCTACTGTATGATCTGGACTGAATCACCCCATTCCTCCTTCAGTTAGTTTCATTGTTTTTGTACTTTGTATAGCAGAAAGGTAAGGAGCTTTTGCTAAAGCTGGAAAGACAAGAGGCAAACATTTAAACTCTGACATTATATTATACCAAGAATCTTAAAAATCAGAGACTTGGGAAGCTATTAAATAAGGAACAATTATTGGCATTTCTGGTTTAACTAAGACAAGTAACAAGAAAAAAACTGAATCATGGATATGAAAGTAGGTGTCTTAGCCATGCTTACTGAGCTAATTATAGTTGACAAACATATAGTCTGTAGATTTATATTGAGAAGACAGTTGTTGAAATGAGAATAATACAGAACTAAAAGACACATGTGGCAGAATTTTTGGTGAGGAAGGCACAAAGTTAGAAAACATATGAAAAATGGAATAATCTGAGAATGAATATTGGAAGTTGAATACAGTAGATGCTTTTCACTGTTCTGCCTAAAGAAAGCTCAATCTTGTGTGGTAATGAAAACTTGTTAGTAGTCTTTTATTATCTTCAGCAACTTTATTATTTCAACTGTACAGAAAGTCATTTTGTTTTTGTTTCTCTCACTGCTTATTGGTCTGTCCACTTTCATCATCTTGTATGCTTATGATGCCATCTTGTTGGGTTTTTTTTTTAAGGTTTCACATTGTTCATATTGTCAGCCAAGTAGTCCTTTGTGGCATATTTGTTTTCATTTGGATTCTTTTTAGTGACTAGTCCAGTTTTTATAAATCAGGCATACAGTCTAATCTCCTTCATTGCTAGATGAAGGTAGATAAAAATTCTACCTCATCCTCCCACTTTTTGAATCCTTCTAATGAGCTACCAGGCTGGTCTTTTTCTTCCCTTTTTCCCCTTCTCCTTCGTGTGTGTGGGCAGAAAATAGACATAATCATTCTTCATTTCTCTGCAGCATCTTTTGGTAGCTCTGGCCCTGCACACGAGGCAGAGCACACTCTGGAAGCTGCTTGTTGTGGTCGAAACTGCACTGTTCAGAACAGTTGATGTGGATTCATTCTTCACAGTCAGACATCTGGGTAGTGAGCCTCTGCTGCTGAGACTTTTTGTCACATGCCTAGCTCATGGCCTGCCAGTTTGCATCTTGTTGTGGCACTGCAGCTTGGTGTGGCACTTGAGGAAGATCTGTATATCTGGTAGAACTGGGGTATTGGTGTCGCCCATATTTTTAGGGTTGGGGGTAAAAGTAATTTTTTAAATTAATAATGGCTGGCCTCTTTACATCCCTTTGCAGTAATGTCAAATTCTAAATAAATGTAGCAAAATGTTATACTTAAAATCCTAGAAGACTGATTTCATAATTGTTTCTGAGCTGATGGTGATATGGAAGTGGTGTTTAAGGAATATTAGTTTGATAAAGACAAACCGAATATATTAGAAAGGGAAGCTCTGTAGTCAATGAGGCAATCATGGCTAACTTTCTAGTAATCTACATTTAAGTTGCTATGATACTGGATAAGATCAATAGTTCTAAAAGCAGATAATAAAAATAGAAAAGTTGGAAAGACCTTAGAGATAATTCCATCCCATTCTTTCCCCACCATTTTATTTTACAAGTAATTAAACTGAGGTTTTAGAAAAATTAAGTTATGTGTCATATGGCAAATTAAAGTCAGAAACAAGTCTTAACTGCTCTTCTCCTAACTAGAGACTAACATTCTTTCTGTTATACTGTTGCTATCAGGAATGCTCATGTGCCTGATAAGTTTTGTTTTTAAGAGAAAAAGCTTATTTGTAACTATGAAGCAGTGTAATCCATGCAAAGAGAACTCCCAAAGTTGTTTTTGCCTTAGATTTTCTTGTTTGTGGAGATTTGTAAAGTTTGGAAATTGATTCCCTATAGGTTTGTTGTCTTTCCCTATGATTCAAATATTAACAAGTGAGTTTCTCTTAAGTTCTTAAATAATAATTATAAAGTTCAGCATTTCATTGTCCTCTGTATTCTTTTAAAGTCTAAAAAAATTACTTTAAAAGGTAATATACTTTTCCACCTTTATTCACTGAACTCTTACCCATCCTGTAACCCTTACCATACATTTTTGTCTATTAAAATTATCTGTGCTTATGTCTTCTTGCTCTACTAAATTATTGAGTTTCATAGGGGTGGGTGATTACCTAAAATATGTATCTTCTCCACCTAGTACGGTACATTTCTCAAAATCAGTTCTTAATGAATATTGAATGAATAGACTTTGATGTTTATAGTGAACCATTGATATTAGGTAGTACAGAGAATAGAGTATGGACTTTGGAGTCAGCAAATCCTGAATTCAGATCCTGCCACAAACATTTATTAGCTTTCTGTCCTTTGGCAAATTATTTAATTTATCTGTATTCCTCAGTATCTTGATGTGAAAAATACAGATAATAACAGCATCTACCTCACATGAGAAAATGAGATAATATTTGTGAAATATTTTGTAAGCAAGCCCTAAAGCTTTTTGGAAAACAGCTATTTTTAATAATGATAATAACAAGAATAATAATTGTAATAATATTTTATTTGCCTACCCTGATTAACTTGAAAAAATTCTTACACTCATGTGTAAATTGATTTTGCATCATGCCGCCTCAAGTATTCCTTTTGAAGCTTAATGAATGGGGAAGGCATAAAATTATAGTCCAGGCCTGATAATGGAAATTCCTTTACATGTTTTCTAAGGAGGAGACATGTGTGATCTGTTGGAAACATCAATTTAAGTAAAAAATTTATGATCCTGTCATTTTATTTTATTTTTTGCTGAGGCAATTGGGGTTAAGTCACTTGTCCTGGGTCACACAGCTAGAAAGTGTTAAGTCTGAGGCCACATTTGAACTCAGGTCCTCCTGACTTCAGGGCTGGTGCTCTATCTGCTGCGCCACCTAGCTACCCCAATCCTGTCTTTTTAACATAGTTCTTGTACCAAACTTGACTAGGCGGCCAGGTACTAAAGTATGTGTGTGAGAAATTCTTTGCTCCTTTCATAGAGAAGAAATGCTTTGTTCTAACAACTTTTAATTTTTCAGATTATAGAAGAGTTGTGGTCTGAAGTTATGGTTTTTAATGTAAGAAGTTTGCCTTTGCATATGTATATTTTTAAAAAATGGATTTTTTCTTAATGTTTAGTGAATAGGAATATTGTTGAATCATAGAATTATAGACCTTATGTTGATTCAAGCTGCAGGCAGCATGTGAATCAATAGTGTGGAATCTTTATTAAAAATACTACTTAGGATGTTAAGTTATTTTGTTAGCAATGTAATGTCCAAAGCTAATTTGTGGATGAATCTTAAGAATCAACTATATGTCTTTTGCCAAGCATAGTGAATGGGCACATAGTAGGTACAACAAATCAACATTTGTTGATTAATAGTATATTCCTTCTTTTTTTCCTATTTATTCTATATATAGTATTTTTGTTCATTTTTTTTTTTTCCTCCATTAGATGCTGAACATACACCACAAATGTAATCTCTTTATGAACTGGTGAATTTCATTAGCTTATGGCAAACTTGGTGATGATCATCTGGTTCTTTAATAGACAGTCATTACCTTCAAAGGAACTTGCTTACATTCTAATGGGCGAGACAACATTCAAACAAATATATACAAGATATATAGGAGATAATTAACAAATGGAGGCACTAGAATTTCTTTTGAGAGATGTAATGTTTTGTTCTTGGAACTGACAGGGTACCAGTGTCATTTTATTGAAGAATATGTATCAGAAAGTAAGATGTAAAAAAACTAGAAATATAGGATGTGGCTAAGTTAAGAAAGCCTTTGAATGCCAAAATTTGTGTCTGATCCAGGAGACAATAGGGAGCCACTGGGATTTATTAAATAGGAAGTGACATAGTTGGACTTGGGCTTTAGGAAAATCATTTCAGTGACTGAATGGATGATGAATTAGACTGCAAAAGAAACTTGAGATCCACCAGCAAGCTATTATAATAGTCTAGGCATGATGATGAAAGCTTGTATCATAGGAGTGTCAAGTGTCAGAGAAGACAATGGGTGTCTACAAGGGTTATTTCAAAGGGAACATCAGTAGGCCTTTGTAACAGTTTGTAAATGGGAGATGAAAGATAGTAAGGAATTTTGAGGCTGAGAAACTGGGAAGATGATTTTGCATTTGTGATTAATTGGGAAACTGGGGAAGGAAGGAGTTGAGGGGAAAAGATAATGCACTTCTTTTTGAACAAGTTGAGTTTAATATACCTTAAACTGTAATTTTTCTGGATGTCCAGCTAGAGATGTCTGAAAGGAAGATTGAGATGCAAGATTAGAGGTTAGCAGAGAGACTGGGGCAAGAGAGGTAGATATGAAAATCAACAACACAGACACAGTAATAAATTCATGGGAAACTTATGCGATCACCAAGTAAAGTGATTTAAAAGGAGAAAGGTATCCAGGACAGAACCCCGAGCCTCATCTATGATTAGAGAGCATGATCTATATAGGAGTCTAGCAAAGGAGTCTGATCAGATAGATAGGAAGAGAACCAGAAGAGAGGAGTGCCCAAAATCCAGAGAGAAGAGAGTATCAATGGGGAAAAAGGGCTGAGCAGTGAAATCCATAGAAGCTTAGTGACAGGTGCAAGATTAACACAGTGTTAAGAGAGTGAGCACTGAATTTAATCAGAAGAGCTGGGAGCAAATGTAAGTTCTCCCACTTAATATCTTTGTGATCTTAGACCTGTCACTAAGCTTCTATGGATTTCAGTTTTTTCCTTTGTTATATGAAGGAATTGCAGTAGAAGGCCTTTAAGTTTCCTTTCAGTTCTAAATCTATGATCCTATAATTATATGACCCTATAACTGATAGCATTTGGGAATTGGGTGGGGGTGGGGGGTTACATCAGAGTTGGGAAATTAAAAAGATGTGTGAAGTCTTCATGGATCCCATGATGTACTCTGATTATAGCTGTCATGTGTCTTTTCATTGCTTTTTTGGGTCCTGTATTTTGATTCTTTCAAAATTTGTTTCTTTAGCCTCATACATAGGATACTAAAAATACTCTCATTAGGAATTCACAAAGTCCATGATAAGTAGGGTTTGTCCTGAGAAATCAAGCCTATATTGCATTGTAGAGATCTTTCTTAAATTGTTACTTCATCCTGAAGTTGTCAGCTTTGCAACTTTAGTAATATGGCTGACTGATTGTTTAATGAAGAAATAATTACTTTCTTCATCTTTCAGGAATGCGCAGCATTTTTACAGCTCTAAAATCATTACAGAAAATCTTGCTGTGATGGATGTACCAAGCTTTCAACTTGGTTGATCCATTTATTCCTCTCAATGGGGGGTGAGCACATATTTTTATTTAGACCAAGACTCTGTCTTTCATATTCCTTGTTTTCATTTGTGTACATTCTTAGGAGGGAGCTCCAGTCAAACAAAAGTAGAAGCACTACTTGTTTTTCCATTTTTTATAAATCTATTCTCCTTAAAGTTTAGTTCCCTCATAAATAAAATGGAAGTAAGTCTAGTTCTATTCATTTTAAAGGGGGCTGGCTATGAGGCCTAGATATAATAAAGTATGTAGAGTGCTTTATGAATAATAGTAACTATCATTTATATAGAATTTGAAGATCTACAACGTATTTTTCTGAAAAACTTCTGTTCATCTCAGAGAAGAGGATGAGATGAAGAAGGAGGAAACTGGTGATGGGTAGATATAATATGCCACTGGTAAGCATACCAATGATTAGTGGAGAACCACAATGGGAGAAGGTGAAGAGGAGATTCTGAGAATGTCAGATGGAGACAAGTTAATGCTGTCTATACTGCCTCAGTGTAGGAAACTGGATCACACCTCTTATGGACTGTCTGAGTTGGAGACCAGGGTATTTGAGAGAGAAAGGGGACAATCAGGTCTGTACTGGTGGAACTATAATGAAATAAATAATAAAATTGTGCGTGGGACTTTAAGGGACAACAATGTAGGACAGCATCCATGCTGTTATGAGGAGTCTCTTCGGTCTCTGGTATTACCCCACAGGTTACAAATGAAGCAAGAAAGGGGATTGTCTCTGCTCCAGACTGCCTGTTAGTATTCTAGGTCTGTGCGGCTACCTCAGTCTCTAAGAAGATGATTAGTATTTAATATGGAGTACGGAAGCATGTATGAATTTTAATAGTAGTCAAGCTGAGCTAATAATAATTCTTTTATATACTGAGGACTGCTACTGACTTTGCTTTAGGCAGGTAAGTAATATAGTGGATGGAGTATAGGACTAGGAATCAGAAAATCTGGGTTACAGTCTTGTCTTATATAGTTGTTTGACTGTTCAGGAGACTTCTTGGTGTTTGTTTTCTCCTTTGCAAAATGAGGTTAATAGTATCTATCTCAGAAGGTTGTTGTGAGACTTAAATGTGTTAGCATATATAAAGTGTTTTGCAAATCTCAAAGCACTATATAAATATTAGCTATTCTTCTTCTTCTAAACTATTAATATTTTACTGAGGGCAGAATGAGTCCAAGGAGGTTTCCAAGGTATCATAATAAATTTCTGCTGTTCTTCCTGGCCTATGGATATATGTTGTGAAAGGGTGGAGAGCTATATGTTCAATATCTTCCCATTATTTTCCTCCCATTTCTGGAAAAGAGCTGATAATAAGTCTTGGAATCTGAGTTTGTAGAAACATCAGAAGTCATTAATGCAATGTCTATCACTTGCAGCCTTTGTAACAGGTGAATTGTCCATTCACTTTCTGCCAAAATACATTCAATAACAGATCACTACCTGAAGAATCATCACATTTTCGAGCTAACTTGGACCTCTGAGATCTTCTTCAACTCCCTAATTTTAGTATTGAGAAAATAGGTATTGAACAGTGAAGTAACTTCCTTAAAATTAAGCAATATTAGTAGGAGTCAAATTTACATCTCCTGACTCCAGATTTTAAGTTTTTCTTTTCATATTTCAGTGTTTGTGTAACAGCCTAAGTGAATGCAGAATTAATATATTCCCCAATGATGCCATTTTGTGCAAATGCTCCTTGGAGAAAAAAAAAAAAGTATTGGACCTTGGAGTTCAAAGTTGTGAGTTGCATGTGGGTTCTTTACCTTACTGTTGTAGAATTCCACATTTGTGTCCCCTAGGACAAAATGTGAGAGAGATATTATGCCCTAGATGTATGAATTGGATGTTATGTCATAATTATTCATACTTTTGTTTTTGCTTAGCAAATGTTTTGATTAAGATTTTTTGGAGTCAATTGACTTATTATTTGAAGGGGAAGCACTTTGGTGGTAGTTTAGGATCTTCTGTGTGAAGCAGTAGGAAAGGATTAGCCCTTATGCTTCAGTGTATGTTCAGCTGGGTGAATAAGCAAATGAATTACCTATATTTTGGTGCCTAAGTAAATCAGAGAGAAAGAAAGAGAGAGGGAGAGAGAGAGAGAGGGAGGGAGGGAGGGAGGGAGGGAGGGAGGGAGAGAGAGAGAGAGAGAGAGAGAGAGAGAGAGAGAGAGAGAGACAGACAGACATAGACACGCAGAGAGACAGAGACACAGAGAGAGAACACAGAGAGTGAGAGACACACACACACTCACATAGAGAGAGGCAGAGAGACAGATAGAGACACTGAGAGAGACACGCACCACAGACAGAGAGAGAGAGAGAGAGACAGAGAGTGAGAGACACACACACACACACACACAGACATAGAGAGAGGCAGAGAGACAGAGACACAGACAGACAGAGACATGGGGGGGGAACAGAGAGAGACAGAGACAGAGACAAATAGAGACACAGAGAGAGACAAAGAGAGACACACACACAGAGACAGAAACAGAAAGAGACAGAGAGAGAGGGTGGAACAAAGACACAGAGACAAGGGGGGAACAGAGAGAGACACAGGGTGGGGAACAGAGAGAGAGAGAGACAGAGACAGAGAGACAGAAGACAGGGAGGGGGAACAGAGAGAGAGAGAGAGACAACAAGAGGGAAAGAGACAACAAGAGGGACAGAGACAGAGAGAGACACACACAGACGGAGTGAGAGAGAGACAGAGAGAGACACACACCGAGATAGAAACAGAAAGAGACAGAGAGAGAGAGTGGAACAAAGAGAGACACAGAGACAGAAATAGAAAGAGACAAGGGGGGAACAGAGAGAGACAGAGAAAAGGGGGGAACAGAGAGAGACAGTGAGAGACATACAGAGACAGAAACAGAAAAAGACAGGGGGGAACAGAGAGAGACACAGGGTGGGGAACAGAGAGACAGGGACAGAGAGACAGAGGACGGGGAGGGGGAACAGATAGAGACACACACAGAGAGAGAGACAGCAAGAGGGACAGAGACAGAGAGAGAGACACACACACATAGAGCAACACAGAGACAGACAGAGAGGGGAGAAAGACAGGCAGAAAGGAGGAAGACAGAGAGAGAGTGATGGGGGAAGGGGAGGAAGGCAGAGAGAAGTTTGTTTTGAAGCTATAGCAAGAACAAAGCCCAAATATTCTGTCTTCCCATAGTTTGGGAGATGTTCTCCTCACTCTCTTGGGAAAGTGTTTAGCCCCTTTCTGACACAACATTGATCCTGAAAAGTTCATTCACACTAAGAGGTGCCATCACTATTGGATGAGTCCTGCTAGACTGCTGGGCAGAGATCCTAATGGGAACTCCTTAATCTTTGAGGCCCTGCACTGACTGCAAACCTCTGTTCTAGAATTCTGAGATGCTGAAGGAGCCTTCAGTCCCTTCATGCCTTGGTGGCATTGATGCTGTGTTTATTGAAAATCTGAATTGTGCAATGGGTGTTGAGGTGTCCTTTGAGCCTTTTGAACTTATAAGATTTTAGACTCTGTTCCTTCACTTTACCTGAGTCAAGAAGATAAAGTAGATGAACCTTATCTTACTTGACTTCCTTTTTAATCAATTAAAGAGCCCCCTCTCTTTAACATGTCATATTGGGACAGTTATGGAATATCTATGGCTGATTCATGGTTTGTCTCATACTCCATCTTCTGTCTCACTAAGATTTTCCCTATGTGGACTCTTAATCCTCCGAGATTCAGGCTTCTCAGGTTCTTCCCATGGAGAGATACTGTTGTAAATACTCTTGCTTATGTGCCACACTCCTGTTATGAAATAAGTGAAATGTAGACCCCAAAAAAGGAAGTGACTTGTTCAAATTTATTCACTAAGTCAGGCATAGATCTTAGGTCTACCAATTTTAGCACTAGAAAATTAAATAACTTCATTAACAGCTAGATTGTGATGTTTAAATTGAATTTCATTGGGCATAGTCACTGTTTTGAACTGACTGAAGTCCCATATTATAGAAAAGGTATTAGACTTATTCTGGTTCACTAGACATGAGTGTTAGGGTCGTTTGGCAGAAGTTACAACAGAGATGACTACTAGATGCAGTCACTGTATTGGACATTTTAGTTGTTTTTTCCTTGTAGCAAGAGAGCATTAAATATGGGGGTCAATAGCGAAATGACTTGGGAAATAAAGTAAAAAACAATAAAACTTATTGAAAATGTGGTATTAGATTTTAGTTCAAAATAAGGTTGAATTTCCTAAAAATTCAAGTTTTCTAACACTGAAATATATTACCTTGAAGAGTAATGACTTCTTGGTTATTATTACCTTCTTTACTATTTGTGTGGATATTTTCTACAATACTGAGAAGATTACTGATTTTCAGGGATATATTGGGAGAAATGCATCTTGTTGCAAATTGGAATAAATGACCTTTGGATCATGTTTCTACTCTGATTCTAAGCAAATTCATTCATTCATTAAGCATTTGCTGGGCACTACTCTGGGTTACACAGCTGTAGTAGCTGAATGCAGTGGGAGAGTGGAAGATATTAATGAATGGAGAATTATAGGTCACAGCAGTATATAAATGATTGGTCAGAGGCAGCAAAAAAATCTGACTGAAATTTAGATTTTTTTTTTTGCCTTGCTATTTCAAGGCTTGTGGAAGCTTCCATTTGGTTGTTGCTATTAAGTGGTCTTTCTTTATCTATATTTATTTTGCCCTTAGAAGTGAGTTTTCTAAAGTTTCTGAATGGATGAAATTCTTTTCCTTATGAAATAAACCACATGTATTGGTTGACTTCCCAACCAACTGCTCATACTAACTTAAGTTTTTGCATTTCTTTTTTCTTGAGGAAATTCATAGCAACCAGATGGCATTTATGGTGTCTGCATTTTTATGAACTGTGGTGTTCTTTTTCTAAAACACAGCCAGGTGATAAAAGTTCAGATCTTTTATTGTGTCCTTCAATATAGCCTGGTTAGCTCACAGGCCTATCTCTCTGCTTGGGTCTAAGAGCTCCGCCTGAATGTCTCCAAATCCAAAGGTTTGTTCTTCCGACTCCAGCCAGCACCAAGGTAGATGATGCAATGAATCTCTTGCCTTGAAGATAGGGCTTGTGGGCTTCCTTCCAGAGTGCTCCTCTCGGACCCCAGTCAATGTTCTGGAGAAATTCCTTCCAGAGAGCTCCTCTCCTACTGCAGTCAATGTTCCCAAGAAAACTCTCTTCAGCTCTAAGAGCTTCCTGTATATATATGATCTCCCACAGGTTAACTCCTCTTTCTGGAGAGAGAGGGATTCTGGGTTACCTCCCAGAGTGCTCTCTGGCCCTAAGGGAGGTGTGAATTCGGATCTCATACTAAGCCCTGAAATCTCCCAAACGGGTGAACTCGATTGAGTACTTAGATACTTATGAGTTCTCTAAAGGTGTGAACACAAGCATTGTTTCCATCAGTTGTACTTAGTATCGGGTTTCAAGTTCTGACCCAAAATATCTCTTTCTAAGATCAAATCAATCATATTGAACCATGCCAAATTAGATAATTATTGTCTCTATCAACTCCAGTGTCTTAACAGTTTGTAAAGATTCCAACAATGAACCACTGAAGTAACTTCTCTGAAAAATGGACCAATGAAACACATTCAGTATTACACATCTCCCATCAAACCCTCTGCTGTTTTGTTAGATCTGGCCACTTCTCCTTCCAGGGATGGCCTTAGAGACAAAGAACAAAGGCAGCATGGTGTAGTTGTAAGGGGCCCTGGATTCAGACCTAGAGGACCTGGACATTAATTTCCAGTTTTGTTTCCTGTTTTGACCTCAGTCAAGTCACTTCACCTCTCTGGGCTTCAGCTTTCTCATTTGTAAAATGAGTTTGTTCTTTCAAATGGTCTCTCTGTTTCCATGATTTGAAACCCTGCTGATCCTATGAACTCTCATCTATGAACTCAAAAGTTTTTAGACATGAGAATTTTTTTCACCTTTATTCTTTCCTTGTCATGACCCAATGAGAGAATGGCTTAGCTTGTGCTCAGCTCAGTTCTGCTCCCCTACCTCTGTAACATTAATTGTTGTTGTACATTCTTCATTATTGAAGAAGACATTTGAGATATCAGGAGGAGGATGTCTTGACTTGCAAGTGACTTGTATTTAATTGAGGCAGAACTATATAAAGTCATTAGTGTCACCTTTTCCAGAGTCATGAGTCCTGTGGCAAGACATAGGTCAAGATCCCCTAACATTAATCAATCATTCAGTATTTGTTAGGTGGTCTGCTAATTTCTTTGGATACATAGACAAAAGTGAAAGTCTTCTGCTGTCAAGAATTTTACATATATTATGAGAGAGACAATTGCGTGTGTGTGTGTGTGTGTGTGTGTGTGTGTGTGTATGTATGTGTTATTCATTATCTATTCAAAATAAAATTAATGTAGTTTTGTTTGGGAAGACATTGATAGCTGGGAAAAACTTCATGATAAAGGTAGTAATTGAGCTGAGTTTTAAAGGAAATCATGTTCTCAGACAGGCCGAGATTGCATTGTAGGCATAGGAATCAAACAGAACAAAGACATGGAGATTGGAGATGATTTGTCATTTGCTTGTGGAAGAAGCAATAATTAGGCCAATATACCTGGTCTATGGAAAGCATTAAGGAGAAAGATATGCAAGAAGACTAAAAAAATAAAAAAGGTCCAAATACCAAATAAGTCAAGTCAACAAGCATTTATTAAGCATCTACTATGTGGTAGTTACTTTGTTAGGTGATTGGGATGTAAAGAAAGCCAAAAAATGAGAGGAATTTAAATTTTATCCTAGAGAAACTGTGGAGTCATTGAACTTTATTGGGAGTTTTATGGTTCAACTTACTTTTTAGGATAATAATGAGTTGGGATGTTGAGATGTAAGAAATAGAGACCAAATAGGAGGTTGTTGCACTCATGCAGGTGAGAAGTGATATAAAGGTATGAACCAGATGGTGTCTAGGTGAGTAGAGAGAAATGGCATTATTAGAGAGATATTTTAGAAATGGAAATAATAAAGTAACAATTATTTGAATAAGTGGAGTAAATGTCAGTGATGTTGAGATTATAGGTAAGAAAGGATGGTAGTACCCTTGACAATAATAATGAAGTTCAGAAGAAGATTGAGTTTGATGAAAAAAATGTAAAGACTGTTTTGGACATGTTAAATTTTGGATGCATATAGGAAATCTTATTTGAAATATTCAAGAGGCAATTCATTTCAGAAGAGAAACTAACAGCATATATAGATCTAGAAACCATAGACATAGAGATAGTGATTGAAACCATCATAATTGTTGAGGTCCCCACCTGAGAAAATACACAAAGAAAAGAAGTCTTGGGAGCCTTGGGAGGTACCTGTAATTAGTGGATAAGACATGAGTGATAAATGATTAAAGGAGACCGAGGACAATCAGGAAAGAGCATGGATTAAAATAGAAAAAATAGTTAAAAATAGAAAAGTAGGGATTTCTAGGAGAAGGTAATTATGTCAGCTGCTGCAGTGAGATTTTAAAAAATGGGGAATGAGAAGAGACAAGATTTAGCAATTAATAGTAACTTTGGAAAAGAGCTTGATTTGAATTATGAGATCCAAAAGCAGACTGGAAAGGTTTGAAGAGAAAACAAGAGGTCAGGAAGTGGAAGCACTGAGAATATATAGTTTTTCAAATTTGTCTAAGAATAAAAAGAAAGATTGTAGCTAAGATTATAACTAGCAAGACCTAGAGGAGATTTAGATATAGTTGCAGGTAGTTGAAAGGAACTAGTGAAGAAGAAATTGCGAAGAATAATGAAGGAAGTTTTTTGAATAAAAAGTAAGGAAATATGCGATTAAGGATACAATAGAGGGGTTGGCTTCACTAAGAAGGACCACCTCTTCCTCAGATACTATAGTAAAAGAAGAAATAGTGGAGGATGAGGTCAGAAAGATGAGTGGTTTTTGCGAGATAAAGAATGGAGAAGAGGAATCTCAGTATGAAGTTAGGTTCTCAGCTCAGATGGTCAGGGGAGTGGTACTATGAGAGGTTTAAGTAAAGAAGAAGAGAGTGTTATGAAGGGGTCAGAGGTCCAAGGATCCCCCAAAGTGACAAGAAGTCTATGGAATAAGTGAAGGAGCATTTATTATGTTCCTGTAGGAAGTAGTCATGTCCTGGTGGAGGGGTGCACTGTGTACAGAAATGAGAGTGTGCTTTTATTAACAAAACCCCTCCCATGTACCACCCAATTTCCTCCCAGTTTTTCCTGATTGGTTAATATTCTGTTGACTCACTTCATCTTCTTCATGCCCTCCTAGATGTTCCTCCTCCCTTGTCATACATCCCGAGTTCAAAGATAGCAGAAAATTCTTCCTATGGGATGTGTTGGTTAATATACAATTAGTCTATTAAGCATGCTCATTCCCCATTTGCCTTTGCCAGGTTATTGACCCTAACTAATTTGAGCCAAATTGGGGTCTGCGGTAAGATTGTGGTTAAAAAGGATATATGGACCCATTTCTGATTGGTTGAATCCACCTGTTTAGCAACTTCTCTATGGGAAATAAACTATCTTTTTTATCTCATCTTGGGGTCCATTTTTTACAAGAGTTAGAACAGCTGTTGGGAAGAGTAGATTAGGGAGGAGTAAAAAGATTGCCTTGCTGCTATCAGTGGCCTAGTTCAGATAATGTAAATTTGTGATGGATCTAATCAGCACATTTGTGTAACTTACCTAGTTTGTTCAGCATCACATAGTAGGAATGATGGAGGGATGGATGGTGGGGTTGGGCATAAGCAATAAGAGGACAAGGGAAGAGAGGGATTCAGGAGTAGATGATATTGTTGAATTGATTCACAGGGATTGGGAAGGGAGGAAAATGTAATCACATCAGGGATGAACAGCTAAGAAAATACTAAGGAGTAAAGAGATTACAGGTCATGGTGAAGACAACAATAGGTTTAGGAAGAGTAATACTAAATTGATTAATGGCCACAAATTTTTAGGCAAAATATGAAGTGAAGTTCTCAGAATACAAGATGAGAGTAAAAGAGATTTGGTATAGGAAGGATTGAAGATAAAGGAAAAGGTTTGGAATAGTTTGGAAAATGGCATAGGGAATCAATGAAGGAAAAATTATAAGATTGCCTTGCTACAATAAGAGTTCATTTGAGTTTAGCTAGTATAAACTTGAATTATACCCTGTTAGCACGCTTTTATAATTTCCTTCAGTTCCATTCATCAAGAATATTAGTGAATTAGTTGGATAGTAGGAGTTATCCAGTGTTAGCATTTGGCAAGACATGCTCTGATGTAGGACAAAGGACCAGGGTTCAGGAGTAAAGGATAATATAGAGCTGAACAGGTTTATCAAGGGATCAAGATTAGGAAGAAAAGATAAGGTAGCCAGAGCAAGGGTAATGCCCCAGGACAGTGTTGAGGAATGAAAAGTATTGGAGATCAGGGCATGGACAAAAAGTAGTTTGTTTATCCGGAATGTGGCCTAAAATGAGATGGAAGATAAAAGATTATCATTAAATAAGGAAAATTCACTATTTTTAGACTTGTAAGTGGACTTGTGGGTAATAACATTAAGGAAGGGTAGGACCATTTCTTGATGTAACTGAAGTAGAGTGAAGAAAATATGCATGGGAATTTGTACTCTTTTAATTTTTGCTGTTGGCATGAAATTTATACATATCATGATAGTCTATCTCCTAGATATTTTATACATTATTAAATGATTTTGAGTGGAATTACTTTTAGTACTATTTTTCCTTTTTTTTTTTTTTAATGAAATAGAAATAGTGATGATTTTTGAGGGTTGACTTTGTTTCTTGATACCTTGCTGAAATTATAAATCATCTAAATTAATTTCTTCATTGGTTCTCTGGGGTTTTCTAAGTACTTGATTATGTTATCCAAAATAGGAATGGTTTTGTCTCCTTTTTATCAATGCTCATACCTTTTAATTTAAAAAAAATTAATATAATTTTGTATATATAGTTGGAGTGGGGATAGTATCTTTGATTAATCTCTTTTTGTCCTAGAAAGATTTCTAGTGCTTTTGCTTTGGAAGTAATGCTTGATTTCAGTACCTGCTCTTAATCCTTATAAAGAACTCTTCCATGCCTTTTTTTTTTTTTTTTTTTTTTTTTTTTTTTTAGGATTTTGAATATGGCAAACATCTAAGAATATCACAAACAAATGAAATTGAGCATCCTTTTACAGCAAAAGAACTGACACTAAGTAAAAGTTATGCGTGCATTGTCTGATCACTAGCTTTTTAGAACAAAGACCAAAGTTAATATATAAATATAAAGTGTAAAAAAAGAATAAGAAAAAAGATGATATGAAATAATTCAATTCTTGCTTATTTAAACAAGTTACTGACTGAAATAAGTAATAGGGAGCAGAAAGGATAGTGATACAAATTATGATATTTTATACAAAGGTTTAATTGATATAAATTAATTGATGTAGTTGGAGACCAAAAGAACCTAAAAAGTATCTTAAATTAGCAAACATTTTGCTTACCATATAGAAGGAGATGGCCAAAAAAAATAACCATTTAGAATATAAACACATTTGTGAAAAATAACAAAGAAAGATGATAGAAGATCTTGAACAGTGTTACCTTATCAAACAGAGCTCTGAAGGGGAAAAGAAAGCTTAGTGGGAAACTGAATTAAGCAAAGTTTTCCTGAGAGCATTTAAGGATGAAAATGGAAAATATCTTTTGAGATTTTTATAACAAGCTTTTTCACCAGCAAGGAGAGCAAAACCATCATTTGTAAACTAATATCATTGTGCTGGATGCACTTATATAGTAGGTCAAAGTGGCAGTAAGAAACAAAGCCTGAAAAAGAAGTCAGCCTAGACCAAGTGTATATACTTAGAGAAGATCTGTGCTGTAAGTATCATGGCTGTGGGATGGATTGATTGACAAGTTATCTGAAGGAAAGGAAGATAGCAAAGATATGGGGGGGGGGGGGATTAGTCCTTCTTTCTACTAATAGCAATGACTGCAAGACCATAAACAAATATTAGACTTCTGACTACTTTTTTTTTAATCTATTTAAATTTTTATGAGAATCCTCTCCTGATATGATGAGAATATTAGAAAATGGATAAAATTTTACAGACAGTATTCTATAGTAAATCCCTTTTTTTTTACTGTTATAGAGTAATAAAGAAAATACAATGACAAGATTTTATTTGGTAGTATTTTCATGATAGCAGAAAAAATCAAGGAAGGCTTCCTACACAGTGAATATGTGACCTCTGGTCATCTTCTAGGAGGTCAGGAACAATAGTTGTATAGCATAGATGGTCAGGAATAAATTGCAAATTGCGTCATTAGAGGATAAATACCAATGGATGAGATCGCAGATCCATTTGGATATTGAGCAACATAAATGAGTGTTATTTTGTCAAAGCCTTTTTGGGGCATCTATTGAAATAATCATGTGGTTTTTAATCTTTGATTCATGTTAATTGTTTTCCTCATGTTGAACAGTCCTTACATCCTTGTTATGAAATCAGTTTGGAAATGGGAAGGGTGAGGGAAGGAAACGGCTGTTTTTACAAATAGTATCTTATAGTTAGTTATTTTCTGGATTTACTGTTGTCTGTGAAGATTTCATTTAAAAATTTTTCAATTAGTTGAGCCAGTTAAGGTTCAGAAAATCGAAATGTTTTCAAAGTCTTATATTTCTAGTTCCAGTTTTCTAGACTTCTTAACCATGTTGAGGCTGGGTGATTACTATAAGGAAACTTGTGGAAAAGGATTAACATTGGAGTAGATGGCTTTTTTGGTACCTTCCAACTTTCAGTTCCAACCATATCCAGGAACATAAAATTAGAGAGAGGTAGAAATGATTTAATTTAATTGCTTTATAATTAAGATGAGTTAAAGGCCAGAAAGATAAAATGACTTATTACAGAATCTCACAATCTAAGTTAGATGGGACTCTAGAGGCCTTCTAAATGTAATCCACAATGAACAAAAATTTCCCTACATCATAGCCAAATGGTCACCCAGGAATATATTTAGGGGTATATATCTAGTAAGAATAATATTCCAAATGGAGTATTTTTTAAAAATTATTGCTTCCTATGATTTTGTAGATGAATGTTAAATATTTTCTTATCAGGTTAGAGAACAGATAAACCACAAAAATCCCTGAAAGTGATGTTTAGCTGAAGCCCTCTGCAAATATTGAAATGGATTTTTTTTATGTTAAAAATGATAGAAATATATGTTAAATCCAATATATGCATATATATTTATACAATTATCATGTCACACAAGAAAAATCCAATCAAACCAGTTAAAAAAAAATAAAATGCAAGCAAATAACAACAAAAAGTGATAATGTTATTTGTGAACCACACTCAGTTCCCAGGGTCCTCTCTCTGATTGTAGATAGCTCTCTTCATGACTGAACAATTGGAACTGGTTTGAATCATCTCAATGTTGAAGAGAGCCATGTCCATCAGAATTAATCATCGCATAATCTTGTTGTTTCTGTGTATAATGTTCTCCTGGTTCTGCTTATTGAATGGAATTTTGTTCTATTGATCAATTTGGTTTAATAATCGTAATTTAATTTTTTTTTACAAAAAGGAAATAAATGTTCTTTCCTCATGATTCTTTTGACTTAGTAGTATTTTGTCTAATTATACGTAAAGATAGCTTTCAATTTTCATCTTTATAAGATTTTGAGCTCTAAATTTTTCCCTCTCTCCTTTACAACTCCCCTCTCCTCAAGACTGATACATGTACATCATCATTAAGATTATTTTAACTCATATGACTGCCCACTTTTTTCTTTCATATCATCTTTCTCACTTTTGATGAATAAGCCAAGGTTGAGCTAAAGTTGGCATCTCCTTGTTTAAGTACCAGCAGATCACATCATCAGCAGTTGATGTCTGATTTGAACTCAGATCCTCTTGACTCAATTCTAGCACTCTATCCACTTTGCCACCCAGGCTCCATCTGGTGTACTAGAACTAGTGTCCTCAAAATGTGAATGTCATGGATGAGTTGCAATCCATATTTTTGGAAGGGACTCTTGGATCATTAAGGTTACAGATTCATTTGTGCACTGAAATAAGTACCTCAATATATATATTATTATATATAATAAGTACCACCTGCTGGTACTTATTAATTAATGCCTCAGGTCACTCACCTACTTTTCTTGTTTATAAGTTGTGGATAACAAAATATATGCATTTACATTTATTCTTGGCTCTATTTATTTTGCAACCTTAATCTTATACTATATTAAACTTTGTAATGAATAAAATGAATGAAAATACAGGTAATCTTGTTCAAAGCACTAAGAACTAGTGATACAAATAAAAATCCATACAGTCACTGCTTTCAAACGTACATACTAATAAAGGGAGACAACTCAAAGGAAATTTCAGGTGCAAGTCAGATAAAAATATAAAACAGCCTGCTTGGCACACTACTTTTTGGCTCTTACTGCTTAATAAACTTTCTTAACCATTATCATCCTCATGCTTCTCCTGCTGGCCTTCTACCTGAGTCTGGTTGGCAGTTTGGAGGAGCATTTTGAGCAGAGGAAGGTAAAGTATCATGTGTGCCCTTGCAACTGCCCCAAACACTCATACCTGCTGTGAATAAAGGGAAAGGTGCCAAAGTGCCCTCCCTAGAGCATATCTTAAAAAAGAGTGTTCCCCCATTTATGCTATCTGTTATTTAGTCTGTCAAATTGGGTCTTTTTCTGCCCAGTACACTCTTAAAAGTGACTGTTTGTTACAAAGGCTGTCTGGTATAATTTAAATAGCTACTAGACAGAATTAGGAGACCTGAGTTCAAGAGTCTCTCCATTTGCTGTCTGTAGAAATTTGGGCAAATCACTCACCTACTTTTCTTGTTTATAAGTTGTGGATAACAAAATATATGCATTTACATTTATTCTTGGCTCTATTTATTTTGTAACCTTAATCTTATACTATGTTCAACTTTGTAATGAATAAAATGAATGAAAATACAGGTAATCTTGTTCAAAGCACTAAGAACTAGGGATACAAATAAAAATCCATACAGTCACTGCTTTCAAACGCACATACTAATAAAGGGAGACAACTCAAAGGAAATTTCAGGTGCAAGTCAGATAAAAAAGACTCTGTGCTTCTGAGGGTACAGTGGCAAAGCAGATAGATAGTGATGCATCTTCTTTATTGTAATTTCCATTAATAACAACATATCTGTTTCTTGACAGTGCCAATAACTCTAATTATAAGAACTTTCTTTTCAGGGTCTTTAGTAACTGTGGTTGTGAGGAGGTAAAGGGGGAAGCTGCAGCAGCTGTAGAGGCAGTTATCAAGGTCACATCGCCTCCTGATCTTGGCTAGAATTGGAATTGGTAGTCTGGAGGATGCTGCCATTTCTCGCACTCTTTCACTTACTTTTCCATTTGTTCTTTGAACTGATGATGGGGCCCCTTTTCCAAAAGGGTTGTTTTCCCATCATTATGGCTGAGGGGTATGGCTGAAAGTAGGAATGATGGTCAGGAACTTATAGGTTCAGTGTTCTAGGCTGTCTGCAGTGGGATGTGAGATGGCTTAACCCAACTAGCGCTACTCTTTCCCTTAGAGTGTCCTTATACTTTAGTCAGCCTGCCTTTACTGCCCCATATTTTTCCTATAATAATTCTGTGACATAGATAGGACAAGTATTATTGTACCCTTTTTTCCGGAGTTGCTGATTGGATAGATGAAATGATTTAGTCTTGGTCACATAGCTAATATCTCAGAATCAAAATTTGAATCCTAGTCTTCCTTTTATTTTTCTTATTATATTATAATACTTGAATCCTAGAAGAAATGAATGACTTGTAAACAGTCATTAATTAATAAACATTTATTAAGGGCCTACTTTGTGCCAGGCACTTGTGTTAAACATTGGGGATGCAAAGAAAGGCACAAGACAGTCCCTACCTTCAAGGACTTCACAGTCTAATGGAGTAAGAGCACAAATAAAAAAGAAGCTGGAAAGCTGGATGGGGTAGTGGTGGAGGCAGGAAGGTAGAGAGAAGGGTATCTTGCTCTAGGGTGGTAAATGATCTGAGGAAGTGATAGTTTTAGAGTTTATTTCACTTTGCAGAATGATGAATTTTTAGAGGTCATGAAATCAAGAAAAGTAGCCAGGTAGGAAATAATGAGGTGAATTTCCAGGATGCACTCCTCAAACTGAGATTCTGGGATGAGTGCATGTTGTTCCCTGTGGTTCATCTCCAAATCTCGCTTGTTGAAATAGGACTATGAAAAATTTACTAGATAATAAATCTAGAGTTGAAAGGGACTAGAGAGGCCATCTGTTCTAGCTCTTCTTATTTTATACCTGAGGAGACTGAAGCCCATGAGGATTAAGGGATTGTCCCAAATAGTGAGTTTTAAAGGCAGGATTTGAGGACATGCCCTATCATTGCTGAAATATTGGTATGTTTTGTTTGTTTGTTTTTGCCATACCATGCTTCCTCATAGAAGTAAGAATTGGAAGACACATTTAAAAGGAGTTGTGCGCATGTACCAAGAAAAGATCCCATTGAGTACATGACTTAGACAATGAAGGATGACTACATAAACAAATTAGAGAAGCAAGGAAAATATTGTCTGTCATCCTTTTATAGGTTAGAAGGAGAGTTCATGACCCAACAATTAAGAGAATCACAGAAGGTAAAATGGACAGTTTGGACTACATACAATTAAAAAAAAAATTATACAAACAAAATTAATGAAATTAAAATTAGAAAGAAGCAGTTAAATAGGGAAAAAAATCTTTGCAGCAAATTTCTTTGATAAAAGTTTTATTTATAAGCTACACAAAAAAACTGATTCAGTTTCCCAAGTTGTCTTTCAGATATGTAAAGACTTGAATGTGAATAAATAGAATAAGAACGTTAACTTTTCAGATCCTTGGGTGAAAGGAATTATTCTACATAGATAACTTTTTGGATGGTTAGATTTTAATCCCTCCAAGTACCATAATTTTCAGAATTTTAATCTGCGAATGGAAATATTTATAAAAAATTATTTCTTTCATTGCTTTGGAAATCATATATCTTTTATTCTTTTTTTAATGACTCTGGATCATAATCAACACATGACCTATTGGTCTGAATTCTGAAAGAGTTCTGACTTCAGAACTTTTCGAGATATGTAAGGTGGCTTGCTCCTGCATTAATACTGGCTCCCTATGTTTGTGTTGTGTTAGTTCTCGAGATTTTTTAAAATCATTGCCCAGTGGACCAATAGCTAACAAGTGCCAGATATTGTTTTCTATTTCCCCTTTCTTATAATGATTGACAGATTTCTTTGGAGATGGTATATCAGATTACTGAGCATGCTAGCATTGTGTATAAAATGAAAGTAACTATGCTTTGAATAAGATTCTAGGAACTGTTTTAGGAGTGTAATGTATCCATAGTTAATAGACAGTCTCACATTCTTGCTGCATGGTACATTTTGTTTGTTTTGTTTCCCTTATGGCCTTCAACTTTGTCCTGTGTGTCTGAATAGTGAAAGAATGGAAAGAGTACAAGACTTGGATTAACAAGATGTGCATTCATAAGAGTCACAATTTTTTCTTGCCTCAGATTCTTTATCTGTATCATGAATAGTTGGATTAGATATACTCTGAGGTCTTTTCTAAGATTCTGTGAACTTATGCTCATCCAGAGGTGGATTATAGAATATTTTATTTCTATTCCCTAAAAATACCATCTTTGTAGTTATGCTTATTAGGGAAATTATATGATCTTAGTGAGAAATGAAAAAAACACATTCTTCTAAAAACCTCTATGGCATTCATGACAAACTCACAGACTCAAATACAATAAACACTATTCTTGTGATGATAAGCCCACTAAACTCATAGATCTTTTTTGTGGGCTGCCTTCATCTGTCTGTTGCATTTTTATTCTGTCTTCCTATTAATTGTCATCTCAATCTGTTCTCTGTTCTATTTGTGATAGCCATGTTGGCAAGGAAATGAACTGAATGACTGAATATCATACTCTTTTTCTCTCCCCCTGAAAATCTCTTCCTATTTCTCTCCTTCCCCATAATCCCATGCTGTTTGTCCATTTTTGAACATATTTTGTTCTCTCTTCTATTCGCCTTCTGGTTCTCCCCATTGCCTGAGCAAGCATGCTTTCTCTTTTTCCTCCCACCTAAGCTTGCAATCATCTGTTCCTATTTACAATTTAGAGCTGCCTTCCTATTCCCCTTGGAGTGAAAACAGCAAAATCCTGCTGAGACTAGACGAATTGTTCGATTGCTTGCTGTGGTGCCCTTTTTACTTCTGACTGCCTTGAAATGTTCAGCTCTTTTTAGCAGCACCCTGGCCTTTGTAGTCTGAGGATCTGGTATGGGCAATGCCAATCACTTTAAGTTTTTAACTTTACTTCCCACTAGGATTTGGCTAGATGATCCCTCTAGCGCTTTTCACCTCTAACATTCTTCGAGCTTCTTGAAGGCTCCAGGTTCTCAGATGGCTCTGCTTAGAGACCAGAAAAGGATTCATATTTTGAATGTAATTTTTTTTTTTAATCCCTAAAGTGAAGACCTGGGCACAAAATAACTATTTCTTACTCATCCTTCTATTATAACCGCTTATTTAACTGTGCTTTAAAGTTACTTTTTATATACATAATACATACATAAATACATGTGATTTCACATGATTCTTATAATAGTCCTGCAAGGTGGGTTGGCAATATATACATTTATTATCTTCATTAAAACTGAGTTATCAGAAAGAGTAAACATAATTTTGTGAGTCAGGAATTAAACCTATATCTTCTAGTTTTCAGTTGCTGTTCTTTCTTATATTCTGGGTTACTAATATTAAATTAGAAACAGTTTTAAAATTTCATTTGTTTTGGGAATTTACATGCCAGAAAGAGAAGATAGTAAGAGCAAGGCATAATATGATAGTAGTAATAATATAACAATAACTAGCATTTATGTAATGTCTATTGTGTGCCAGGCACCGTCCTAAGCACTTTACACAAATCCTATTCATTTGACCTTTACAACCTCTCTTTGAGGAAGTTGCTGTTATTCCCCAGTTCCAGATGAGGAAATGAGGCACTCTGTCACATAGACGGAGGTTACATGACTTGCCCAGGGGTCACTCAGGTGATGTCTGATTTGAACTTAGATCCTCTTGACTCAATTCTAGCACTCTATCCACTTTGCCACCCAGGTTCCATCTGGTGTACTAGAACTAGTGTCCTCAAAATGTGAATGTCATGGATGAGTTGCAATCCATATTTTTGGAAGGGACTCTTGGATCATTAAGGTTACAGATTCACTTGTGCACTGAAAGAAAGAAAATGTCCAGAGGGAAGATCAGTCCCTACTCTGTAACTCTGTAACCATCTTAAGAGTATCCTTTGAGGGCACCAAGGTACTCTGTGACTTCCTCTTTTCACACAGTCCATATGTATGTTAGAGGTCTTCCTGACTTTGAGACTTATCTCTACAAATTATTCCACATTCCTTCTCACATACTTGTTATTATTTATTTTCTAATAAATCGCTTTCTTATTTTTATTTGTTATTCTAGTAATTTTTATGAAGATATCGGAGTGGAAATAGCAAGTTTTTTCCACTTTCTTTAGCCCCTAAGTGACTGAAAAATAGTATACAAGAGTCTCCTGCATTTCTTGTTTGTTATTATCAAACAACATCTGATTTGGTAAAGCAAAATATAAATTTAAAGTTCGTCTTCCAACAAGGTGCTTCCTTGACCTATTTTAAAATATTTCAAAATTTCCTTGAAAGTTGCAATGAAGAGGTAACTTTGTTCAGTGATCCTCTGATGATAATAATAATTATTATGATTTCTTCATCATCATCATTATTATTAAATGAGACTTAAAACAAGTCTCAATTGATTAAAACAAGGAGCTGATGTTTAAAAAATGGGTACTCCTGAAAATAATTGCTTTTTCTTATATAAGTAGATTACTTTTTTAAAGAATGAAACTTTATATACTTTCTTTGGCTTACAGAAATAACAAGGAAAGGCAGTAATTTACAACCTATGCTTTTAAAATGTCACCTCATATCAACACGAAAATTATGGGGTTATACTCTACTTTTAGTAGCAAACTAGAGTTGATAGTATTGGGAAGAGCAGAAAAAAAAATCAATAAGCTTATGTAATGTAGGGCTATTAATTAATAACTAACATTTATAGAGAACTAATCAAAACCCATGGATAATTTCACTAATGTGAGAATTTATTTTGCTTTATTTGTCATGTTCCAAAACACTGTTTTTCTTTTTTTAGTGTTGGTGGATATGTGGGAAGATGAGAAATGTATGAGTACCCTCTGTCCCAAACTATTTTGTATTTAATTACTTTCTCAGTGTGCATATTTACACATATATGTATATGTATTTGTATTTACTCTTTGATTTTGCATGTTATACATATTTTTATATATTTCTCTCTCCTATTAGAAGGAAAACATAAATAGGAACTGTTGTATACAAAGTGCCTAATATAGTGCTTAACATATCAGGTGCTTAATAAGTACTTATTGATTTATTGGAAAATCTCAGGGATGTGCTACGTTTCCCACCTGAACAAGTTATATACACATATATGTGCCTATTTTCAATTTGTATATACACATATATGTGCCTAAATTCTTATGTAATTTTAGAAGTTATCTCAATAATGGAAAAAAAAATGAGGGGGGGGAATCTATATTAACGTTTTCTGAAAATAATAGTTAGAACTTCTATAACTCCTGACACATACCCCTAATTCCTCATATTTATAAAATCTTTATGACAAACATTTAGACATGTATTGGGATATCACAAATTAGAAGACCCAGCAAAAATTTATCTGTTTTGTCTATGGATAAAAGAATAGCTAGGGATAGAGAGGATTACAGAAGGTAAAATGAATGCTTTTGATTACATAAAATTAAAAAGGTTTTTTTCCCACAGACAAAAGCAATAATGTTTAAAAGTAAAGGTCCCATTTATAAAATATATAAGGAATCAATTCAAATTTATAATCAAAAGAATATTTTCCATGTCTACTCAACCACGTATCACATTACAAATTTTCAGTTTCTATATTCACAATATCTTTTATAGCCATTTTCCTTTCTTCATTCATACAGCTCTCATCTTATTTCAGGCTTTCATAACCCTTTGCCTAGATTTTTGAAGTATCCTTCTGATTCTCCTTCCTCGAATCTCTCACTATTCCTGTACATTTTACACATATCTGTCAAAGTGTTTTCCTTCTGTGCAGATCTGACCAAATAACTCTTATACTCAGCCAACTCTAGTGGCTTCCTTTTGCTTATATAATAGAAGATAAATTTTTTAAAAAGTCTTTCCGGTGTTTATTCAACTCTCTTATGTTCCCCCTTACCTCCTCTGATACTTTTTCCCCACTGTAAAGGCCCACAACACTTCACATCTTCCTTATTGTATAAGGTTTTTGGTTGGATTCCAAGGCTCAAGTTTCTTCTGCTTCCAAACCATACTTTACATAGCAAACTCTTCTTCTTGAAACCCTGATTTTGACCATGTCAGAACCTCCTATTCATTAAATTTCAGTGTCACCCATTGAACACAAGTGTCAAATATAAAATCTTCTGGTTGCCTTTTAAAGCCTGATCCCTTCCAAACCCTCCCCATCCCCTTTCCCCCTACCAGTTGTGATCCAATGAGACTGGTTTTGCTGTTATTTGCATAAGATATATCATCTTCTGGCTCCATTTTTACAGGCTGTCTCATTCCTTGAAATCTTTGTCATCATCTCTTCCTTCGAGCTTTGTTGACTTCCTTCAGGTTCCAGTAAAAATCCTACCTTCTACAAGAAGCATTTCTCTTAATGCTAATACCATCCCTCCACTAGTTGTCTTTAGTTTATGCTATGTCTTGTTTATATGTAGCTTGTAAATTGTCTTTCTCATTAGACTGGGAGTTCCTTTACAATAGGGACTATTGTTTTTTGTTTTTGTTTTTAACCTTTCTTTATATCTCTAGCACTTAGCATAATGCATGATATATAGAAGAGATTTAATAAATGCTTGTTGATTTGCCCTTTAAGCATGGGTTGGATTAGATGACTTTTGCATTCTGTATTGAATGAACCTTTGCTTCCTGATTTATGTTTTTCAGATTCTCCCCATTGGACCTAGTCTTAGCACTCTTCCCCAATACTAGATTCCTTTCAGCACAAATCTCAAAGTATGACACAGATCTTGTTTTCTTTTCAATTATCTTAGGGTAGGTTGAGTATAGCATATCGTAATATTCTTCTTTGAATTAAATATCTGGACACACAGAAGTTAACTTTAAATGAGTTTTGTTTTCATGAAGCATTCCTGAAACATTTGTTTTAATGTGTCAAAAAATGCTTGCATTATGTATCAAATGATATAATTTTATAATAAAAGTTACCAAATTAGTGCTTTTTGAAATTGAAATGAAATCATTTTATAAATTTTATTTTTCTCAAAGGATTACCTTAAATTAAAAAATTTTTTATTTTCAATTTGTAAGTGTCTAGAAATCTGACTTAATGATAACAATAATAACAATGATAGATAACATTCAGATAGTGCCAAACTCTGCAATTATATACTTTTACAAATTTTATCTCATTTCTTACATGATTATTATATTAAAGATTGTATAGTGTAATGTATATGTTTGACCTTTGGTGAAGCATATAACTTTTCTATATTTGTCTCAGATTCTCCATCTTTAAAACTGGGATAGTTACACTTGACCATTCAATTAAACAAATTCAATTCAATAAATAATTATTAGGTACCTTTTTAAGTCCTGGAAAAGGTTAATAATGAAGTTTTAATCCTTGCCTTCATGAATCTTTTAGTCTCTTGTTAATCATAATGTGTGATGTATATGTAAGATGTTTTAATTATGAATTCTAAGTTAAATGAGACAGAGCAACAATATTTAACATTATTTTATGATAAATTATATAAGAATACTGCCTTCTGTTAAAAAAAACTTGATTAGAAAATTTATTTATTTTTTTTGGCATTTGTGGCTTTTGTACTGATTCCATTATCTAGGTCTCCTGGCAAAACTTATATTTATTCAGCTGAGATTGACCCTGGGTAATGAGTGTATTCCGTGTGGTTCCACAACATACACCTTGGCTGTGAACTCAGCCTAACCTAATTTATGTGGTTGTTTGCTGAAAAATGAGAAGTTTGTCTAGCAAGTATGCAGTAAAGTTTCCTTTATAGCTAATATAATAAAAGGATTGGGTATAATTGAAAATCACAGACTATCTGAACCAGAAGCACTCTTGTAGCCATTTATCCCAGATCAAGAGTCTCGGAAAAAAGGTCTGGAAAGACTTACATGAACTGATACTAAGTGAAGTGAGTAGAACCAAGAAAACATTTTACACAGCAACAACAAGATTATATGATGATCACTTCTGATGGACTGCTTTCAACAGTGAAGTAATTCAGTACAGTTCCATAGTCTTGTGATGGAGAGAGCCATCTACTACATCCAGCGAGAGAACTGTGGGGACCGAGCATGGATAAATATAGTATTTTCACTTATTTGTTGTTGTTTGCTTGCATTTTATTTTCCCTTTTTTTTTTTCTTTTTTGGATCTGATTGTTCTTGTGCAGCATGATAATTGTGGAAATACGTATAGAAGAATTGTACATGTTTAACATACATTGGATTACTTGCCATCAAGGAGAAGGGTTGGAGGAAGTGAGGGAGAAAAAAAATTGGAACACAAGATTTTGCAAGGATGAATGTTGAAAACTATTTCTGCATGTGTTTTGGAAATAAAATGTTTTATACAAAATTTTAAAAATAATTTTTAGAAAAAAGAGTCTTTGAAATACCCAATCTATAGTCATCTTCTCTTCACTTGAAGGGAGAATAAGGGAGAACTTGAAGGGAGAAATAAGGGAGTCATTTTTTTTAGCTTCCCATTCTTTCTTTTGGGGGTTCTAATTGTTTGAAAATCTTTCCTTATATTGAGCCCATAAAATCAAAGAATCTTGGAGTCCAGACAGACCTCAGGCCTTGTTTTGCCTAAATCCCATAAATTAGAATCTTGTCCACAGTATAGTTTACAATTGGTCATCTCTCTTTTTTTTTTCCCAAAGATTTATATTAAGAATAAGTCCATTACTTTACTTAGACCATTAAAAAAAAAATAGTATACTAGATTTAGTGATTTTGAGCCCAAAGGGACTTTATATATTATTAGCCTAACATCTTTCTTCTACAGATTAAGAAATCAAGGGCAAGAGAGCGTAAGTGATTTGTCCAGCATTCCCAAATTTATAATAGATAGAGTTGGTCTAAGGTTCTATGTCACACCCATCGAATTGGCTAACAGTATAGAAAAAGAAGTCATAAACTAATTGAACCATTCTGAAAAACAATTTCGAATAATGTCCAAAGGATAATGAAATTGTGACTATCCTTTGGCTCAACAACACTTGTAAATCTGTATATCAAAGATATCAATGAAAAAGCCCAAGGACCGATATGTACAAAAATATTTATAATACTTCTTTTTGTGGTAGTAAAGAATTAAAAATTGAGGGTATGCCCTTCCATTGGGGAATGATTTACTTAGTAGTGCTTCAGGATTGTAAAGGAACACTTTTGTGCTGGTAGAACTGACAAGGAGGTTGTTTTTAGGTTGTAAATATGTATTCATGTAAAACATTTCTATATTAGTCATTTTGTCTAAGAAAGCACAAAAGAATGAAAGAAAGTGAAAAATTGCATATATCAGTCTGTAGTCAAACAAAATCAGTTCTTTCTCTGCAGACAGATAGTATGCATTATCATTAGATCTTTGTGATTATTTTGGATCATATTGCTGAGAATAGCTAAGTCTTCACAGTTCTTCATGTATAATATTGCTGTTTCTGTGTACAACATTTTCCTGGTTCTACTTATTTCACTTTGCATCAGTTCATGTAAGTTTTGTCTAAAATCATTCTGTTTGTCATTTCTAATAGCTAATAATATTCATCATTATCAGATAACACAGCTTGTTTATCCATTCCCTTATTGATGGACATTCCCTCAATTTGCAGTTTTTAGCCACCACAAAAAGAGCTATTATAAATACTTTTAAACAAATGGTTACTCCTTTCCCTTTTTCTTTTTAATGTCTTAGGAATATAGACCTAGCAGGAGTGTTGCTGGATCAAAGGGTATAAACAGTTTTATAGCCCTGTGGGCCTAGTGCCAAACTGATAGAGCTTGATTTTTTTTTTTTTTTTTTTAGGGCAGACATAATCATTTTTATGTTTCACTCCAGACATGTAACATAATGTTTGGCACAAGGCAGAAACTGAAATCCTTTTTTTTTTCTTCCTTAATTGTAACTTTATATTGTCAGAACATATGCCTGGGTAATTTTTTTTTTTACAACATTATCCCTTGCACTCACTTCTGTTCTGACTTTTCCCTTCTCTCCCTCCATCCCCTCCCCTTACAAGCAGTCTTATACATGTTAAATATGTTATAGTGTATCCTAGATACAATATATATGTGCAGAACTGAACAGTTCTCTTGTTGCACAGGGAGAATTGGATTCAGAAGGTAAAAATAACCTGGGAAGAAAAACAAAAGTGCTAACAGTTTACACTCATTTCCCAGTGTTCTTTCTTTGGGTGTAGCTGCTTCTGTCCATCATTGATCAACTGGAACTGAATTAGATCTTCTCTTTTTTGAAGAAATCCACTTCCTTAGAATATATCTTCATACAGTATTGTTGTTGAAGTATATAATGATCTCATTTCACTCAGCATCAATTCGTGTAAATCTCTCTGAACTCATCCTGCTGGTCATTTCTTACAGAACAATAATATTCCATAACATTCATATACCACAATTTACCCAGCCATTCTCCAATTGATGGGTATCCATTCATTTTCCAGTTTCTAGCCACTACAAACAGGGCCACCACAAACATTTTGTCACATACAGGTCCCATGTCCTTCTTTAGTATCTCTTTGGGATATAAGCCCAGTAATAACACTGCTAGATCAAAGGGTATGCACAGTTTGATAACTTTTGGGGCATAATTCCAGATTGCTTTCCAGAATGGTTGGGTTTATTCACAACTCCACCAACAATGCATCAGTGTCCCAGTTTTCCTGCATCCCCTCCAATATTCATCATTATTTTTTCCTGTCATCTTAGCCAATCTGACAGGTATGTAGTGGTATCTCAGAGTTGTCTTAATTTGCATTTCTTTGATCAATAGTGATTTGGAACACCCATATGAGTGGAAATAGTTTCAATTTCATCATCTGAAAATTGTCTGTTCATATCCTTTGACTGTTTATCAGTGGAGAATGGCTTGATTTCTTATAAATTAGAGTCAATTTTCTATATATTTTGGAAATGAGGCCTTTATTAGAACCTTTAATTGTAAAAATGTTTTCCCAGTTTGTTGCTTCCCTTTTAATCTTGTTTGCATTAGTTTTGTTTGTACAAAGGGTTTTTATCTTTGGTCACAAATTCCTTCTTCCTCCACAAATCTGAGAGGTAAACTATTCTATGTTCCTCTAATTTATTTATGATCTCGTCCTTTATGCCTAAATCATGGACCTATTTTGATTTTATCTTGGAATATGGTGTTAAGTGTGGGTCCATGCCTAATTTCTGCCATACTAATTTCCAATTTTCCCAGCAGTTTTTGTCAAATAATTAATTCTTATCCCCAAAGTTGGGATCTTTGGGTTTGTCAAACACTAGATTCCTCTATAGTTATTGACTATTTTGTCTTGTGAACCTAACCTAATCCACCAATCAACTAATCTATTTCTTAGCCAATACCAAATGATTTTGGTGACTGTTGCTTTATAATATAGTTTTAGATCAGGTACAACTAGTCCATTTCATTTGATTTTTTTTTTTCATTAATTTCCTTGAAATTCTCGACCTTTTGTTCTTCCAAATGAATTTTGTTGTTATTTTTTCTAGGTCATTAAAATAGTTTCTTGGGAGTCTGATTGGTATAGCACTAAATGAATAGATTAGTTTAGGTAATATTATCATCTTAATTATATTCGCTTGACCTATTCAAGAGCACTTAATATTTTTCCAATTATTTAAATATGACTTTATTTGTGTGGAAAGTGTTTTGTAATTTTGCTCATATATTTCCTGACTTTCCTTTGGTAGATAGATTCCCAAATATTTTGTGCAATCGACAGTTATTTTGAATGGAATTTCTCGTTATATATCTTGCTGTTGGATTTTGTTGGTGATGTATAAAAATGCTGAGGATTTATGTGAATTTATTTTGTATCCTGCAACTTTGCTAAAGTTATGTATTATTTCTAATAGCTTTTTAGTAGAATCTGTGGGATTCTCTAAGTATACCATCATATCATCTGCAAAGAGTGATAGTTTGGTTTCCTCATTACCTACTCTAATTCCTTTAATGTCTTTCTCGACTCTTATTGCTGAGGTTAGCGCAGAAACTGAAATCCTAGCTTTTTTCTTCTTCTCTTTAAAATAATAGCTTTTCATTTTCAAAATACATTCAAAGATAGTTTTCAACATTCACCCTGCGAAATCTCCCTCTCTTCCCTTCACCTCCCTCCCCTAGATCTCAAACAATCCAATATATGTTAAGCATGTGCAATTCTTCTATATATATTTCCACATTTATCATGCTGCACAAGAAAAATCAGATCAAAAAGGAACAAAAAAATTGAAAGAAAACAAAATGGAAGCAAACAACAATAAAAAAGTGAAAATAATATGTTGTGATCTATATTCATCCCCTACATCTTCTTTCTGTATGCAGATGGTTCTCTCCATCACCAGTCCATTGGAATTGGCCTGAATCACTTCATTGTTGAAAAGAGCCAAGTCAATTAGTGTTGATCTTCACAAAAATTGTGTTGTTATATGTACAGTGTTCTCTTAGTTCTACTCACTTCATTTAGCATTAGTTTATGTAAATCTCTCCAGGCCTTTCTGAAATCATCCTGCTGCTTGTTTCTTATTGAACAATAACATTCCATTACATTCATATGACATAACTTATTCAGTTGTTGCCCAACTAAGTGGGAATCCACTCAATTTCTAATTCCTTGCCACTACAAAAAAGACTGCTACAAACATGTTTGTACCTATAGATCCTTTTCCCTTTTTTTATGATCTCTTTGGGATATAAATGCAGTAGAGACACTGCTGAATAAAAGGGTATGCACAGTTTGATAGTCCTTTCAGTATAATTCCAAATTACTCTCCAGAATGTTTACACCAGTTCACAACTCCACCAACAATGCATTTGTGTCCCACTTTTCCCACATTTCCACCATTTATCATTATCTTTTCCTGTCATCTTAGCAGATCTGAGAGATGTGAAGTGGTAGCTCACTTATCTTAATTTGCATTTCTCTAATCAATAGTAGTTTAGAACTTTTGTTGTATGACTAGACATGGTTTTAAGTTTTTTGTATGAAAATTGTTCATATCCTTTGACCATTTATCAGTTGGAGAATGGCTTTTGTATTCTTATAAATTTGAGTCAATGCTCTCTATATTTTAGAAATGAGGTTTTTATCAGAACACTTAGATATAAATTCTCCTCCCCCCAGTTTTCTGCTTCCCTTCTAATCTTGGCTGCATTTTTTTGTATAAAAATTTAATATAATTAAAATTATCCTTTTTTTGCATTTCATAATTCTCTCTAGTTCTTCTTTGGCCATAAATTCCTTCCTTCTGCACAGATCTGATAGATAGACTATCCCTTATTCTCTTAGTTTGCTTTATAGTATGATCTTTTATGTCTAAATCATGAACCCATTTCAACCTTATCTTGTATACAGTGTTAGTATGGCAGAAACTAATTTTCCCAGCAATTTTTGTCAAATAACAAGTTCTTATTTCCAGAAGCTAGAGTGTCTAAGTTTATCAAACACTGGATTATTATAGTTATTGATAATTGTGTCTTGTGATCCTAATCTATTCCACCAATCCACTACTCTGTAACTTGCCTGTACCAAATGGTTTTGATGACTGCTGGTTTATAATATAATTTTAGGTTTGGTGCAACTAGGCCACTTTTATTTACATTTTTTCATTAATTTCCTTGAAATTTTTGACCTTCTGTCTTCTGACCTTATTTTTTCCAGTTCTATAAAGTAATTTCTTGGCTATTTGATTAGTATGGCACTGAATAATTAGATTAATTTAGGTAGAATTGTCATTTTTATTATATTAGCTTGGTTTACCCATAAGCTTTTGATATTCTTCCTGTTGTTTAGATCTGACTTCATTTGTGTGAAAAGTATTATGTAATTATGTAATAGTTCCTAGCTTTGTCTTGGCAGGTAGAGTCCTAAATACTTTAAATTATCTACAGTTACTTTAAATGGAATTTCTCTTTGTATCTCTTGGTGTGGACTTTGTTGGTAACATAGAAATGCCAATGATATATGTGGATTTATTTTGTATGCCACAACTTTGTTAAAATCGTTAATTGTTTCTCATAGTTTTTAGTTGATTCTCTTAGTATACTATCATATTATCTGCAAAGAATGATAATTTTGTTTCCTTATTGCTTATTCTAATTCTTTTAATTTCTCTTTCTTCTTTTTTTGCCAAAACTTACATTTCTAATACAATATTGAATAGTAATGGTGATAGTGGGCAAACTTGTTTCATCCCTGATCTTATTGGGATCTAGTTTATCTCCATTACATATGATGTTTACAAATGTTTGCAGATGATTTTAAATAGATGCTACTGATAGTTTTAAGGAAAACTCCATTTATTTCTATGCTCTCTAATGTTTCTTAATAGGAATGGATGTTGGATTTTATCAAATGCTCTTTCTCCATCTATTGATGTAATCATATGATTTCTATTAGTTTGGTTATTGATGTAGTCAATTATGTAGAGATTGATTTTTTTGAAGAGCATTAAACATTTGTTGTTTTGAATTGAACTGGATAACCTGTTCAGATTAAAATACTGAATTAGTTTCTGAGACCATGATTAAATTATTTTCTATCCTTCAACAGCTACTACTATGATGTACTCTTCCTACTTCTAACTACTATCATTATTAGTCCTGAATTATCAGTGTTTTCTTTTGAAGCTTTTTTTCTTAACCTATTTCCTCATGTGAAGGTAATACATTTTCTTTTCCTGGCAACAGGAACTTTATTTGTATGACAGTTTTGAGAATGTGTACTGTGAGGCTAAATAATAATAGCTAATGATGGTTAACATTTATTTAACACTTACTTTGTGTCAGGCACTCTTTTAAGTGCTTTACATCATTATCTTATTTCATCCTTACATGCAACAAACAAAATAGCAAAAATGATTCTCATTTTACAGATGAAGAAACCAAGGTAAACAGGGTCAAGTGACTTGCCTAGGTTCATAGCTAGTAATGTTTGAGGTTGGATTTGAACTTAGGCCTTTCTTTCTCCAGATTCTGTGCTCTATCTGATGTTATAGCTGAAAACTAAACAAATTGGTACATTGGCCTCCTGCCCTGGTTACTACTGAGATCAGTGTTCGGGGAAAGATGAGAATTCTGAGCCAACCTCTGATTTTCTTAATTACTCAGTTTTTTAGCTCTTTTGTCTCCTACAGGGCAGCCACTTAGGCAATAATTCCCATCAGCTGTGCTTTAGTGGCATCTTTTAAATCTGTAGAACTATATCCTCTGAAAATACTGTTTTTCAAAAAGTTATTTGTTTCTCTGAAAAAATGATGCCTTTTATTAAATTTTCTTTATCTGGTAATAATATTATTCTTCCATTTACTTAGAGGTATTGTAACCTTAGATAGTAAATTCATCATCAATCCTTGTCCTGTCTCTGTATCTAATTAATTGGTATGCCTTGTCTATTGTGTCCATTTTGTTCACTATCCTTGTATTGCCACAAGATGATGCATGTTTTTGCAAAAAACCTATAGGACTTTGATTCAGGAGCCACTTTTATACAAATCCTAGCTTTAATATTCAGTAGTTATACAGTCTTAGGTAAGCTGCTTAGCCTTGTGGAGTCTCCGTCTTATGGATGAGGACAATCATATTTGTGTTCCTTAATTGGTCTCCTTCACAGGGAAGTGTTTTTTCCCATTTTAAAGTACTATATGTGGCAATTATTAGTACATTTGTGTTATTCACAGATTCAAAGTTTGAGGGGGAGGTAATGAAAGAATGTGGAGTCCAGATCAGAAAAATGAAGCTCAGGGAAATTATTGTGATTTGCCACATGTGTAGGTCATATTGACAAGTAACTAGAAGCAGGTTTTATTCCATGTCATCTGCCTCCACAACTAGTGTTCTTTTCACTGTACCATGTTGCCCCTAGAGTTTCTGTAAGTCTCTCACATTTCACCCCTAATTTTCATCCTTCTTGTCAAGGCTGCTCTTTTTTATGGTTCATTATTACTGCAGTAGTTTCCTAATCCAGTCTTCTTACCACTAGTCTTTTCTCTTATCTTTTCCTTCATTTCCCCAGTTCTGGCTGCATACTACAATTGGAACAACCTTCCTTCAATCTGTCACTCTGATTAGGTAGCTCTTCTCATTATGGATCTTTAGCGATTGCCTGTTGTTTACTATATGAAGTCTTATCTTCAAAGCCTAGACTTCGGGGTTCTCTGTGATATGACCCTTACTTATTTTTCCAGTTATTTTCTCACTCTTTGTCGTCAGCTATCCTATGCGCCTGTTAAATTGAACAATATGGCACTCCCTAAGTATGGCCATTTTTTTTGTTTCCTCACTCTGTTTTTGCTTATTATTCCTTCTACCTGAAAGGATCTCGTGAATCTCTTGTTTCTTAAGATTACAGAATCAATCAGAGATTTAGAGCTGGCATGCTACCAACTTTTTTTTTTCTTCTTCAACCCTTTCATTTGACAAACAAAGAAACAGAGACTCAGAGAGGCTATTTGATTTGTTTGAGGGTGCAGAGCCATATCAGAAGCACAAGTCCAGTGCTCTTCTCACTACACTTTGTGGCTTCATATAATCTTCTATCACCTTTAGATCCAATTGAAAAATGTGTCTCTTATACCCAGAATCAGAAATTACATTTTTTTCAACTCCTTTGTGTCACCTCTTTAAACTTGTCACATTTTACCTGGCATTATTGATATCGATTCATGTCTCATCTTCTCTACTATATATTTGTAAATTCATATATAGTATATCTATATGTAGTGTGTCTACTATAAGACCACAGTTAATTCATACCCATTACTGAATATAGTACCTTACATATAGTTATATTTATTGAATTCATACTGAGTTGAATTGAATAAATCTATGGTAGTGGTAATACAAAGAAAATCACCTATGTAATCTGGAGGTTATAATCCAAGGCAAACACCATTTAAGTTGATGAAAACATTCAAATTATACATAATAGAAGAAAGCAATAAACTGGCAGTTCACAAATGCTAGGATTCTATGGCACATCAATAGGATTTATATACAAAAGAAAAAATGTTAGTAGTATTTTCTCTTCTGACTTTAAAGAACTTCAAATTTCTGTGATGCCATGGGTAATGTTATTCCCCTTATTGAAACAGAGTATAGTTTTCATGCCTTAATACAAAATTTAATGAGTTACTATGGTCAAAATCCCATTAGGTGGACAACCTTCTAATGATATATTTAATTATAATTGGCTAGTATGGTTCTTCAAGGTCTGTTTGGATTCTGATTTTATTATCTGGTTTTTTTAACTCTCTTTCCTTTCTGTCATAGTTCATTGCAAATCTGTTAAACATGCCATTTAAATCTTTCCCCCAGGCAATGACAAAAACATATTTTTAAATACAAGGTCAGAGCCAGTCACAAATTCCTGGGATTTCTCTTTCCATGTTGACATTGAAACATTAAAGACTGCTCTTTGGTTTTGGTTATTCAACTCATTTTGTATCCATACAATTGTGCCTTTTTTTTTTTTTTTTTTTTTGTATCAATCCATACAAATAATATAGGAGGTTTGGTCAGTGTTTTGCTAAAATTAAACTATTTTTATCTACCACTGTAATAACTGTGAACAAAAAAACAAAGTTATCATTATATATACTGCTCTAGATAAAGTAAAGCTGATTTTTTGAAATTACTGCTCTCTATGCTCATTAATTATTTCTTACATAATTTCTTTTCAAATTATACTGGGAGTTGGTCTATAGTTATAGACTTTATACTCTCTTCTCCCTTTTGAAAACTGTTACAACCCTTGCCCTCTAATTCTCTAGTACTTTTCATGTTGTAAGTAATCTTTCTAAGATCACTGACAGTAGCTCAGTGAACCTCTCTCTCAGTTCTTTTAGTACTTTGGGACTGATAACTTGAATTTTTCAGAGGCAGCTAAATGCTTTCTGATGGTCTCTGTACAAATCTTGTAATTTAACTCCCTATTAGTCATTTTAATTCTGTCTTCTCTGAGCCAAATGTCATTCTCCTTGGCAGGCAAAAACAGGAGACGAAAGAGCTAAACAGGGCTCCCATATCACTGTTGTTCATTACTGTCCTTAAATCTTCCTCAGCAGATATCTGTCTTCTGTGCTTTGTGATAGAAACCCTTAGAAGACTAATCAAGGAGTTGTTCAAGAAGGACAAGCAACTCTGGTGTGAGGATTTGCTTAGTCCTTTTAAGGGCTGCTCATCTGTTGTTGGTGTCTGCCTGGATTAAATTAGATGGCTACTAAGATCTTTGCAACTTTTCAAGTTTTATGTGTTGGGTGAATCTGTGATTATTGTGTATAAAACATAGATATTATCTAATAGTTATGACAGTGAATAGCAATACAGAAATAATTATGAAAATCAACTTGAATGTAGATTGTTTATTCAAGTCAATAGTATTTTGAAGAATTGATCATCTATTATATCCTCAAAACTAGAATATAAAGGACATTTTTTTTTCTTTAGGTCTTATGTAGTGCTTTGAAACTCCCCTGATGTACTTACCTTAATGTAATGCTATTTTATATTTATTTCTGTATGTTTCTTAGCTTGTTACTATCTATAAGCTCTGTGATAGCAGAGATGATGATTTATCTAAAATTCTGTCTCTCCTACTACTGAAGCAGGTTGGTATTGCATTAGGAATAAGCAAATAATAAATATTTTTTGAATGTTAATGATTGCTCAATTAATGATTGTTGAGAAGATCTAGTTCCCCACTCTCAAAGAGCCTATAAACAAGGTGAGAAATATAGAAGTAACATTGTCAATATAGTAAGGGATTTTAAATGATTAGGTTTATGAAAGCTAAGAAATCCCCTTCATGAAGGAAATGAGATTGCTTAAATATTGAACAGTAGGATTTGGATAGGATAGTGAAAGAGGAGTAGCAGAGAAATATAATGAATGATGGTGCAGGAAAGGGAATGAATGTGATATTGTCATGGGATATTGAAGAAACCTTTCTGACTATACAGGAACAGTGTCTTTTGAGGTTTATAGGAAATAAAATTGAGCTTATATACTATCAGTTACATTTGAAAGATCAATGAAAACCAGATAAACATTTACATTTGACAATGTGGTAAATGGCTTCCAATTAAGGACTTTTTTGGATGAAAAATAACGAAAAGAAAATATTTTTCAAAGACGATAAATTTTGAAGTACTTGTATAGAAAAGAGCCTAGAGTCAGGAAGATTATCTTGTAAGTTATAGTTTTAGTTTTTGTGAATTAAAAACTTGTAGTTTTTGTTCCTAGGTGGAATCAGTGCCATTGACCTTTATTTTTCCTAGTTCTTTTCCTAATCCTTTTCAAACCTTGAGGTTTGAGATTGCTAGAAATAATGTCAGTTTTATGGTTTACAGAATTTACAACATCCTTGGAAAATAGCTAATATGATTTTTTAAAAATTTCCATTTTACAAATGAAGATATTAAGATTTATAGAGATTATAGTCCTTCATCTAATAAGAAAGAACTCAAACTCAAATATAGTAATAACCTCATGGATGTTGTAGATTTGGCTCCAGACCACTGCCTTAAAGGGAATATTATAATGAAATGAGTCACACAAGGTTTTTGGTTTCTCAATCCACATAAAAGTTATATTTATACTATAGACTACAGTATAGTATTTTAAGTGCATAATAGTATTATGTCTTTTAAAAAAACAGTGTATATACCTTAATTGAAAATACTTTATTGTTTTAAAAAAGTGCTAATCATCATCTGAGACTTCAGCAAGTTTTAATCCTTTTTGCTGATAGAAGGTCTTTCCTGTATGCTGATGGCTTCTGACTGATCTGGGTGGTGGTTAGTGAAGGTTGAGGTGGCTTTGGCAATTTCTTAAAGTAAGAGGAGAATGAAATTTGCTCCATGAGTTAACTCTTTCTTTCACTTGAACACTTAGTTCATTGTTGTGTCTCAGGGAATAGGAAAGCCTGAGTAGAGGGAGAGAAATGAGGAAATAGACCATTTGTGGAATAATCTGAACATATACATTTATTGTTTGCATTCTTATGGATACTGTTCCTGGTTTCTCAAAACAGTTCAATAGTAACATCAAAGATCACTGATCACAAATTACCATAACAGATATAATAATAATAATAATGAAAAAACTTTGAAATATTTTTAGAATTATCAAAATGTGACATAAAGATATAATATAAGCATATATTATTGGAAAAATGGCACTGATAATCTTGCTTCCCACAGAATTGTCACGAACCTTCAATTTCTAAAAAATGCAGTATTTGTGAAATACAGTAAAGCAAAGTACAGTAGAATCTTCTGGCCCTAAGATTTTTCCCAGCAAATTATTATTTCTAAAGATACTTGACTGATGAAAATTTTTTTTAAATGAACAGAAAACTATTTTCTCTCTCTCCTCTTCTCCACCATTAAAGGAAAAAGGGGAAAAAGAAAAATAATAAATAAGAACTTTTAACTTTTTTATTTTTTAAAATTCATTCAAAGATAATTTTCAGTATTCACTCTTGCAAAACCTTGTGTCCTAATTTTTCCCTCCCTTTTCATCTCCCTCCCCTCCCCTACTCAGAAAATAATCCAATAAAAGTTAAACATATGCAATTCTTCTAAACATATTTCTACATTTATCATGCTGCATGAGAAAAATCAGATCAAAAAGGAAAAAAAAAATAGGAGAAAACAACAGCAACAAAATATATTCAGTCCCCATAGCCCTTTCTCTAGGTTCAAATGGCCTTCTCCATCACAATTCTGTTGTAATTGACTTGAATCACTTCACTGAAAAGCAACACTTTTTACCCTTGTGAAAATAACACATAGGTAAGCACAATACACTTCTGCAATGGTCATATTCAAAAACCATATATCTCTTTTTGTACTCAGAATCACTTTTGATTCATTTAGGAGAGAGGTAACATGATTCATTATTAATTCCCTTGGATCATATTGAGCATTATGTTATTTAATTATTTGTTTTTACACTATTGTCATTGTACAAATTGTCTCCTGGTTCTGCTCATTTCAAAATGCACCAATTTGCATAAGTCTTCCCAGTTTTCTCCAAACCCATCCTTTTGTTATTTCTGGAGGCATAATAGCATTTAATTAATTCATATGACATAATTTATTCAGCTACTCTCTAATAGAACCAAGGGATCCCTTGGTTCCAGTTCTTTGCTATGACAAAACAAAACAAAACAAAAAAGTACATATGTATCCTTTTCCATTTCCTTTCATCTCTTTGGGATGTAGGCTAATAGTGATACTTATAATTTATTTGACACAATGAAGGAAGAGGAGGAATGAGCCCAAGATTGGTTTGAAAAGTTAGTGGCAGAATAAAATATAATGTTAAGATGATTGCAAGAGAATGAATACTGAGTTAAGTTTTGGATGGGTTTTCACTGTGAAGTGAGGATATATGATTTGAGTTTGGTTCTCTAATGTTTTAGTTAGGGAGCATGACTTTGTGGAGTGAGAGTCAGAAGATCTTATTTGTCATCCTTTCTGTCTTTATTTTGTGATCACAATTACAGTATTTTCTTTTCAGAACTACAGTTTGCTTATCAGCAAAATAGAGATCCTAATATTGTCAAATTTATAGAAGTGTTAAGAGACAACTGCTTTGTAAATGATCAAATCCTCAAGTATTATTTTTATTTCTTTTTCTTCTTTTAATACTTATATCGGACAGCTTTAATCCATTTAGGTGTAGCACCTCTTCAAGGGATATTTCATCAACTCCCATCCAAACTGGCAAGCCTGCTTTCTAGGAGGTGATTGACTTCTAATTCAAGACTTTAGGGGTTGACCTTGGTTGATTGGGTCCTATTACATTTGCACATGAGCCTGTACTTGTATGATTGATTCACCTTGATAAGTAGCCAATGACCCCATTTCTCTTTTTTTCTCCTCAGAGTATTTTATTTTTCTAAACACACATAAAGATAGCTTCCAAGGCAGCTAGGTGGTGCAGTGGATAGAGCACTGTTCAGATCTGTCTTAGACACTTAACACTTCCTAGCTGTGTGACCCTGGGCAAGTCACTTAACCCCAATTGCCTCAGCAAAAAAAAAAAAAAAAAAGGTTTCCAACATTCATTTTAGTAAGATTTTGTGTTCCAAATTTTTCTTCCTCTCTCTCTTTACCACCCACTTCCCCAAGACAGCAAGTAATCTAAGTTAAACATGTACAATCCTTTTAAATATATTTTCCTATTTTTCATGTTGTACAAGAAAAATAAGATCAAAAGGGGAAAAATGCAAGAAAGAAAATAGCAAATAAACAAAAACGGTGAAAATATATGTTTCAATTCATATTCAGTCTTAATAATTCTTTCTCTGGATTTGAATGTCATTTTCCATCACAAGTCTATTAGAATTGTCTTGGATCATTGCATTGCTGAGAAAAATACATCACAGTTGATCATCATATAATCTTGTAGTTGCTTTGTACAATATTCTATTGGTTTTGCTCACTTCATTCACCTTCAGTTCATGTAAATCTTTCCAGGCTTTTCTGAAATCATATTGTCATATCATATTATTGTCCATTACATTCATATATTATAGCTTATTCAGCCATTCCCTCACTTATGGACATCTACTTAGTTTCTAATTCCTTGCTATTACAAAAAGAGCTGCTAAAATATCTTTACACATGTGGGTTCTTTTCTATCTTTTATTATCTCTTTTGGGATACAGGCCCAGTAGAGACACTGCTGGATTAAAGGGCATGCAAAGTTTTGCAGCTCTTTACATACTTCCAAATTGTTCTCCAGAATGATTGGATCATTTCACAGTTCTACCCAATTATTTTTTAAAAATGGTATTTACTAAGGTGGTATAGCAAGAACTATACTTATCAAAAATCATTACCCTTAAAAATCTAGTGTGCACTTTCTCCAAAAAACATTGGGCAGAATGGCTGTGACATCATTCACATGTGTTAAATAGGCAATTCACAACTCCTGGTTTCTGGAAGTTCTTTTCTGACTTTGTAGAGTACTCTTTAAGAGTCTCTTGGCTATAATGCTTTTCTAAACTTTGAAGGTTAATGCCTTTATAAGAGGCATAGAAAAAATTTCTCTTTACCATGAGGGACCAGTTTTCCTGCAGCTGAGTTCCAAAGGAATGTCTAAGCCTTTGAGCCAATCACAAATGTATGCTGTCTGCCTGACATTCACTACCATGTTTTTCCTTTTTTTTTTTTTTTTTTTCTAGATGGAATCAGTGTTAGTGGTCTTCCTCTTTCCAGTCCTTTTCGACAGGTTGTCAAGCCTCGAGTTGACAGCAAACCAGTGAATCCCTCAGAAAGCAGCAAGGCTGGTGATTTCAGCCATGTAAAAGTAAGTGAGTGATGGCTAGACAAGAGATAAACCTTTATTTGGGCAACTTGCCCTTTTTGTATCTTTGTAAATTTTTGAAGGCAAAGTTTGTTGGGTGAAGTACTGGAACGCAGGCAAAATTTGTGTGATAATTGCAAAACTTGTTATCTCATAATCTTCAAAATTGTTATGAAGTTGAGGAAAGTAATTGTAATCAAGATTTAGTGTCTTGTAACTTGGAGAGTTTATCCTGAAAGATAGTAAATCTACTCTATTAGTTTGAAAATAGGATGAATTTTTCCCCTTCTCTCTTGACTACCCTCCTTTCCACTCTGAATCTGAACAAATTCTGAGCACTGCCTTTGAGGATGATGATGAATGGGGGTCTAAAACAGAGAGAGCAGTGATAAAAATGAATATGATATCCTAGTTGGAATTGAAAGAAATGCAAACAAAGGAACAAAAAGATCTATCTCAATAAATTAATATATTTCATTTATAATAATTTTATTTAATCATTTTTTATTGTATACACACCTATGCACACACACACCCACACATCCTCTCAATTAGATCTCATTTTAGGGAGTTTGTATGTATTTTGGACAGCTCAAAAAATATTTTGACTAAAAAGAACTAGTTTTTGGATTAAAAATGGCTGTTTGCTGGCCATAGGTGACGCTAACTAAATATTTGTTGACTTAGATCCTGGAGATTTTTCTACTTTTTCCAGTCATAATGCCATCTTTCTTCTCTGCTCATCATCTTCTACTACACCCTCCTCCTCCTCTTCACCAAATCTAGCATTTGAATAGCATTTATAATTCTTAAAAATACTTTTCAAATATTATGTCATTTTATCCTCACAACACCTCTGGGAGGAAGGTGCTATTATCTCCATTTATGGCTAATGAGTATGTGAAGTTGCATTTGAATTCAAGTATTCCTGATTTCAGGTCTGATGCTTTATCCCCCGGGCCAACTAGATGCCCCTGGGGACATCATCTTGGATGCTGAATGGATAAAAAATAATGAACCTCAAAGATGGCATGAACAACTCATACTATTCTAGCCCTTTAAAAACTACAAAGTGCTGTCCTCAGAAGAATTTTGTGGGATTGATAGTATAGGTTTTCTCCATTTTACAGATGAAGAAATCAAAAGTTAGAGAAATTAAGTGTGTGTGTGTGTGTGTGTGTGTGTGTATGTGTATTAAAACATGTAATTCCCTTGGTGAAGAGAACTCTTGTGAAAATGTTTAATCATTGTAAAATTTGCAGTTTTAGAGAATTTCCTGGCACATTGAATTGTAAAATGATGTGTCTTTTGTCATGGCTTGTTTGTATTAGACATATGATTTGAAGTCAGGTCTGGTAGAGTTCTGTTAAACTGCCCTGATCTTTTAAAAAATCTTTTCAATATTTCATCTACAATAGTGAAATGCACTTTTGAGGAGTAATCTTAAAGAGTTATCCTTCCTGCTGTTGGCTTTTTTTCTGGATTTATGACTTGGCCAATTGACAGCAATACTTTAGAAGTTGTCTTAATTGTTGCTTCTTAAATTCTTGGTCATTAAAAAACACTGACCAGGTTTCCAGGTCAGCCATTTGCTCTAGGAGGTCATTTTTGAGATTAATATTATGAAAGTTTACTTATCAAAACTGAGAATTCTGTATATTTTCTTCAGACTTTTATTTACATATGTATTGCCATTTCAAATAAGCTGATACTGCATAGAAAGAAACTGGATATGAAATTGGGATACCTGGATTAAGTTTTACTTCTGACATTTACTGGTGATACAACTTTGGGCGAATCACTTTACCTCTGGTTCTCTTATCCATAAAATGAGAATAATCAGGCTTTAACTTTTACTTAATATAATTTTTGAGAATGGTAACTTCATGCCTAGAAATCTCTCTTTATCAATCCTTCTCCAATTTTAAGGGAATAATGATGATAACCACAGAATCCTAAACCTTGAGTCATTTCTAAAGTTCTCAAATCACAAATCTTGTTTAGTATAGTAGTATCAAATTAAAATAGAAATGGATCTCAGTGAGCTACATATTGACTTAGAAAACTATAGCTTAACATATTGTATTTTTATTTACTTTGTTAAATATTTTCCAATTACATTTTACTCTGGTTTGGACCCTGAACTGGGGAATTTTCAGGTCTCTGCAGGCCATGAGTTTGACATGGCTAGTTTAGAACATTGCTAACAAATGTTTATCCATTTTCTCCTTGAATACCACTAGAATAGATATCATTATATGTCATAATACTGTAATAATTATAATGATATAATAATTATAGTTTACACTTATATATTGCTTTAAGTTACAAATGCATGTTTCAAGACCTTTGGATTATGATCAAGAAAGGCTCATACAGATGATCTAGTCCTTTCCTTCTATGAAGGTGACATAGAAATAGCATTGCCTTAGTAGTCAGAAGACATGGATTCTGGTCTTGGCTCTCCCATGTGTAGCTCTCTGGGTAAACTCCTTGTATCTCTAGGTTCCAATTTCACCTGTGAAGGTTTTTGTCTATGTCACGAAAGAGAAAATAGAAACCAGGGAGAGACTGTGATTGTAGGAGTCACAGAGCTAGTAAATAGCAGAGCTGGGCTGCAAATATTGGTCTTCTTTGGATTTTAAATGAAGTTTATGCAGTTTTTGAGGACAAGCAATCCTATCTACTTCTAGTCATTTAATAATTGCTTTCCCCCAGACATAAAGGAAGACTTAGTACCTCTTTTATACAACTCTCACCTCTCACTTCTTGCTATTAATAACAGCAATGGTATCTCACTTTTTTCTGTATTGACACATGATGGCTTTTTCTTAGAGCTGTCAGAATATTATTTTTACAGATATTAGGGGCATGTTTAGAAGGCAGAAGCAGCATTAAGAGTGAAAAATGGTGATAGAGTGAATGATTGTAGTATGCTTGATAGCTCAGAAGCTTGTTAACTCAGCTGTCAGCTGGCTGAGGAATGATACAACTTGAAGGGAAGCTGGTTTGATAGTAATGCTTTTGTAACTAAGTGTAGATGTTGAAATGGTTGAAAGTTTAGTGGAATAGTGAGGCTGGAAGGGATCATACACAGAACATAGAAGTATTTGTGTATAGAACATTAGTGTGAAGAGGACATTACTTCAACTATGTGATATGGTAAATAGAAAACTACATAGAGACCTTGGGTTTGAATCCCACCTTTGTCACTTGTGGTCTTGGTGGCCTTGGGTAAAGCATTTAAACTCTTGAGGCTTTGATTTCTTCATCTATAAAATAATGGAGCCCCTTAAGGCTTTAAAACCAAGTGATCTACGAATATAGAGTATGAGAACTAGAAGAAACCTTAGAACACAGAACATTTAAACGCATAATATAAAATTTAATTCTTTTCACAATGATTTATTTAGCAACTACCATACAGAAAAAGACATCTTAGAGAATACCTGATCTGACTTTTTAAAAATGAGGAAACTGAGACCCCAAGAAGGGAAGCTATATTTGCCATAGATTTCATAATGCTTTTAATTTTAAAAAATCTTTACCTCATTATTATTTCTAGCTCCCCCATCAATTCTGTTCTCTCCCCCCCCCCCCCCCCAGGCAATTGGGATTAAGTGACTTGCCCAGGGTCACACAACTAGGAAGTATTAAGTGTCAGGAGGACCAGTCTCAGGTCCTACTGTTTTCAAGGTTGGCACGCTATCTGCTGCAACCCCCCCCCACCCCATCAATTCTTAATGTTCCTTATCCTTTCCCTTTCTGACTCTGATTAATTCTGCTTCTTTTTTCTTTTGTATTTGATATGCTACATGAGTTTTATGGATGCCTCTGGATATACATCTTGTTTCTCTGTTAGAATATAAGCTTTTTGTTTGTATCTCTAGGTTCTAGCACAGTTACTGACAAATAGAAAGCACTCAGTCAATTTGTTGATTCATCTTAATTGCTCAGGCTGATATGAGGAATTTGTTAGAGGTAAAAGAAAAAAAGCATGTAAAAGCAATAGTACTACTGAACTCTTCTATACAATATTGTTTGTTTATACTGCTATCTGATTAGAATGACTAGTTTTCTATGTGTTGATGGCCTTAAATATTCCTTTGCATTTGAGCAAATGCTGATCTGATTAGGTTTTTTTTAAAAAATATTTTATTTATTTAATTTCAATTTACTGTAGAAAACAAGTATTTTCATATGATATAATTTTTTAAAAAAGATTGCTCACAAAACTGCAAATCTATTATGTATAATTTGCTATTCCTTTTAAATATATAATAGCTATCATGTAAAATTTCCCTCCCTTTTTCCCTCTCCTCCCTACCCTAGAGATGGCTACCATTACACACAAAAATGGATATATATCTATAATATGCCTGATACAAAAATGGATATGTAATAATATATATGTATATATAATAAAACATTATATATATGTAAAGTATTGCCATTACTGTATTGCTATTACTGTATACATAATTTCTTGACTCTGATCATTTTCTTCTTTATTATTTCATGTAAACTTGTCCATGTAGCATTCCATAACAATCATATAACACAACTTGTGCTAGCATTCCCAAATGACAGGCATTCCTTGGTATAGGCAGCTTGATAAGTCTGGAAATAATTCTAGATTGCTCTCCAAAATAGTTCAGTCAGTTCATAATTCCATCAACAATGAGTTAGTGTGCCAATTTTTTCACATACCCTCCAACATTTGTTACTCTTCCCTTTGATCATTTTAGCCAATCTGATGGATATAAAGCAGTATCTTTATTTTAATTTGCATTTTTCTAATCAATTTTTTAAATAAATAATTTTTTCCTATGACTATAAATTATTTTCAGTTAGTCATAGGAAAACTGCCTGGTTCATATCCTTTCACTGTTTATCAGTTGAAGAATGACTCATATTCTTTATAGATTTGACAAAATTCTTTATATATTTAAGATACGAGACCCTTTTCTCTAAAAATCCCCTCACCCAATTTTTCTTTTGCTTTTCTTCTGATCTTGACTATATATTTTTTATTTGTAAAGACTTTTTAAAATTTAAGTAATCAAAATTATCCATGTTCTTTAAATTTTATTGTGATATCTCTCATTATATCTATTATCATGTATCCATTTTGACCTGATCTTGGTAAATGATGGAAGATCTTGGTCTATGCTTAATTTTTGCGCTATTGCTTTTCAGTTTTCCTCAATGTTTTTTGTCACAATGGATTCTTATTCCAAAATCTTTTTAATCTTTTTACATTTGTCAAATACAAAGATTATTATCTTCAACTTTTCCCCTCTTTTACATTTTGAAAGATTACTTCCTTTGATATTCTTGACTCTTTGTTCTTCCAAATGAATTTTATTTTATATTTTTTGATTCATTAAATAATTTTTTTGGTGATTTAATTGGAATGACATTAGGTAAAATTATCATTTGTATTATATGGTCTCTGCCTGCCAATAAAGAATTAATATTTGTCCAGTTATTCAGATCTGATTTTATTTGTATGAAACTTTTGTATAATTGTGTTTATGTAGTTCTTAGGTGTATTTAATCAGGATTCCAAGATATTTTATACTGTGTTGTTATTTTAAATGAGTATCTCTTACTATTTTTTTCTTTCAGACTTTTGCTTTTGACATATAGGAATGCTGATGATTTATGTGAATTTACTTTATATCGTGCTATTTTGCTAATATTGTTAATTGCTTCAACTACCTTTTTAGTTGGATCTTTCGGATTTTCCAAGTATATCATCATATATCTGCAAAATCAGTTGTGGTAGATTGCACATTAGAATAGTTCAATGAAAAGAGCATACTTTGTGTAGAGAAGACTTCCTTAAAACATGATAGCTATCTCCAAGGATATTTAAGGACTATCATTATGGAACAGGAATAATACTGACTGTTCTTTTGTATGTGAGGAAAGTTGCAAGAAGAAAATTTTGACTCAATTTAAGGAAGAAGTTACAAAAACTGAGCTGTCTAGGTCCTTCTAGTGGAAAACATCAAAGTAGCGATTGTTCTTTCCAATAGTGTTGTAGAGGGAAGTTCTGCTGGTGAAGAGATGGGATTATATGGTATTTGAGGCTTCTTTCACCTGATATCCTTTTAGATTTTTATATCCTTTTAAAAAATACTTATCATATAAGAGACATTTAACAAATATAGATAAAACATGCATAAACCTCATAAAGAAATGAGGTATTTTCTGCTTTTTTTCTAGAAAGGTACAATTGTTTTTACAATATGTATAGAAAATTAATCTCAGTATAGTCACCTATGTGATTATATGTAAATATATTTTCTGAATTTTAGAAAATAATAATAAACAACAAATGTTCTCTTAAAAAAGGATAATTTGCATTTTTTTGCTGTTGATATCGCAACATCATTACAGTTTATTTGTTAAGTATTTTTAGAGTAAGAGAGATGAAAAATGAAATTATATAGCAGCTTCCAGCATCCTCTCAGTTTCTTTAGTGAGAAAGCAGGTGTGATACTTTTCTATTGAGATTTGTTTTGAGATTGCTTTGGCGTGAACACTTAAATGAGTTAGTTTTCCAGATTTATCTTGTAATAGATCCTTACTTATTGCAATAATTTTAATAGTTTAATCTTGAGTATTATTGACTGCCATTTGTGTTATATGACAGAAACAACAGAAACTTTATGAATTCAAAAAATCTGAATTCAAATTCAAATCTGAATCCTCATCTGTTTACTAGTTGTGTGAATTTGAACATGTCTCTGAACTTCTCTGAACTTCAATTTTCCTTATCTGTTAAATGAGCATAATAATACCTGTAAGAATAAAATAAAATGAATCAAAATGCCAGTATATTCATAATCACCTCATATTTCAACAGAGTGCTCTCTCTTCTTTTGACATCAGATAATACTTATCAAACCAGTATTACTATTGCTTTTGAAAGATGCTTGATAGTTTTCCCCTATGGTTTCACTCTTCATACCAAAATAAAAGACTTCTCCCTCAGATGTGTTGTTCTCCTTTTCTAGAATGTAATCTCCCCAAAGTAGGTATTTCTAATACCTAGTGCAATATTGAGTGTAAAGGAAGCACTCAACAAAAGATTTTCTTTCATTTTTTTTTTCACTTTTATCTGTGTGGGGACTTCTACTGAAGGAACTCACAAATTGAGTTTGAGATGTTTAATAGGTAGTTGGAAATGTAAGACTGAAGGTCAGAAGAGAGGTTATTACTGGATAAATAGATCTGAGACTTATTTGCATAAAGCTGATACATGGTTGATTAGATGGAACCTGCTGAGTGATATATTGGGAGAATAGAAGTCCTTTTTTTTTTTTTTTTTAATTTAATAGCCTTTTATTTACAGGATATATGCATGGGTAACTTTACAGCATTAACAATTGCCAAACTTCTTGTTCCAATTTTTCACCTCTTACCCCCCCACCCCCTCCCCCAGATGGCAGGATGACCAGTAGATGTTAAATATATTAAAATATAAATTAGATACACAATAAGTATACATGACCAAAACGTTATTTTGCTGTACAAAAAGGATCAGACTCTGAAATATTGTACAATTAGCTTGTGAAGGAAATCAAAAATGCAGGTGTGCATAAATATAGGGATTGGGAATTCAATGTAATGGTTTTTAGTCATCACCCAGAGTTCTTTCTCTGGGCGTAGCTGGTTCAGTTCATTACTGCTCCATTGGAAATGATTTGGTTGATCTCGTTGCTGAGGATGGCCTGGTCCATCAGAACTGGTCATCATATAGTATTGTTGTTGAAGTATATAATGATCTCCTGGTCCTGCTCATTTCACTCAGCATCAGTTCGTGTAAGTCTCTCCAGGCCTTTCTGAAATCATCCTGTTGGTCATTTCTTACAGAACAATAATATTCCATAATGAGAATAGAAGTCCTAAGATAGAACCTGGGATATATTTGGACTACACCTATCTGGCTAAAGATTGAGCATATCAATCCCAAATTCATCACTCTATGGTTTGGACTTTCCCATCTTGGGAATGGTACATAGATTACCCCCTTTTCAGTAGTTTTGATTCTCATAATAATATAAGATGGCATTGAAGAATTAAATCAAATCTTTTGCTTCCCCATGTTCATGACTCTTATATCCAGCTTTTAGAATTAGGTAAATGATAATTTCTCACCCCACATTGCAGGCTACTCAGGAAATTATCTTTTTTCTGGATAAAAGGTTTGATTCCTTGAATTCTTGAATTTTTGTTATCTGCTAAGAAACTCCCAAGACTGAGAAATCTGCCCAGGAAATCTCCTTTCTTTGACTATATGGTTAGGTGTTGTAATAATACTTCCTAGATAAGCCTCTTAAGAAATGTTGTTTGTGAACTCCCCTCTCAGTCCATATAGTTGAGAATATCTGCTCTGCTACAAGACATCTAGTAGTATTGCTTGAAATAAAACTTCCCCTCTTTTCCCCCTGCAACCCTTGACCTTTAACTCATAGAATGTTCCTGGAATGACAGTGGAAAAGAAATTATGAAATATACTTAAAGCTATTGATGGGAATTCTTTTTATACATTAGTTGAAATGGATAGCTTCTTTGCTAAAAGTTCTTCCCAAGGGTTTGAGCCAATTATTTCATTTTGAGGGCAGCCTCAGTAATGGTAACCCATCAGTAGAGACTAAGGCATGTCTGTGCTCTCTATAAGGAGATTAAAAAAAAAAAAGATCTGAAAGCTTAGAGTTGATTTTGGAATTCTTTTTATTTCCCCCCTACCTAGGGTATATGTTCAGGTACAAATTGGATTAGATGGTTTCTGTAGTCCCTTTCAATTCTATGATTGTAATTTTAAAGTACTGTGAGCAGCAAATTCAAAACTTTTCATAGGAAAAAAATCTTCCTTGGTTAGTTTTTGACCAGTCAATATCCCTTATTTTTCATGAGTAGGTTCTTTTCCAAGTCTTGTGAAGGATCCTCACACATAAAACTTTCAGACTTGGTTGTATTGATTGTTCACTGATGATTCTCCAATATGTGATATTCAAACTGCCATTTTTATAGTATGCCCTCTAGCTTCTAAATATATTCTGTTCTCTTTCCCTCTGTTTAAAATATAACTTTATAAACACCTCACACCTGCTTGAATCCTGCTGAAAAGCAATTCTGAATTCCCAATAATAGCAGAGTTTGCCAAGAGAGAAGGGGGTGCCAATTCTTTATGGGCTCATCACAGATTCTGTTTTGGTGACATATGATGGTTTCAGCTCAGTAAACATTTCATGGATTTGTAGACTTTTAGTTCTGGAGAAGGCTTTAGATAGAGATAATCTGTTCTAATCCCTTCATTTTACAGAAGAGGAAATCAGCTCTAGTGCTAGGAATGATACAAAGCATAAGACAATTATTTATCATTTTAAGTTTTACAAACTGCCTTCTTCATAATAACCTTTTAGGATAGGTGATGCAAATATTATTATCTTCCTTTTTCATATGTAGAAATGAGGCTTTAAAATAAGTGATTTGCTTATTTTCACAAGCTAGTGAATGTTGAAATCATATTTAAGTGTTACATTTTATTCTGTTGCTTTACCCAGCCATGTTATTTACAACATATCATATTTCCTTTAAAATGCGTGTGTGTGTGTGTATGTATGTATCAGTACTGCAGTGCACAGTAATAGATAATAAATTTATTAGAGAGATGAAAAACAAAATGTAATGTGAAGTCCAAGGAAGAGTATGTTATATCTCCCTCTTCCAAATTTTACTTAAAAGTCAATTTTCGGACTCTATACTTCAGATCAAAGAGGAATAAAACAGTGATATTTTTTGGATAATTTAAGAAATGTTATATAGTTGAAGGATTTATAATTTAATTTACATGGCACTTCTCACGCCATTTCATATTGAAACTGATTCATATAGTAGAAGATAATTTCATGATTTCTTATGGTTGGAAAACTTTATCTCATGGTTACTAATCCCTTCTCATATAGGAAAGGAGGTCTAGGAACAAAATCAGACTTTAATTAGATTCTGTGTTTGATGACTTTGTAAGACCTGCCAGTTTACATCCCACTGGCTTAATCATTAAGAATTTAGGGTATGCACCAAACTTTGAGAAATCTTCAGAGTAGGAGAGGTTAGCCTTTGCAAAATGGCAGAGAACCCTCTTCTTCTGAGATAAGAAGTACAAAATTTTAACAGGGTAGCAAGATGGCACAGAGGATAGAGAACTGGACCTGGATGGTCAAGAAGACTCACTTTCTGAATTTAAATATGGCGTCAAACTCTTGTTAATTGTGTGATCCTGGGCAAGACACTTAAATCTTGTCTCATGTCCTTGTTTTTAAAATGAGCTAGAGAAGAAAATGGCAAATTATTCCAGTACCTTCTCCAAGAGCACTTCAAATGGAGTCACAAAGAGTCAAGCATGACTAAAAATCAATTGAGTGCCATTTTGAAATGTACAGAGATTATAGGAATTTAATATCAGTTTCATTCTTTACAAAATAGGAAGTATTCTTATCTGCTAAGAGAAAAATTAAAAGTGGGAGTAAGATTTTGAGGAAGAGATATTAATTATCTAGTTGCAGTGGAGTTAAAATTAAAGAAACTTGTTAGTTTTCCAAATATAACATTAGAGTTAACACTTGCTGCTTCTTGGAGTCATATCTACATTTCCAGCAAGTGGTTATCCATATTTTGTTAGAAGATCTCAGATGATTGGAAATTAATAACTTTGCCCTCAGTTCTTTACCAAAGGTAACTCATTCTACTTTTGTAAATTCTTAAGTATTTGGAATTTCCCCCCACCCCCCCCCCCATATATAGACCTGAAACCTGCTTTGTAATAATTTGAACCCATGACTTTTAGCTCCACCAAAGATTCATCAGGTATTTATTAGGGATCTGCTGAGTGGTAGACACTTGTGATAGGTACTAAGACTAGAAAGAAAAAAAAAATGAAACCATCCCTCTGCCAGGAGCTATCCAATTCTATGAGAGGATACAACATACACACATGTATGTACAGAATAAATGTAGGTGTAGTTAAATAGTCTTGTGAATCACCTTCTTAGTGATGATAAACCCATGGAAAGTGATGAGGAGATTTTTAGAAAGAAAAGAAAAGAGAAACCAGAATAGAACCTTATGAGACCTGATATGTATGATGATCTAGGAAAAAAGAATAAAAAACACCAACTCTTTGGGGTCCCAAGTTTAACAGGTCTCATCCTTTTTATATATGACAGTGTCTTAAGTATAGCTTGGCATCCTCTGAATTTATTTAATTTTTAAAATTGTATTTATGTTCTTTAATTTTTTTAAGTCAGTGATATCTCTCAATGATTTTTTCCCTCAAGAGAAATCCAAGTGAACTCTTCCTTGTAACAATTTTTATTTTTAATATTTTATTTTTCTCTAATTACATATAGAACAATTTTAAATATCCTTTGTTTTTATTTTTAAGTTTTGATTTGTAAATTTTTTCTATCCTCTTTCCCTCCACTTCCATTTTCTTGCAAGAGTAAGCAATCTGATATAGGTTATAATCATGTAATCATGTAAAACATATCCATATTAGTCATTTTAAACAAGAAGACTTACTTGAACAAAAAGGATAGAAATAAAGACAAAAATAGCATGCTTTAATCTTTAATCAGACAACATCAGTTCTTTCTCTGGAGATAGATAATATTTTTCATCATGAGTCCTTTTCTCCTTTGTAATAATAAGGCACTCCAGCTTAAAAAAACAAAAGATCTCGCTCATTTATGAAAATGTATCCATATTTCACTTCGTTGGTAGAAAGACAGAATGCATTTTATGGGTACTCTTCTGAAATCATAACTTTCTCCATTATTATTGTCTTTGAATAAATTATTCTCCAGGTTCTGGTCACTTGAAGGCATCAATTTATACAAATCTCTCCAAATTCTTCATTAGTCATTTCCTACAATACCACAATATTCTTTTATTCATAGTATTCATATTCAGTTCCTCAACTGATGTCTTCTTTCTAAGCCTTGAATTCTCTTGTCTGAATATAATCAATTTCTTAAGCTTATCACCTTGCCCAACCCTGATCTTTATAGACTTTGACACCTTCTTAAAATATAATGTGGGGTTCTTGGTCACAGTACTATATAGGACACGTGATGATCTTTTCCCTCACAGGTTCTGGAAAGAAACATTCTTTCGTCAGTGTTATGAGAAGAGTATTTTTCTTAAATTTTTTGAAAGCCCCCTAAAAATGTGTGTAGCCATTATCACTTAGAATATTCAACAACCACTTATTGATTACTTATTTACAAGGCCCTAGAGGAAGACAAAACACACACACACACACACACACACACACACACACATTAGATAGATAGATAGATAGATAGATAAGTTAGAAATGCTTAATACAGAAAAAGTATAAGAATATAAAGTGCTTTATGAACAGACATGGGATAAATAATTTTGGATAAGATGCTCAGAGGGTAATGTTGTTACATTTGTTTAATACTTTATAATGTTTTTCTTTTGATTTGTTTGTCAGCAATGCTGTAAGGTGAAAAACAGAGATGAAAAATAAAATGTGATGAGAGGTCCAAGGAAGAGTATGTTATATCTCCCTCTCCTAAATTTTACTTAAAAGTCAATTTTTGGACTCTATAATTGAGATCATAGAGGGATAAAATTTAGTGATATTTTTTGGATAATTTAAAAAATGTTATGTAGTTGAAGGATTTATAATTTTATTTACATGGTACTTCTCATGCTGTTTCATAATGAAACTGATTCATATTGTAGAAGATAATACAAGTAGTAATATTCTTATTTAACTGATAAGTAAATTGAGGCTCTATTACCAAGATCATGTGGTTAACAAGTAGCAGAGTCAGGTCATCCTGGTAGTAAATAATGGAGCCAAATATTTGGATTCCAAATCCAGTTCCCTTTCACACCTTCCACAGTTGTCTTCTTAGAAGGGTTAATGTATGAATTGCACCTTGAAGATTTGGGAGATCAAAAACATCTTTATAATGAAGTTAGGCAGATCTGAAATTAGATTCTATAGGGCTAAGGTCTGTACTCATTAATAACTTTTTATTTAGATATTTGTCCTAATATTTCAGGATTGATGGACACAATTTCATATTTTTGCTATAGAAATGTTTTTTATTTTTTATTTTTTGTTTTTTTGCCAGAGCAGTTGACTTTTTTAAGCCTAGACTGTGTTTAAACCATATTGGAATCCTTAGGAGATAAAGGTACTGTTTAGTAGTATACTATTACTGAGGCTGATCTACTGACCTTATTTTCTTATTCATTCTAATAATTTTCAGAATTTTTCATCTGTTTTTGAAAAGCTCATATTGTCATCAATCATTTGGCATCATTAACCCAACTTATTTTTCCAATTTTTAAAGCAACCCTGGGGGAAATCAGCATGCCTATTTTCTACTATGTTTGTTTTGTTCCTGTGTCCTCAGACAGTTCTAACTGTGGATTTAAGATTATATTTGAACTTGGTGTAAACTTTGGCTAAGTCAGCCAAAAGCAGTCTTAGAGAGCTTATGAATCTATTACAAATGGACAGTTGTTTTTTCCCCAGCAGCTTATCTCGGGTTTTTAAGATCTCTGTTATATGCATTTCATGTATTGACCTGTCATTAATCTCAATTTAGAAAAATTGTGTTGGATAGGAACATCCAGTCAACAATTCTGCATGTTTTCATAGAAAGGCATTTTCATTTTTGTTGTTTAAAATTAACCCTTCTCCCTAGTGTAGGCAACCATTTGATTTTATTATACACTTGCTTCCTTTTTTTTTTTAACAGATTAAAAGTATTTATACATTTAGATGTATATGATTCAATCTGAATTGTATCATTATGATTTTATGCTTTGAGTTTGAACACAATTTTGTTGCTGTATTGATCAGAATGCATAAATTAGGTATAAAAAAAAGAGAATTACAGTCCATTTGACTTTAGCTGAAAATATTTTTGTTTGTTCACCCAGCTTGCATATATGTAAGATTACTTTGCTTTTTCTTTTTAAAATTACAATTATTAATTTTAAATTAAATTTATTTTTTGCAGTTAACAAACATATCTTTTCTTTCCAATTGTTACCCCTCCTCATTGGAGAAAAAAAACATAAAAAGAAAAACAAAACCTTTATAACAAAGATATGTACTCAAGCAAAACAAATCCCTGTATTGCCATATCCACAAAATATTTATTTTGATATGCACCCCTAAGCCCATCACCTCTCTGTCAAGTAATATTTCATCAGAAATCCACTGGAATTGTCATTGGTTAGAATTAAGTCTTTGAAAGTTATCCTCAATATTTACTTTAATTTTTCAGAGAACATTAGTTTTATTGTTTAGGATTTTTCCTCTGCTTATGCTAATCATAACTCTTCCACCATACCTAAGTAGTAGATGGTTTCATCACTTCCTAAAAATAGCAACAAAAATTCATCTTGAGGACAAAACTTCTGGTAATACACCTCATTGCAATTAGGCTGCAACTTTAGAAAAGACACAGTTAAATTTTGTTTTAAGGCCCTGATCTTTAGCATGGGTAGGACCTTCCAAACCTCATGTATTAAGACCAAGAAAATCTGAACTTTCTTTGATCTGTGATGTGGCATCCTGGGCCATTGCCAGTCATCTTGACTTTTTGTTTGCCCTTGGATTTCGATGACTGACTTCACCCTTCTGCCTCACTTCAGTGTGATCCACTTGCAAGACATCAGTCAGTAATGTCCTTCATCCTCTTTGGGAAGAAACAGGCATAATGAGGGATTTTATTGAATTTTGATATACAATATGATCAACAAAAGGCAATGTTTAAAGGTTTTTGTTTTCCTTCTCTTTACTCCCTTCCCCCCACCCCAAAAAAAAAAAAAAAAGGTAGCTGGCAGCTAGTATAGTAAAATCAACTTGCAAGCTTTAGTCTTGACTTGGCCAGTGACTCCCTATGTGACTTTAGGGAAATCACTTAACCTGAAGTTTTAAAATGTTAGAGCTGAGAGAGGTCTTAGAGATCAGTCCAGATACTTCATCTTACAAAGTAGAAAACTGAGGGAAGAAGGAAAAAAAAAGTTCTATGGCAAGTTTGCAGCAGAGATAGGATTTAACTTAAAATTTCTTGCTTGCCCGACAATGAATGTTACAACAGAATTTCCGTGGCATCATAGAAATTTTTATTTTATTATCTATTTATTATCTTTAATCTTTCCTACATCATACATTTATTTCCTACTCATACATTTATTATGATTATTTGTGAGTGTGTTTAATCTTCTTTTGTAGGTTATAAGCTCCATGAGGTCAAAGGTTATTGTTTTATTCTTCCTGGTATCCAACTGTAATGTCTCGGCTAGCTTTCTGGAGGACCTCTGGACAGGCTTTGGTTTCAGCAGGATAGTTAACACGAGGATGGTCTAAAGTCTTTATTGTCTCCTTCACAGTCTGTTCACTCTGACTCACCTGTGTCCTGGGTTCTCTTGACTCTTAAATACCCTCTTACAATTACATCATTACAGTATAGTGAAAATGTGTGAACTAGAGAACCATTACATCACCATACTAAATACCAAGTGTATATAAACTAGAGAACTACCATCTCATCAATCACACTGAATTAACACGTTGTTGTAAGTATTTTTGTTTCAAGTATACTTTTCTCAGAGTTCCCCAATATCTGTGGTCTTCTACATCCAACACTTATAAATAATATACAAGTATACATGTATCTGAGTGCACTTCATATATTGCAGAGGATTTTTGAAAAGATTGCCTAATAATAGAGATCAGTAAAATTAACAATAAATCCTTCATATTCCCTCTTTTAATGTGGAATTTGATAATTTGTAAATTATGCTAATAAAATTTAATTCAATTTGAAATAATTTTTCAATAATTTCAGTCAGAACTAATATAATAAAATTATTTATACCCAACTTAGAGAGATTTCAAAGAGACCTTTTAATTTGCGAGTTTTTCAAAATATGAGATATAGCTATCTATTTAAAAATTCAATTGGAATTAAATATTTTATTAAACACTATAAATTCAATTTGGCAAACATTAAGTACCTAGTGTATACAGCAGAGTCAGGTCCCAATGAACATTTATTGTCTGCTTATGTTCCAGGCACTGAGAAGAGCAGGAAAGGGGGTTGAGAAAAGGCTACCTGATGCTGGGGAATGATCATTCCTTCTACCAGAGTGGGAAATGATCTGAGAAAGTGGCAGTTTCAGAGTTATTTTCATCTTGTATAATGATAAATTTTTATAGCTCTTAAATCCAGGAAATACCAGGTCAGAAATGTGAAATGAATTCTCTGAATGCCCCCCCTTAAATGGGGGACAAAGCATATAGTGCTGGATGAATAAAGAATATACAAAATTCATAATGGTGGCGAAATATGACACATACAATACAAAATAGTGTATGAAAATGTCATAAATTAAATTGATACTTAACTTTTAAAAGGTACAGAATGTTGTTTTGTAAGATTCTGGGATTACCCTAATAGAATAAGATGTGGGGAAAAGGCTATTTTAAGATAAGGGAAAATATGAAAAGATCAGTAGAGATAGGAAAGGTCATGTTTCTTTGGGAAACTGAGAGTGGCCCAGTGGGAAACTGATTGGCATGGCAAATGGCATGTGATTAGGTATATAGTGAGAGTAATAGAGCTATAAGTAGAATGGAGTAACTGGGATTTTGCTATTCAAGGACTACAAATATTATGAACATAGAATTAGAGAGCTAGTTAGCAAGAATAATTAGTTATAATTGGAAATATTTGAAATAAAGCTTGAAATAAAGTTGTCATGTACTCTTCCCTCCTCTGTACTCCCTTCTCCAGTCCACATTTCTGTCTGTTTCCTTTATGCAGTATTATCCTCACTACTTTCAGTTATGGGAGCCCTTCATGCTTTTATTAGATCCAGTTTGTACTATTTACTGTAGGAAATTCTTATTTCCAGCTGTGAATGATGGAATTAAATGGCACCTCTCAGAGTTATGAGACTTTGGAGGACAAAATAAAATCCCTTGCAAATGTCTCAAGGTAGAAAATGGCATTATAAGGCTCAGCAGTAGCCCACAGCAACCAAAATGATTTATCTTGACTTTATTGTATTTATGTTTCCTTTCATTATTTAATGTGTTTATTAAGTGCAAGAGAGTAGTTGCAGTCATAAGCTGAATGATGCCAAAGGGAAAATCAGAAAACACTTTAACTTAATTTGTGAGTTAATTACTACAAGATATTTGAAGATCTACTAGAGGAAAAAAAAATATGTACTCATAAAAATGTTGTGGCTTTCTCTAAAGTGATAGAATAATCATGTGGTTGTTTACTTTTTATGTATGTCTGAGGATATTTCAGTTGAAATATTGGTGTAGTTACTTCCTCCATCCACATAGATGGCAATCTCTATCTTGTCTGTAAAATGTCAGTTGTGGAACATGTAAGTATTAAGACCTCTTTCAGCTGTGTATTTTTTTGAAGTTTGAATTATTGTCGTCTGTGTAATTTTACTCCATATCTTTTCATCAATCTAGCATAAAGAGCCTGCCTAAAATATAGCATACTTCCGTGTGTGTGTGTGTGTGTGTGTGTGTGTGTGTGTGTGTGTGTGTTTTAAATATTTTAAAGGAATGAGTACAACACTTAAGGAGGAAGAAGAATTAGTATTAAAACATTTTAAAAACTAGTTCCTGTGTTATCTTAAGATGCTTTTGTATTTGTATTATTAAATTTTACTTTTGAAAGAGAATACAATTGTGCCAGTTCACTGTACATAGCTTTATGCTAAGGCTCTTGAATAGGACATTATTTTTAGGATTGATATTTGATAAATGTTAATTGTTTCTTTAATTTTTACATCTAGCAATCCCTTTTAAATTAAAAAAAAATAATCCTTGATAGTTAAGACAACTCTTGTTTACTTTGAGCATCCCTTTTCTAAACCAGTACCTCAAATAGATATTCAGTGTTGCTAACCCATATCTAGGCCATGGTGGCTGAACTGCTGAGCCTGCTGCCAGGCAGGTGGCAGAACTTCCAAAAAAATAGGTGCTTTTCCAGAGGGCTCATCTTATATACTTATTGGAAAAAATGACTTTTTTCTGACTGCTTTGGGAACAAATGAAGAAGACAGAATTTCAACTTGTATCCAATGGGGAGGAGTGGTGAATGAATGGTTTGTCAAATCTTAGGTCAAGGGCTGATGCAGGAGAAATTTGGAGTCATGACTGTGAAAACTGTAACTGACTACAGGTCAGTTTTTAAGTAGGAGCCCTGGAGTCAACTTTTGCAAGTTGTCTGTCTAAAGAAGGAAGATTTAAGTCAGTGAGGTCAAATCTGAAGAGAAGACCATACATAAGGATTCCTAGAGGATGCATATTGGTTTAGGAACCTACAAAATAATATTATCTGTGTGGTGCTGTTATTCTTATTGTTGAGTTGTTTTTCTGTTTGTGTCAAACGCTTTGTGATCTCATTTGCAATTTTCTTGGCATAGATACCAGAGTGGTTTGCCATTCCCTTCTCTAATTAATTTTATAGATAAGAAAATTGAAGCAAGTAGGGTTGAGTGACTTGTCCAGAGTTACCCGCTACTAAGTGTCTGAGGCCAGACTTCAACTCAGGGAAGATAAATCTTTCTTATTCCAAGCATAGTACACTATCCACTGTGTAACCTAGGTGCTCTAGAATGTTTTATTGTACTTCTCTTTTGTTAAATATGTTCCAATTGCACTTAATTAAAATTTAATTTAATTTAGTTATCAATTTAATTTGAGTAACATTCCTGTGGCCTAAACTCTGTTTGACATCAGCTTAGATAATATATAGTATGTTGTATGTTATAAAGATAGGTTAGAATGTTTTTTTGTGGTGTTAATACTTAGATGTTACTTTTTTCAGGCCTAGAATTTCATCCTTGTGGTTAATTTTTTTTATGAGAACAGAGTATACTGCCTCAAACTGTCTCATCTTTTTTACTTCTTGCCCATGTCTTTTTGTGGCTCCTTCTTAGAGGATGTGCTGAAGGTCTTGTCTTTGATGTATTTTTTTTTTCTAGCTACTGCAGCAGCTAGATTGTCAGTGGATAGAGTGCAGAGTTTAAAGGAGTTGTCACCTGAGCACCAGGCTAACTAAATTTGAAAATTTTCAGAATAAGGATGGTCACTGGATGGTGGGGACTTTGTTGTTGCTGCTGTTTTATTATTTAGACCTAGCAACTCTAAAACATTCTCTTGAAAGACGTGGGGGAGTTATGATTGTATCAAGAGAATAAGTACCCTTAGTAATGAAATGTAAGATTGTGGATCTAGTAAAGGTACTGATCAAGAAATGGAAATTCAGAGAGAGAAGTTAAATCAAATGAGCTGGTTTTAATTTGTTCTTTTTTTAGGGTTTTTAGTTGTATGCCCAATTCATTAACCTATCTTTCTCTATTTCAAATGAGCTAGTTAATACAATTGATAAGTGATGGACCAGACCTTGAATTTTTTTTTAATAACTTTTTATTGACAGAACTCATGCCAGGGTAATTTTTTACAACATTATCCCTTGCACTCACTTCTGTTCCGATTTTTCCCCTCCCTCCCTCCACCCCTTCCCCCAGATGGCAAGCAGTCCTATACATGTTAAATAGGTTACAGTAGATCTTGGATACAATGTATGTGTGCAGAACCGAACAGTTCTCTTGTTGCTCAGGGAGAATTGAATTTAGAAGGTATAAATAACCCGGGAAGAAGAACAAAAATGCAAGCAGTTTACATTCATTTGCTAGTGTTTTGTCTTTGAGTGTAGCTGCTTCTGTCCATCCTTGATCAATTGAAACTAAGTTAGATCTTCTCTTTGTCGAAGAAATCCACTTCCATCAGAATACATCCTCATACAGTATCGTTGTTGAAGTGTATAATGATCTCCTGGTTCTGCTCATTTCACTCAGCATCAGTTCATGTAAGTCTCACCAATCCTCTCTGTATTCATCCTGCTGGTCATTTCTTACAGAACAATAATATTCCATAACATTCATATACCACAATTTACTCAACCATTCTCCAATTGATGGGCATCC